>NC_082710.1:162988258-163323133 GCF_030144855.1 Hypanus sabinus
GCACAAAACAGTCATTGAATATCCATTGGAGTACAGTTCAGTCAATCATCAACAAATGGAAAAGAGTATGCCACTTTTTTAAATAACTCGAACATCTCACTACACTTCAACAGGTAGTAATCAAATCGGGTTCACTTTAAAAATACCTCATCACCATTTTTATGTTTTGTAGCTTCAAAATAATAAACTAATGCAAATGAAGAGAGCTGAGATATGCGAGTTTTTAAGTGTGTTTACCTTAAGCGTGGCATGCACATATCACATGGTTGCATAATAATTGTGCATTTCACTTGTTTTTACATATAACCCGTAATGAATTATTTGAAGGGTCAGAAGTTCAGTGTGCATTTATTATCAAAATATATGAACTATATAAAACCGTGAGATTCATCTTTTTACAGCAGCCACAAAGCAAATCGGGCAAAAAATCAAAGAAAGCAATCAACTTTCATTTCTGAAGTTCACCAATCAAACAATATATTTACAATATTACTGAGATATTAAATCCCCAACACGTTACACGGATTGCAGAACTCTTGGCTTTGTGGCCAAGTTTGCAGCTGGTACAAAGGTAGGTGGAAGGGCTCTGCTGGGAAGTGTACGGTCATGCACCTCGGTAGAAGGAATAAAGCTGTAAACAGGGAGCACACTCAGAAATCAGAGGGGCAAAGGGCCCGGGGAATCCTAGTGCAGAATTCCCTCATGTTTAACTAGCAGGTTGAGCTGGTAGTAAGGAAGGCAAATACAATGTTAGCATTCATCTCAACAGGACTAGACTATAAAAGCATAGATGTGATGCTGAGGCTGTAAAAGTGTAACATGCTGTCAGGTTTCACTGCTGATGTCACGGCCTCTCTGTCAGGTTTCACTGCTGATGTCACGGCCTCTCTGTAATGTTTCACTGCTGATGTCACAGCCTCTCTGTAATGTTTCACTGCTGATGTCACGGCCTCTCTGTAATGTTTCACTGCTGATGTCACAGCCTCTCTGTAATGTTTCACTGCTGATGTCACGGCCTCTCTGTAATGTTTCACTGCTGATGTCACGGCCTCTCTGTCAGGTTTCACTGCTGATGTCACGGCCTCTCTGTAATGTTTCACTGCTGATGTCACAGCCTCTCTGTAATGTTTCACTGCTGATGTCACAGCCTCTCTGTAATGTTTCACTGCTGATGTCACGGCCTCTCTGTAATGTTCCACTGCTGATGTCACAGCCTCTCTGTCAGGTTTCACTGCTGATGTCACGGCCTCTCTGTAATGTTTCACTGCTGATGTCACAGCCTCTCTGTAATGTTCCACTGCTGATGTCACAGCCTCTCTGTCAGGTTTCACTGCTAAGGCTAAAGTAATGGTATCTCTGTAGCAGCAATGTTTGGATTATGACTAGAGATAACGGGGCATGTTAGCCAATAAGTGGGATGTTGTTCTTTCTTGTGTATCTAGGAGCAGAGATTTTGTTGGGGAGCAATGAAGAGAGAGGACACGAGTGGAGAGAGTTGGTAGACTGCTGGACGGAGTGGACTGAGGAGTGAGGATCTGAGGGTTGGCTACACTCGGAGGAGGATGATGGGAACAAATGGACAAAACCGTGAGCTCCAACATTTGCACAATAGACTGTTTCATGAGAATTGGCCCTTTTCTCTTTTTTTGTTTCTTTACTAACCATATGTTCAAATTACGAATTATATTGTTTAATCACATATTGTGTACTGTTTGTTATTTGGTTGTCCTGAATCCACCCAAACCAGATTTCTTAAGTTTGGTCGGGCTGGGGGCTATCACCCCCTAGATTAAGCTGCTAGTTGAACCGAGGGTTACATAAGGAATTGGTCAGATCATGTTTGAAGCATTGATCATCAATGAGAGACATTGATTGTGTGGATAGTCAGAGGTTTCTTCCCAGGGCTGAAATGGCTAACACGAGAAGACACAGTTTTAAGGTGCTTGAAAGCAGGTACAGAGCAGATGTCAGGAGTAAGTTTTTTATGCAGAGTGGTGAGTGCGTGGAATGGGCTGCCGGCGGCAGTGGTGGAGGCAGATATGGTAGGATCTTTAAAGATAGGTACATGTAGCTTAGAAAAATAGAGGGCTATAGGTAAACCTAGATAATTCCTAAAGTACGTACATGTTCAGCACAGCATTGTGGGCCGAAGGGCCTGTATTGTGCAGCTGCCATCACTCTGTCTGACTTGCAGTCGAGTCATCACCAGGTCGGTAACAATGACTGAAGATGAAAGTTGTGATCCAACTTCTCAGTGGCTTCAACAGGTAAGAAATATCTTTCTCTGAAAGAAATATACTTCACTTGTTACATACAGTAACTAGATATTCAACAGGAACAGTATCGATTCAGACAGTAAATCATAAACACAAACTATAACGTGTGTAACAAGTTATAAAGATGTGACCGTGAGATTCCTAACAAGGCCTGAGAGCTCAGGATTTCCCCTGCCCATCAGTGACGTTCTGTGCTCATTAAATCAGTGTTCAGTCAGCAGTTAAAACAATCTACAACACTGAGCTAAATTAATTACTTGCTGTAGTCCCAAACCTTTGATTTCTTCACAGAGTGAAACAAAATATTGTTCAGTCTTTGTACTAGTTGCACAATTTCTCTCATTTATTCCTGTAAATATTCTACAACCGTCTCTTCAATGTGTGGCTAACATTTCAACAAGATAAAGACTGAGATGGTAAATTGGAGAGAGTTCTTGATCCAGAGCCTACATCAGTTTTGTCAGGGAGATACAGCACAGAAACAGGCCCTTCGACCCATTGAGTCTGTGCTATCTATCCACCACCCATTTAACAATAATCCTCGATTTCTTTAATTCTCCCCACATTCCCATCAACTTACCCAAGATCCCAGCCCTCAGCCACACAACGGGTGCAGTTTGTTCCTCTACCAACCACTCCCGACCCTCGGGATGTGGGAGGAAACCAGAGCTCCCAGCAGAAACCCACGGTCACAGCACGAACATGCAAAGTCCACACAGAGGAGACTAGGGGTCAGGATGGAAACTGGCTCACTGGAGCTGTGAGTCCACTGAATCACGGAGACACCAATTTAACAGAAGATGTTCTCACGACAATAAATACACACACTATTGATGAAGGGACTTGACCCCAAGTAACTTCACACACTCCATCACTGAACTGTTCCCACCTACGGAGTTACTTTCAAGGACTCTTCTCCTCTTTCTTTCCTTTTTTTACACAGTTTGTTGCCTTTTGCACATCGGTAGTCTGTCCGATCTGCTGGGTGTGATCTATTGCGGTTCTTGTATTTACTGCGTATGCTCGCAACATACAGGGTTGTAGATGGAGACATATAATACTTTTTAATAAACATTTACTTTGAACTTATTCCCCCCGATAGGTACTGAGTTAATGTGTTCCTCCAGCATCGAGTGTGTGCGTTAGTTTGGATTTCCAGCATCTGCTGATCTCTTGTGCTTCAGCTACAATAGTTCGGATGTCTGAATACAGCAGCGTTTCCGGGTATGAACAAGTGTGTGGTGTGTGATGTTATAAACAGGATTAAAGATGGTTTAATGCTATTTCCAGTACACATGTGTAAAGGAGGACAAAGCAACTGTTACTCTGGGTCTGACGCAGCACAAAAACGCACAAAACGATAAAGAACACTCGTTTGTTATGTGATGTGGGCAGTCATGGTCTTTTCATGACCACGATTGTTGTAGGCACATTCTTCCCACAGAAGGGGTTTGTCATTGCCCTCTTCTGGGCATTGTCTTTACAAGACGGGTGACCTCAGCCATGATCAGAACTCTTCAGAGATTGTCTGACTGGGCTCAGTGGTCACATAACCAGAACTTGTGATACACACCATATGCTCGTATGGCCATCCACCACCTGCTCCCATGGCTTCACATGACCCTGGGGTGGGTGGGAGAAGGGGAGGCTGAGCAGGTGCTACACTTTGCCCGAGGGTGACCTGCAGACTACCGGAGGGAAGGAGCCTCCTGTGGTGGAGACGTATCCCACCCGACCACTCTGAGATAAAGGACACTAACTAAAATAACAATAAGATAAAGAACACTGTAATAAAAAAAAATAAGGTAACGAACACTATAATAAAAAACAAAATAAATATAAATGCATCCCATAGCTTACATACACAGGACTGATTATATGACGATAAAGTGATGATAGGTACAGGAATGTCTGTACGTAGATGACTGACAGGAATCAATAAAACAGTGGTAGGGTTTGTGGAAGGGTGGGTTATTGGGTGGAGCTGCTAATCAATCCATGTTCCCTTTGGTTTCTGTCTGAGTTATTGAAAGTGTACTCTGAATTTACTCAATCAACCAGCGACATTCTAAGCTCATAATAAATCTGTTAGATCATCAATTAAAAAACCAATAATGTTGAAATAAAAGCAATTAATTACCTGTTGCAGTCTATTTCTTACACCATTTCTATCTGGAATGAAATAAAATGATTCTTAATCCTTGCACTTGTTATTGATTTGTCTCATTAACTCCATTCATGTTACAACATCTCCTATGTTCATTGTCTTCCGCTGCTGTAGCCCATCCACTTCAAGATTTGACATGTTGTGTGTTCACTGATGCTCTTCTGCACACCACTGTTGTAATATGTGTTTGTTTGAGTTACTGTTGCCTGTGACAGCTTGAACCAATCTGGCCATTCTCCTCTGACCTCTCCCATTAACGAGGCGTTTTTGCCCACAGAGCTGCCACTCTCTGGATTTTTATTTGCACCACTCTCTGTAAACTCTAGAGATTGTTAAGCATGAAAGTACCATTTAATCAGCAGTTTCTAAGATACTCAAACCACCCCATCTGGCACCAACAATCATTCCATGGTCAAAGCCACATAGATCTCATTTATTCCCCATTCTGATGTATAGTTTGAACAAAGAATGAACCTCTTTACCATGAATGCATGTTTTTATGCATTGAGTTGCTGCCTCATGATTGGCTGAGTAGATATTAACAAGCAGGTGTACAAGTATACCTAATAAAGTGTATTCAGACAGAGCAAGATAGACAAGATAAAGACTATGGCAGTGAAATGGAAAGTGTTATTAATCAAAATGGGAAGAAGGCCAGAGGCAACATCTGTGTCACTGGAGCTGTGAGGTAGGGACACTGGGATCAACTGCATCACTGGGACACACATTTCACAGAAAATGATCTCAACACTGGTCAGGACATCTGAATACAGCAGCATAATCTAGAAACATAGAAAACCTACAGCACAATACAGGCCCTTTGTCCCACAAAGCTGTGCTGATCATGTCCTTAACTTAGAAATTACCCAGGGTTACCCATAGCCCTCTATTTTTCTAAGCTCCATGTACCTATCCAAAAGTCTTAAAAGACCCTATTAGTTCCACCTCCACCACTGTTGCTGGCAGCCCATTCCACGCACTGACCCACTCTCTGCGTAAAAAACCCACCCCTGACATCTCCTCTGTACCTACTTCCAATCTCCTTAACACTGTGCCCTCTCATGCTAGCCACTTCAGCCTTGAGGAAAAGCCTCTGACTATCCACACGATCAATGCCTCTCATCATCTTGTACACCTCTATCAGGTCATCTCTCATCCTCCGTCGCTCCAAGGAGAAAAGGCCGAGTTGACTCAACCTATTCTCATAAGGGATGCTCCCCAATCCAGGCAACATCCATGTAAATCTCCTCTACACCCTGTCTATAGTTCCCAAATCCTTCCATCAGTGAGGCGACCAGAACTGAGCACAGTATTCCGTGGGGTCTGACCAGGGCCCTATACAGCTGCAACATTACCTCTCGGCTCTTAAACTTAATCCCATGGTTGATGAGGACCAATGCACCGTATGCCTTCTTAACCACAGAGTCAACCTGCGCAGCTGCTTTGAGCGTCCTATGGACTCGGACCGCAAGATTCCTCTGATCCTCCACACTGCCACAGACAGACATACTTCATTGATCCCGAGGGAAATTGGGTTTCGTTACAGCCACACCAACCAAGAATAGTGAAGAAATATAGCAATATAAAACCATAAATAATTAAATAATAATAAATTAATCATGCCACGTGGAAAAATAAGTCCAGGACCAGCCTATTGGCTCAGAGTGTCTGACACTCCGAGGGAGGAGTTGTAAAGTTTGATGGTCACAGGTAGGAATGACTTCCTATGACGCTCAGTGTTACATCTCGGTGGAATGAGTCTCTGGCTGAATGTACTCCTGTGCCTAACCAGTACATTATGGAGTGGATGGGAGTCATTATCCAAGATGGTATGCAACTTGGACAGCATCCTCTTTTCAGACACCACCATCAGAGAGTCCAGTTCTACCCCCACAAAATCACTGGCCTTACGAATGAGTTTGTTGATTCTGCTGGTGTCTGCTACCCTCAGCCTGCTGCCCCAGCACACAACAGCAAACATGATAGCAGTGGCCACCACAGACTCGGAGAACATTCTCAGCATCATCCGGCAGATGTTAAAGGATCTCAGTCTCCTCAGGAAATAGAGACGGCTCTGACCCTTCTCGTAGACAGCCTTTGACCAGTGTTCTTTGACCAGTCCAGTTTATTATCCATTCGTATCCCCGGATATTTGTAATCCTCCCCCAAGAGTCTTACCATCAATACTGTATTCTGTCATCATATTCGACCTACTTTTTATTTTTTTATATTTATTTTTAGATATTCTTCTTACAGTCACCCTGTTAGGCAAACCAGTTTGCAAACAAATGTCTAAATACCAAATCTGATGTGACACAATGGATTGATGGAACTGACACTCTTGATGAATTTACCCTGGGGTTTACATGTTCTCTATTTTGCACAGTTTTTTGTAATGCTATCAGTTTGGGATGATTCACATGAATACATGTGATGTAAGTACCGTGAATGGTGTAAACACATTCCAGTGTTCCCTCGGGTAGGTGTCTGTGACATCATTAGCCCAGCCTAAAAGCACACTCTAGATTTGCCCTGTCCACCAGTGGCATTCTGTACTCATCATAATTCAGTGTTGGTTCATCAGTCCAAAAACATACAACATCGAACTAAAGACAATTAGTTACCTTTGGTGCTCTTTGATACTTCGATTCACTGCAAGAACCTCCACCTCTTTCTAGAATGAAATGAAATCTCTTAGTTCTTACACTTGTTATATGGTTTGTCTCATTTATTCCTTTAAAAAAATCACAACTGTTTCTGTTTTACGGCTGTGCTTTAGTCTATTGGCAAGTGTCTTCCATTGTTACTTGAACAGTAAATGCCGGTGGTATCTCTGGCTAATGGGGTTGGGGAAGGTGCAAGTCCTGACAGTGGAAAGGACAAAACTTTGAGAAATCAAATCACTTCACCTGCCATGTCCTGCGCAGGATTTTAGGGAGAATCTCCTCTTCACTCATTATTCATTGGGAATCTTGACAGTGGCTGGGTGAGGCCAGAACGTAATGCAAAGAGAGATCTTCAGGCTACCCACTTGTTGTCTTCCCATTGGAGACCCAGTATTTCTGACATGAACTTCCACCATTCATTCCCCTCCTTCCCCCGAATGAAGTACACCCCTGCATCTCTGCTAAACTTTCCCTTTACAAACCAGAATCTGCTTCGAGGAAGGTATTCCCAGGTTTAGGCCATGAAATGTCTTGATCGAAAATGACTAAAAGATCCCAGGATGCTAATCAATCTACAAGCATCATGGGAGCCACAGCCCAATGAAAGTAACCAAAACTCTGTCGAGTCGTCTCCTTCAAACCCAGTCACTGAATGACGAAGGTCCCATGATTGATCTCTGTGTATCAGTAGGTATCTCAAATCATTTCCCAGCCGAGATCACGCTCTCTTCTGCTGTTGGATGAATAACAACCCAAGTCCTACACAAAACACCAGTCATTTAGTCCTCAGTGTAAACAACAGTAATGTGTGATAGGAAGGATCAGAACCCTCTCATGTGAGTCAGTACTGCTGGAGCTGGACCCAGTGGCAGACACCAATAACAGCAGCATACATCTTGTGTTAAATACGCTTAACTCTTCAATACTTACTGAACCGTACTATTAAAGAAGCAGAGATCATCACAACAACCACGACCAATGGGACCACTGTGCTCCAGGTTAGATGTGATATGTGACAATCTTGATCTGAAAAAGGTCAAAAGTCACATTTGAATAATCAAAGCAGAACCAACAGCAACTGATGTTACACTGCAGCTTCACGCAGAACTCGGATTTGGAATGGAACCACCAGGACTGTTGGTGAGACATTCGCTCAGCATCTCAATGAGAAGAAAGAGAGATAGACTTTGGGGGGGGGGGAGGGATTATTTAGACATTCAAGGAGGAGACTCCTGAACTTACAGAGTTCAACACACAATTGTCTGTAGTGAGACAAAGTTCAAAGTAACATTCATTATCAGAGTACATGCATGTCACCACATACACCTGAGATTCTTTTCTGGTGGGCAGACTTAGCAAATCTATCCATAGAACAGTAACTTTAAACAGGGTCAACGAACAACAGACTGCAAATGCAAATAGAAATAAATAGCAATAAATAATGAGAGCATGAAATAACAAGATAAAGAGTCCTTAAAGTGAGACATTGGTTGTGGGGACACCAGAAACAGAAGGAGTGTAGTTTGTTCAAGAGCCTGATGGTTGAGGGGTAGTAACTGTTCTTGAACCTGGTGGTGCGAGTCCTGAGGCTCTTGCACCTTCTACTAGACGGCAAAGGGAGAAAGGAGCATGGCATGGGTGGTGAGGATCTTTGATGATGGATGCTGCTTTCCCACGGAAACATTTCATGTAGATGTGCTCAATGGTTGGGAGGGTTTTACCTGTGACTTACTGGGAGGAATCCAGTACCTTTTGTAGCATTTTCCATTCAAAAGCATTGGTCTTCCCACAACAGGTTATACTGCAGCCAGTCAGCACACTTTCCACCACACATCTATAGAAGTTTGCCAAGGTGTTTGATGACATGTCAAATCTCTGCAGACCACTGAGAATGAAGAAGCCCTGTCATGCTTTCTTTGCATTTATATTTGTATCAGGTTCTCTAAGATAGTGACACCCAGGAATTCAAAGTTACTGACCCTCTCTACTTTTGATCCTCCAATGATTACTGGCTCATGGTTTCCCTCTCCTGAAGTTAACAATCAGTTCCTTGGTCCTATTGACACTGAGTGAGAGGTTGGTGTTAGTACACTACTCAGACAAATTTTCAATCTCCCTCCTGTCTGCTGATTCATCACCACTTTTCACACAGACCACAATAGTGTCATCAGCAAACTTGTATATGCTGTTGGAGTTGTACTTAGCCACACAGTCATTGGTGTAAAGTGAGTAGAGCAGGGGGCTAAGCTCATATCCCTGCAGTGCTCTGTGCTGATAGGGATTGTGGAGGAGTTGTTTTTGCCAATCCAAACTAACTGCGGTCTACAAGTGAGGAAATCCTGGATCCAACTACACAAGGGATATTGAGGCCCAGCTCTTGAAGTTTACTCATTAGTTTTGAAGGGATGATGGTGCTAAATGCTGAGCTGGAATCAATAAAGAGCATCCTGACGGATGCATCTTTGCTGTCCTGATGTTCCAGGGTTGAGTGAAGAGCCAATGAAATGGCATCTGCTGTGGACCTTTTGCTTCAGTAGGTAAATTGGAGTGAATACAATTTGCAGCTGAGACAAGAGCGGATATGCTTCAACAGCAGCCTCTCAAAGTTCTTCATCACTGCGGATGTAAGTGCCGCTGGGCAATAGTCATTGAGGAACGTTACCATGCTCTTCTAGGGCACTGGTACGATTGAAGCCTGTTTAAAGTAGGTGGGTACCTCACACTGCCAGAGCGAGGGGTTGAAAATATCCGTGAATGCACCAACCACATGGTCAGCACAGGTCTTCAGTACTCGGCCAGGTACTCTATCCAGACCAGATGCTTTCCTTGAATTCACTCTTGTAGGCATCCAGCAAGCCACCTTCAGATACTGACATCAAATGATCATCGGGGACTTGGGAGTGTACAGTGTTTCCCCCCTGTTCTGGTGATCAAGGCGTTCAGCTCATCTGGAAGTGAAGCTCTGCTGCCTGCTATACAACAAGGTTATGGCATTCAAACCCCGCCTTAGCTGTCGAGCATCCCTCGTTGATTCCAGTCTCATCTGGAATCTCCACTTCGCCTGAGAGATGACTTTCCGGAGATCATACCTGCACCTCTTGTAGCATTCTAGATCTCCAGACTTCAATGCCTCTGATCTGGCTCTTAGCAAACTCCAGATTTCATGGTTCATCCCGGGCTTTGTTTGGGGCAATAAACACTGAACATTCTTTTTTGGGGACACACTCATCTACAGCTGTTTTAACAAAGTCTGTTCTGACCCTAGTGTACTCATTCAGACCTTCAGATGAGCACTTGAACACGGCCCAGTCCACTAACTCAAAGAAATCATGTAACCATTCCTCTGCCTCCCTCAACCTCCTCTTCGTTGTCTTGGTTTTTAGAGCCTTGCTTTTTAGGCTGTCTGTATGCAGGTGGCAGGAGCACAGCCGATTTGCCAAGATGCGGTCTTGTGAAGGACCGATAGGCATTCCTTATCATCGTGTAGCAGTTGTTATGACCTCTGGTGAAACAGGTTACATGCTGGTCACAGCTGGGCAGGGTTTTCTTCAAACAGAATATAATTTGAAATGTGTCAGTTGGGCTGCTTTCGAAGCAATGAAGCTCGGGGATGCAAGAGGACGTAATGTGACGTTTATTAAATATGTCAGACAGACACTGAAGTAGACAAGATGTGGAAGGATACGGCCCTAATGGGATGAGTGTGAATGGGTAAAGTGGTTGAAATGGACTTGGTGGGCCGAAGGGCCTGTTTTGTGTTGTACAACTCTGTAATGTGAGGGGAATCCTCCTCTTCTCGCAAAGTGTCACAAGAACTGTGTTCACTGGATTTTCAGGCACCAGCTAATATTAACCATGATAACGATTGACTGAGCCCTCCTTCCCTGCTCCGATGAGAAACATCTGCCTTCATCTCCTTGAACGGCCACAGACAAGGCTCCCTTAGTCCGTGAGCCAGTGCTTATAAAGGGATCGGAGGTGGAGATTGCCAGTAACTTTACATTTCTGGCTGTTATCATATCAAAGGATCTGTCTGGGAATTTCAAAGAAAGATCTGCCATTTCAAAGAAAGCCCAATCACACCTCTACTTTCTGAGAAATTTGCACAGAGCTGGCATATCATCTGAAACTCTGACAAACAGAGACCATTGCATTATGATGTGTGTTCTCCTGTCACACAGAGATGAACTCTTGTATATGAAGATTGCATTTGCTGGGAAAGGTTTTCTGTAAGGATCCTGTGACAGCAGAGCTGAATGAGTCTGTTTGAAAGGGTGTTCCACTGCTTGTTCGGTAGGTCATGGAGAGGATGTGCCTGATTGTCCATTGTGGATAACAGATTTCTCAGTGACCTCCTCTCCACCACGAACTCTAAAGAGTCCGGGATGGATCAAGTACGGATCCAGCATTTTGATGAGTTTATTTAGTCTTTTTGTATCACCAGCACCATTGCTGCTCCCCCAACATAAAGCTGTAAAGATGCACTTGCTGCAACAGACTGAGAAAAGATCTCCAGACCACTGTTGCACACACTGAAGCATCTCAGCTTCCTTAGGAAATAGAGTCTGCTCATCGTCTTCTTGCAAATAGCCTTGCTGTTGGTTTTCCAGTCAAGTCTGTTATCACGGTGAACACCCAAGTATTTGTACTCCTCCACCAACGCAACTTCATTCCCAGAATGTATACAGGAATGTAATCACTAACTTCTAGATAAATAAATTCCTCTGCATCTCTGCTCTAAAGGGATGTCTCTCTATTCTTAGGCTGTGCCATCTGGTGCTGGACTCATCCACTTTTGGAAACGTCCTCTCCACATCCACTCTGTCTAGGCCTTTCAATATTTGATAGTTTTCAATAAGATCCCCCCTCATTCTTCTAAACACCAAAGACCACAGACCCAGAGCCATCAAATGCTCCACAAACATTAACCCTTTCATTCCCAGAATCATTCTCATTAACCTCCTCTGAATCCTCTTCAGTGCTAGTACATCCTTTTTAGATAAGGGTTACAATATTCCAAATGCAGTCCAACCAATACCTTATAAAGCCTTAACATTATATCCAGGACGATAGCCTTTCCTGTCCTCTGTCACTTGGCTGTTTGTGGAGGAGATGCCAGAAAGCTGAACACAATCCATAGAATTAAAACAAAAGACAATGAAAGGCTGTTGGTAAACTCACTGCTATGCTGAATCTCCTCAGCAACACTGACGATGGAAAAGATGAGCACAGGGATCAATCTCATGATGCCACAGACGTCAATCAAAGCTCGCAAATCTGGTAAGTGCAAAAGGGGGAATGGATTAGAAGAACAGTTTCAAGATTCACAAATGGGACTTTTTCTCTATAAATCATCTTCTATTTACCTGTGCAGACTAAGAACTTTCTGGTACACTGGCAGCCCAGATTCCCAATGGTGATGGTCAGGCACATGTTCAAAGGCAGCAGGACAACCACAATGAACAGGGCAACCACAGATGCATCGGCAGCTCCTGGAGTTATCACCCACAATAAATGAAGGGAAATTAAGAGCACATAAGGTTAGCAACTTACCAGTTAGCAACTCACTCATATTTTATACACATCAGCTCTGGTTGTATCTGACAGTGGGACAGTTTAGTCCAAGTTCCTTTATGAATTGGTGAAGGACCTTCTAGGATCACAACTCTGAAACATCAGCAGGTTAGTTAACCCCTGAATCTGCTCAGAACAGACTGAACACAGGTCTGACCCAGATTTGACTCCATTCATGCACATCTTCCACTTCCTTCATACCTTTACTCAAATATCCGCTAATCTGCATTGAATGCAAACACCAGACCTTTTATCCAGTGATACTTCTAGCATCTCTTCCTTTCATTGCCTTCACTCTGCAATATTGGCTCTGTTTTTCCAGACTCTGCTCATCTGGTATTAGACTCCGAAACTTATAGAAATACTTGCTCCCAAACCATGCCAAGAGTTCCCATGAAGTATTCAGAACTTTGGTGAAATATCCCCAATTCTACAAATTTGTAGCCATGGCCCTTATCTGTGTAGCCTCTGAACCCATTTTTGGTCATTTATTTTGCTCTCACTCCCAGACCATAATGTCCTTCCTAATTTACAGCCTGCAGAAACACTTAGTCCTTCAAGTATGAATCAGATTCAAAATCTTGTTTAATATCACCAGTATATGTCATGAAATTTGTTAACTTTATGGCAGCAGGACAATGCAATACATGATAACAGAGAAAAAAGCTGAATTACATTATGTATATATACAGTGTCTCTCATGGACCATTACCTTGTCATGGTGAGGGGGCTCGTGCATCTCAGTGACGCTATGATCTACACCATGTACAGCTACACCAGGTGGACAGGTCATGGCAGAGAGGTCAGAATAAACATGGTCCACTGGAGAAGGAAATGGCAACCCACTCCAGTCATTTGCCAAGGAAACCTTATGGATGCTTAGAGAGGCAGCTTCCAGCAAGAAGGCTTGGTGTGCAGGAGTCCATGAGATCACAAAGAACTGAACTCGATTTAAAGACTGAACAATGACAATGACATATATACAGCATGAATATATTTGAGTGTGTAATATATATAAATAGTTAAATAACTAGTGAAAAAATAGAACCAAAAAATATTGAGGTGGATGTCCTTAATGACAGATGCCGCCTTTTTGAGGCACCATTCCTTGAAGATGTCCTGGATACTATGGAGGCTTGTGTCCATGATGGAGATGACGAATTAGTCAGCTCTATATGTAACTGTACCATAACTCCTACTCCATACAAAGGGAAAGGGTCAAGGGGAGAGAGTGCAGCAGAAGTGAAAGGTGAGACATGACCTTACTGGATGGTGGAGTGGGAATGGGATCCGACTAGTTTTGGGCAGCTTGTAGAATGATATTAATCAAATCATGAATGGATTCTTTCCCTCCACCATTAGGTTTTGATTGATCAATAAACCCATGAACACACCTCAAACCTCCGTTGCCTTGGGGAAAGCTTCGGGAGTAAACACTGAGGAAAAATCCGGAGCTGGAGTCCCTAAGGCATTCCTACATTGAGTTCAATGCTGAATGGGAACTCCTGGTGCCAAACCGTATCGGTTTTTGCCGTTCCTTTGGATACACCAGTTGTGTGGAAAGGAGGAGCTTGCTGCACGGGCATCAGCTTGTTCCCCACGTTTTATTGACATACAGCGTGGAATTGGCCCTTCCAGCCCTTCAAGCAGCGACGCCCCGGAATCCTCGACTTTAATGTAGCCTAAACACGGGACAATTCACCATGACCAATTAACCTACTAACTGGCATTTCATTGGACTGTGGGAGGACAGCGGAGCACCCGGAGGAAAACTACACGGTCATGGGGAGAACGTGCAAACTCCTTACAGGCAGCTGCCGGAATTGAACCTGGGTCACTGGAACTGTAAGGCATTGTGCTAACCACTACGCTACCATATTGCACCGCCCTGGCTTGCGTATCACATAGACAGCTACAATGCAACATTCAGGGTTGACCTTGACCAGTGGAGATCTGTCCACATCAAAATATCAAGACATACAGAGAAATGTAGGGTTTTCATCAACGACCAACACATTCCGAGGATTGTGCCGGGGCAGACGGCCAGCGTCACCTTGCATCCAGCGCCAACATAGCACACCCTCAACTTACTAGCCTGTGTGTCTTTGCAGTGAGGGAGGAAACAGGAGCACCTGGAGGAAACCCACGTGGTCAGAAGGAGAATATACAAACTCCTTGAACTCAGATAACAACTACAACACCATGCCATCCATGAGCCATATCGCTCCATTCCCTGTGTCTAAAAGCCTTTGGAATGTCACTGCTTCCACCCCCATCCCAGGCAGCCCACCCTGGATGAAAAACATGTCCCCCACATCACCTTTAAACTTTCCCCCTCTCTCCTTAAAGTGATAGCACCTAGTATTCAATATTTCTACCCAAAGAAAGAGATTTTGCCTAAACATACCACGTCATCCATAACTTTAATGAGACCAATACACTCTGTGATGCAGAGGGCGCACGGCCTTCTCCCTCCCTCCTTGCCTGAGCAGATCACGTTCACGTCAATAACAAATACTATTTTTGCACATACCTTTTATTGCAATCCAGGAACCGAGGGCAATGGAAATAACAACAAGAGACAGAGTGTCACAGGCAAACAGGAGCAAAAACAAGTATTTGAGCTGCCTCAGTGAACCTGTGGAGAAATGAAAACAAATGTTAGGACACAGGAAACCCTCTGTACACCACTGTAGGAGACTGGATAGGCTGCACATTGTTTAATCCTGAAGTGTAGGAGACAGAGTGGTGACCTAGAGGTTTACAAGATCATGAGGGTCATTGAAAAGATGAATAGTCTCCCTCTTTTTCCAAGGCCTAAAAATAGAAGGGAGAGGTTTAAAGGGGGTCACAGAAGGAACTTTTTCTATGTGGTGTGGGAGGAGGGGGTATATGGAACTAGAGAAAGGTTAGGTTCTGGTGAATTTATAACATTTAGACAGATAAGTTCGGAAAGGAGAGATAAGGGCCAAATACAGACTGGGTGGAATGGGACAGGTTTCCCTGGAGTGAAGGACGGATGAACATACGGACGGATGAATATATGCAAGGGGCATTGATAAGAAGTATTGTCACACTTTTTCTGTACTTTTATAATTATTTTCAACAGGGCTTTGGGAATGCAATGGAATTCCAGACAGACAGACATACTTTATTGATCCCAAGGGAAATTGGGTTTTGTTACAGCCGCACCAACTACGAATAGTGTAGAAATATAGCAATATAAAACCATAAATAAATAAATAATAATAGGTAAATCATGCCAAGTGGAAATAAGTCCAGGACCAGCCTATTGGCTCAGGGTGTCTAACACTCCGAGGGAGGAGTTGTAAATTTTGATGGCCACAGGCAGGAATGACTTCCTGTGACGCTCAGTGTTACATCTCGGTGGAATGAGTCTCTGGCTGAATGTACCCCTGTGCCTAACCAGTACATTATGGAGTGGATGGGAGTCATTGTCCAAGATGTCATGCAACTTGGACAGCATCCTCTTTTCAGACACCACCGTCAGAGAGTCCAGTTCCACCCCCACAACATCACTGGCCTTATGAATGAGTTTGTTGATTCTGTTGGTGTCTGCTACCCTCAGCCTGCTGCCCCAGCACACAACAGCAAACATGATAGCACTGGCCACCACAGACTCGTAGAACATCCTCAACATCGTCCGGCAGATGTTATAAGACCTCAGTCTCGTCAGGAAATAGAGACGGCTCTGACCCTTCTTGTAGACAGTCTCAGTGTTCTTCCACCACCACACTAAAGTTTTCAAATTAATCAGATTAATTTAACCGGGTAGACATGGGTTTATAAGAGCAAAGATTTGATACCTACCTTTTTCCAATTCGTTTCTCAAGCAACACAGTGACAGAAAACCAATAAATGACACTGCAGAAAATACTATTCCGCATATTGACAGTCGGGAAATTGTTGCAGGCACATACTCCACCGGACAAATATCTGCCAACAGAAAAGTTCCATGTCGAAATAACAAAGGGATTCTCAGAGGAAGGATCAACCTCTTATTGTCACAACAACCCATTCAACTGAAGTCCCCGTATTAGGTCAAACCAACATTGGACACGCTTTCTGATTTTTCTTAATAAATTCATTTTCCATATGGACATATCTAAAAAGCACTGCATTAATTGTCCATCCCTCATTGTCTGTCAGAAAGTGGTGGTGAGCTGTCATCCTGAAGCACTGCAGTACTTCTGGTGAAGATGAGTCCACATCGCCAGGACTGAGATCGATTAGCAATGAAGAACAAAGACCAGTACAGGAACAGACACTTTGGCCCATGATGTTATGCAGAACTAACTAAGCTAATAATGTCGTCACTACTTTCTCCCATAGATGCTGTCTGGCCTGCTGAGTTCTGCCAGCATTATGTGTTTTTAAGCTAATAATTAAATGCTTAACTAAACTAATTCCTTTTGTGTACACCATGTCTACATAGTCCATACTCCGTCCAATTCTTTGTACCCGTCGAAGACTCTTTTAAGTTCCTCATCCCTTCGTTACTGACAATCAATACAGATGCACCTTAGAGTTGCATGCTTAGCCCACTGCTCCGGTCTCTACACACTCTCAGTTGTGTGGCTAGCCACAGCCCAACACCATGCATAAATTTGCCAATGACGCCACTGTTTTTTTTTAACTTTTTTTATTGCATTTTTAAATGATTACAAAGTATGAAAAAACAATGTATATAACCTATACCCCCTCCCCTTAACCCCTCCCCCCTAACTGCCCTATAGAAAAAAAAAGAAAGAAAGAAAGAAAGAAAGAATGCCTGCCTGGTTGTTGGAAGATCTCCACATGCTCCATGGAATTCGTAATAATTTTTATATGTATATTTATTTCTTTCCCCTAATAACCAATTGTTTCATCTTCAAAGCATCTATATATTTAATCCTGTCTTTTGTAAATAAGGGCTCCAAATTTTCAAAAATGTTTCATATTTATCTCTTAAATTATAAGTAATTTTTTCTAATGGAATACAACCACCACTGTTGTTGAGAGAATTTCAGATGGCAAAGAGTGGATGTGCCCAAGTAGATCAGCTGGATTGAGTGGTGTCTCAGAAGACCTATCCTGGGCTCTACATATTAATGCAAACATGACGAAGGCACACCAATGGCCATACTTCATTAGGAGTGTGAGGATGTTTCATTTGTCACTAAAGATAAGGATTTTTTACAGCTGTATGGTGGAGAGCATTCTGACAGTAATTGCATCACTGTCCAGTATGGAGGTTTAAACACACAAGATCAAAAGAGGCTGCAGAAGATTGTACAGTCAGCCAGCTCTGTCATGGGCAGATCCCTTCCCACCATCAAGAACATCTTCAATAGGCATTGCCTGAAGAAGGCAACATTCATCATTATGGACCCTCACCACTGGGATATGCCCTCTTTCCATTACTACCTTCAGAGAGGAGGAACAAGACCCTGATGATTCCCACTCATAGTTTTAAATACAATGTCTTCCTTTCTGTCGTCAGATTTTTGAACGATCCATGAAACCTTGAACACTAGCTCATTAGACAGTTGGAACATTGTGCTCAGTTCTGGTCACCTCATCATTGGAAGGATGTGGAAGATTTAGAGAGAGTGCAGAGGAGATTTACCAGGATACTGCCTGGATTAGAGAGCATGTCTTGTGAGGATAGGGTGAGTGAGTTAGGACTTTTCTCTTTGCAGTGAAGGAAGATGAGCTGTGTACAAGATAACCGGCATAGATCACCTCGCAGAGCAGACCAATATGACAGGACATTACTTTAACGTGACTGGAGGACAGTGTTGGGGGAATCCAGAGGTGAGCTTTTTTATGGAGTGTTAAGTGCATGGAACGTACCACCAGGAGTGGCGGCAGAGGTGGATACATTAGCGAGATAAAGAAATTCTTAGGTAGGCACATGGATGGTAAAGAAATGGTGGATTATGTAGGAGGAAATGGTTAGATTGGTTTTAGAGTAGGTTAAAATGTCAGCAGAACATTGTGGGCTGAAGGGCCTGTACTGCTCTATGCTTTATTCCTCCTGTGCACATTTATTCATTTTACTTGTACTGTAACTTCTAGTAATTTTTTTACTCCTTGCACTGTCGTGTAACAGCCCAGTGACTAAGTCAGCTGGGTGAAATCAGATGGCTGGTGCGACATGGACATCAAAAGCAGAATAGGGACGGCAAAAGACAACTCTACGAGAATGGAGAGAATATTGACCAACACTAGACTAGGCATGGCAACCCACCTCAGAGTACTGAAATGTTACGTTTATCCAGTTATGTTATTGGCTCAGAATGTTGGACAATATCTAGTAACATGAGGAAATGAATTGAAGCAGCAGAGATGTGGATTTTGAGGAGGATGCAAAGAATATCAGGGATGAAACAAATATCTAATGAGGATGTCACGAACAGAGCAAGAACAAAAAGAGAAATAATGTACGAGATCATGAAAAGGCAACGTAACTTCATTGGACATGTGATTAGGAAAGAGGAGTTAGAATGCACGGTAATTATGGGAAAGATTGAAGGGAAGAAAGCAAGAGGAAGGCAAAGACAAATGATGATGGAGACAGCAGCCAGAGAAATGGAAATGAATACCAAAGAATTGATCCACTTGACCCGAAACAGGAGTGTGTGGGCCTTGGCCGTCAAAGCTCAAACTGGGCGCGGCACCTGATGATGATGATGACAACAGTCAAGGCTTCGGCAACCTAATACAGAATATTCCCTCACTACCTCCAGCACTGAGGGACAGCTTCTATACAGCGAGGAAATAGGAGACCAACACCTTTGTTTTCAGGGGAAATAGTTCTTCCTTTTCTCATTCTACTGTTACGAATGAGGAACAACTCTGATGGGCAGAAGGGTACAGAATCGCCAATGCCCCCCCCCCCTTTTGAAGAATCACAAATCGCTACTATTCCGATGCTGTTATCAAGGGAGATGAGAGAGACACAGGAAAGCTGCCGAGACTGTTATTATTGATAAACAGCTCATGTCAGTTAATGAGAGAGAGACAACTCAGAGATACACAAAGTGGAATGACTCCTCCTAACAAAAGCAGAACGGAACCATTGATTACTGCTATTGTCTCTTGGAGAAGGATTGTTTATTCAGTACTGTTCTATTCATTGAAATCCCTCAGGGGGCAACCAGAGTGGGCTGGTTTGATGGGTTGCATCATCCCAACCTGATTGACACCTGAGACCCCGTGAGTGGGGATAAAAAGTAGGGTCTGGGGCAACATCCCTCAGACGCACCAGGAGAAACGCTACGAGACAGGTGGGGGCTTGTGTGTGTGCCCACCCTTGCCTGGGTGATGAGTCCTCCATGGAAGAACAGTCTAGCTAAAGGATGGAGGGGTCATAAGTGAATGGCCACAACAACAACGCATCGACGGATCAAGTTCGTAAAGGAAAGTCGGCAAGTCAATAGCTGTTACTGTTCTCTCTCTCTCTCCAACAATTGCAACACAGCAACCAACAAATACCGCAGCCTGCATGAACTGAACTTTATATTTCCATCTGACAATTCATTATCCCCTAGACAACGATAGAGCTTATTTCTTATTGATTATTATTATACCCGCACTTTTAGGTTTAGTATTGATGATGTATATTATCTGTATATTTGCATTGATATTATTTTTGTGTATTTTTACTAATAAATACTGTTGAAAATAGTAGCACCAGACTCCAACGGACACTCCTATCTTTGCTGGTAAGACACCCAGTTACGGGGTTTGTAACACTACCAACCTGCTGATGACTTATATTTAAAGATTTTTAATTAACTTTTGCTCTCTCTGCTTCACGACGGATTTGCACAGACTGTGTTCAGAAGCTCAGCACCAGCAGTGATGATGAACTGTACCCTCATGATGTCATCCACAAACAAGCTTACCGTGAATAGTTAGCGAGTAGTTTGCCTGGACAGAGCTGACGGGGTTGGTGACATCACAGGTGTAAGTTCCACAGTCACTTCTGGAAGCGCTCGGGATAACAAGGCTTTTGTTACCGTCCAGCAACTGATCCTGGGAGACCTCCCTTCCGTCTTTCCGCCATTGGTAGCTCGGAGAATCTCCGTCAACAGTACAGCTGAGCTGGATGGTGGAATGCAGAGAGCTGCTGTTTTTCTGGATGGAAGGTTTGGACAGTTCATCTAAAGGAGAAACTACTGATTAATGAGATGCAATGTCAGCAGCAATCTCTCACCGTCACAAAGAAACCAATGACCGGCAGGTCAGGCAGCTGCCATGGAAGGAGAAATGTCTCAGATCGAACACAAAGTCAACCCAAAAGTTGCCTTCATATTTCTATGCGGATGCTGCTTGGCCTGCTGAGTATTTCCAGTATTTTCATATTATTTAATCATTTGATCCACTAACCAAATATTAATCTATATCTGTAGCAGTCTGTTAGCAGGAATCACTGCCATTAATCTGATGTTACATTCATTAAAAAATCAATCTCTGTTTAAAATGGATAGTCTACCTCTTAAAACATAATAGGTATGTTCTTAACTAAACTTTACTGAATTCATCAGCCCTTTGTCAAAACTTGCACTTCTGGCATCAAAGAATATAGCAGTGTTTGATTTTAATGAGCTTATTTTTAATGTTGCTTGTTTACTGATTACAGAGTGATTTATTGTCAACTGTACACTAACAAGAGTGGGAACAGTGACAGTGTGATATGTCACCTTGGTACATTGTGTGAAAGCATATTAATTCCCTACAGGAACAGGCAGATGAAAGAGTCTTCAATGAAAAACCAAGGTTCCACAACATTATCGATGACCTGCCGAGTCACCAGATTTGCTGGTTTGTTGGCAATAATTCACCTGCTAATTTAATACTGGGACCAATGAAAAGAGCTCTGCATCCAACACCATCATCCCCTGAAAACTTATCAAGTTCCTGAACCTGGGCCTTTGACCCTCCCTCTGCAACTGGATCCTTTACATACTCATCGGGAGCCAACAGTCAGTGCAGATGGTAAAACCTCATCTGCGTCTCACCGACCATCAACTCAGCTGCGTGCTTCTCCCCACCCACTGCTCTATTCTCTCTACGCCAACAACGATGTGGCGAAGCACCGCTCTTAAAAATTCGCAGAATCATGGATGGTGATGAAGTGACCGAAGGAACTGAGCTAAGTCGGCTGGTAGAGAGGTGTCGTAACAGCAACCTTATGCGCAATGTCAGTAAGACCAAAGAAATGAGTAGGGACAATTCTCTGGACTTGTTCCATCGCCAGTACAGCTCCCCCTACCACCGAGAACTGGAGGCAACATCACAGGAAGGAGACATAACTTTTTGAACCAGATGACCCAACACACTGCACCAGTTATAACAACATAAGTAATGCCTACCGTTCCTTTCCCAGAATGCTTTTCAGTAGATTGGCTGTCCTTCTGTTACCCGCATACTCTCAGAGGCTAAAGGTCAAAGGGTCGGGGAGAGGGGCTAGAGCGGGTGCTAGAGGCGTTTGGGGTCTGTGGAGCAGAGAGGGGAGAGGAGAGGGTGGGGCAAGGGAGAGGGGTAAGATGGGAGAGTGTGGGAGTGGGGGAGAAGGGAGGGGTAGGGGCAGGGGTTAGAAAGGGGGAGATGGGAAGAGAGAGTGTGGGAGATGGTGAGTGAGTGGGGGAGAGGGGTAGAGGGGGACAGATGGCCTAGAGAGGTAGAGAGCAATGGGTAGAGAGAATGGGGAGAGACTGGGTGTGGAGAGAGAAGGGGTGGAGAGGGAGGGGTAGGAGGTACAGAGACAGGGGGAGGAGAGAGAGTGAGGAGAGAGAGGGAGGAGGATAGGGGAGGAGAAGACCAGGAGAGAAAGGGGTAGAGAGAGATGGTAGAGAGAGGAGAGGAGGAGGAGGGGCGGGAGGGGGGAGAGTTGGGAGGGTGTGGAGAGTGGCAAGGAGAGTGGGAGAGGGAGGGGAGGGTGGGATTGGGGGTGAGAGGGAGAGAGAGGCTTTGGGTTCTGAGGTTTTATGTCATTTGTTCTTTGGTGTTCTCTTCTGCTTTTGTGGGTGTCTGTGAAGAGTAGGAATTTCAGATCGTATATTGTTTATATTCTCTGATATCAAATGGAACCTTTCAACCATACAGGAGGGAGATTGCGAATCTGGCTGAGTGATGTCAGCAACAACCTCTTACTCAATGCCAGCAAGTCCAAGGAACTGACTGTAGACTTCAGGAGAGGGAAACCAGAGGTCCATGACCCAGTCCTCATCAGAGGATCAGAGGTGGAGAGTGGTAGCAAGTTTATATTCCTTGGTGTCATCATTTTGGAGCATGCAAGTGCAATTACGAAGGAAACATGGCAGCAGCTCTGCTTCCTCAGGATTTTGTGATGACATGATGTCTAAAACTTTAACAAACTTCTCTCGATGTGCAATGAAGAGTATATTGACTGGCTTCATCACAGCCTAGTATAGAAACACCACTGACCTTGAACAAAATATCCTACAAACGTAATGGATGTGACTATGACTAATCAAAGCAAGAGGCTGAGAGTGAAGGAGTAAAGGCATCTCAGACAGAAGTCATTTTTTTACTGCTCGGGGGAAAGAGGCTAGACTGCGCAGGCATGTGACGTCGAGCACCAAAGGTTTAAAAAAAGACCACCATATCTAGAGGGCAGCGGAGTGAGAGGGAGCAGAGTGGGATGGCTTTGGCTCAACAGGCTTCAGCATGAGCAGACAGAGGCGAGGGTGGGTTCTGGTAAGTTTTGTTTTGTTTGTTTAGAGTAGAGAGAATGCCAGGCAGGATGTTGGAATGCTCCTCTTGCAGGATGTGGGAAGTCAGGGAGACCTCCGGTCTCCATGACAACGACACCTGCAAGAAGTGCATCCAGCTGCAGCTCCTAACAAACCGCGTCAGGGAACTGGAGCAGGAGCTGGATGACCTCCGGATCATTCGGGAGAATGAGGAGTTTATAGATAGTAGCTACAGCGAGGCAGTTACGCCAAAGGAGCAACGCACAGTTAATTGTGTTACCGTCAGGCAAGGGAAGAGGAGCAGGGCTCCCCTGTGGCCATTCCCCTCAACAACAAGTATACCGATTTGGATACTGTTGGGGGGGGGGGTGGTTTACCTGGGACAAGCTGCAGCAGCCGGATCTCTGGTACTGAGTCTGGTTCTGCAGTGCAGAAGGGAGGGAGGAAGAAGAGGAGAGTGGTAGTGATAGTGGACTCGATAGTTAGAGGTACAGACAGGAGATTCTGTGGTCGTGACAGGGACTCCCGGATGGTTTGTTGCCTCCCGGGTACTAGGGTCGGGGATGTCTCTGATCACGTGCACGGTATTCTGAAGTGGGAGGGTGAGCAGCCAGATGTCATGGTACACATCGGTACCAATGCTGTAGGAAGAAAGAGTGAGGAGGTCCTGAAGAGTGAGTATAGAGAGCTTGGTAGGAAGTTAAATAGCAGGGCCTCGAGAGTGGTAATCTCAGGATTGCTACCTGTGCCACGTGCCAGTGAGGGTGAGAATAGGATGCTCTGGCTGATGAACACATGGCTGAGGAACTGTTGTAGGGGGCAGGGATTCAGATTTCAGGATCATGGGACTTCCTCAGGGGCAGGTGGGACCTATACAAGAGAGGGATTACTCCTGAACTACAGGGGGACCAATATCCTGGCAGGGAAGTTTGTTAGTGCTATTGGGTAGGTTTAAACTAGATTTTCAGGGGGATGGGAACCAGAGTGCCAGAGTAGATAGTGGAGTGGGGGTGAAAATAAATGATGTTAAAGGTTCATGCAAAGTCACAAATAGAAGGGTTGTGTGTGGTGGTAATAATCTTCTGAGGTGTGTCTATTTCAATGCGAGGAGTATTGTGGGGAAGGCTGATGAGCTGAGGGCGCAGATTGACACATGGAATTATGACATTGTCGCCATTAGTGAATCTTGGCTACAGGACTGGCAGTTTAATGTTCCAGGGTTCTGATGTTTCAGACGTGATAGAGGCAGAGGGTTGAAGGGTGGGTGGTTGGGTGGCTTTGCTAGTCAGGGAAAATGTTACAGCAGTTCTCAGACAGGACAGATTAGAGGGCTTGTCTACCGAGGCCATATGGGTGGAGCTGAGAAACAGAAAAGGAATGACCACATTAATGGGGTTGTATTATAGACCACCCAATAGTCAGCAAGAATTGGAGGAGCAAATCTGCAGAGAGATAGCAGACAACCGCAGGAAACATAAAGTTGTGATAGTAGGGGATTTTAATTTTCCACAGACTGATTGGGACTCCCATACTGTTAAAGGTGAGACAGGCTAGAGTTTATGAAATGTGTTCAGTAAAGTTTTCTAAATCAATATATAGAGGTACTGACTAGAGAGGATGCAATATTAGATCTCCTATTAGGAAACGAGTTAGGATAGGTGACAGAAGTGTGTGTAGGGGAACACTTTGGTTCCAGTGATCATAACACGATTAGTTTCAACTTGATCATGGATAAAGATAGATCTGGTCCTCGGGTTGAGGTTCTAAACTGGAAAAAGGCTAATTTTGACGAAATGAGGAGGGATCTAAAAAGCGTGGATTGGGACAGGTTGTTCTCTGGTGAGGATGTTGTTGGTAAGTGGGTGGCCTTCAAAGGAGAAATTTTGAGAGTGCAGACTTTGCATGTTCCTTTCAGGATTAAAGGCAAAGTGAATAAGAATAAGGAACCTTGGTTCTCTTAGGATATTGGTACTCTGATAAAGAAGAGAGAGATGTATGACATGTATGAAACAGGGAGCAAGTAAGGTGCTTGAGGAGTATAAAAAAATACAAAAAAAAACTTAAGAAAGAAATCAGGAGAGCTAAAAGAAGACATGAGGTTGCTTTGGTTGTCAAGGTGAAGGATAATCCAAAGAGCTTCTATAGGTATATTAAGAGCAAAAGGATAGTAAGGGATAAAATTGGTCCTCTTGAAGATCAGGGTGGTTGGCTATGTATGGAACCAAAGGAAATGGGGGAGATCTTAAATGGGATTTTTGTATCAGTATTTACTAAGGAAACTGGCATGGAGTCAATGGAAATAAGGCAAACAAGTAGTGAGGTCATGGAACCTCTACAGATTGAAGAGGAGGAGGTGCTTGCTATCTTGAGGTAAATCAGAGTAGATAGATCCCCAGGACCTGACAGGGTATTCCCTCAGACCTGGAAAGAGACTAGTGTTGAAATTGCAGGGACCCTGGCGAATATATTTAAAATGTTGGTATTTATGGGTGAGGTGCTGGAGGATTGGAGGATAGCTCATGTTGTTCCGTTGTTTTAAAAAAAAGCTCTAAAAGTAATCCGGGAAATTACAGGCCAGTAAGTTTGACATCAGTAGTAGGTAAATTATTGGAAGGAGTACTCAGAGATAGGATCTATGGGTATTTGGATAGACAGGTACTTAATAGGGAGAGTTAACATGGCTTTGTGCATGGTAGGTCATGTTTAACAAATCTAATAGTTTTTCGAGGAGGTTACAAGGAAAGTGGATGAAGGGAAGGCAGTGGGTGTTGTCTGCATGGACTTCAGTAAGGACTTTGACAAGGTCCCACATGGGAAGTTAATTAGGAAGATTCAGTTGCTAGGTATACATGGTGAGGTAGTAAATTGGATTAGACATTGGCTCAATGGGAGAAGTCAGAGAGTGGTAGTGGAGGATTGCTACTCTGAGTGGAGGCCTGTGACAAGTGGTGTGCTACAGGGATCAGTGCTGTGTCCATTGTTATTTGTCATCTATATCAGTTATCTGGATGATAATGTGGTAAATTGGATCAGCAAATTTGCTGACGATACAAAGATTGGAGGTGTAGTGGACAGTGAGGAAGGTTTTCAAAGCCTGCAGAGGGATCTGGACCAGCTGGAAAAATGGGCTGAAAAATGGCAGATGGAGTTTAATGCAGTCAAGTGTGAGGTATTGCACTATGGTAGAACATATAAGGCCAGTAGCAACGGCACTTCCCGCTGGCCACATGAGGCGGTCAATTACTCGAGGCCAACCAGTGATCCCTGGCGCAAGGGTGTCACTGCGTTTAGGCGACTGATGACCTCACGTGGGTATTAAATAAGCATGCATAATGACCTTGCGTGTGTTTAGCAGTGGGAGTGACAGGGAATGAGGAAAGGTGCAGCTGGCTCATATTGTTTCATACTGCCAAATCATATCGTTCCCTCGCGGCCCGGTAGCACGTGCTTTGCAGCCCCGTGGTTGGGGACCGTTGGTGTAGTGGACTGTGAGAAAGGTTTGCAAAGCTTGCAGAGGGATTTGGACCAGCTGGAAAATGGGCTGAAAAATGGTAGATGGAGTTAAATACAGACAAATGTGAGTTATTGTACTTTGGAAGGACAAACCAAGGTAGAGCATACAATGTAAATGGTAGGGCACTGAGGAGTGCAGTAGAACAGAGGGATCTGGGAATAGATACAAAATTCCCTAGCAGTGATGTCACAGGGAGATAGGGTAGTAAAGAGAGCTTTTGGTACATTGGCCTTTATAAATCAAAGTATTGAGTATAAGAGTTGGAATGTTATGGTGAAGTTGTATAAGGCATTGGTGAGATCGAATTTGGAGTATTGTGTGCAGTTCTGGTCACCGACTCTCATAATTAGGCTGATCCTATTAAAGAATCATCACCAACAGCAAAACAGAAGTGGTTTATTTAATCAGCAATGGTCATAAAGAGGCATCAGGCAACATGCTTAAAACACAAATGTACACATGTACATACAGTATAGGATTAAAATATCCCAAAATCACCCTCCAATACAACATTCAGACTCATAGAGTTTTATTGCAGTTTCACTGCTCACTGTACAGAAATGGGAGGGACTTTGTGAGGAAATGCTGTACCTGGTATTGGTACTGGGGAAAATCACAATCTTTATGGGATTTCTGATGACAGCATTAGTGTAACAGCCAGAGCAGTTTTAATACTTGTACCAAATGGAAAGGATTTCTGGGCTTGGATTCACTGGTTTAGTCTGATACAACAACACAAAGGTGGGGTGGAGTCTACACACTGTCCTCAGTTTGACTAACAGCAGACAATTTGGGCTGGAAATGACAAATTTGATGTGGATCCCACAATGATTGCAAATGGGATCAGTGTAGATGGGCAACAAGGTCAGCATGGACTTGGTGGGCCGAAGGGCCTGTTTCTGTGCTGTGTGACTCTGTGACCCTTCTCAGGATGGCCCAGGAGTAATAGTTGGATGTTTGTAGATTGATGAAGAAAATGCTCATCACTGATGTGTCACTCCGAGTTGGATGATGCCGGCCTCATTATTATGCTCAGGGTTAACGATGCGTGTATGAATGGGGATTATTGTCCTGAAACTGTAGCCGGGTGATTTCATTGCACAGATTCCAGTAAACAGGTGAACAGGGGAACTCCAGTTCCAACTGACTCCTGCGAGGGTACAAAGGGTAACTCCTGTAACACCGACGTGATGGAAGAGCAATGCCATGGCCGAGAGTGAAAATGGTGACATCGGGATGTTCAGTTTGATCTCTCTCAGCTGCCAGCACTTCACCTCTCTGCTACGACAGGGGAAGTCAGCCTCGATGGCACAAACAAATACAAGCAATAGGAAGTGCTGCTGCTTCACAAACAGATTGGAAATGATGGGAAAGGAGAGGGACTCAGAGAGACCTTGTCATTCTGGTGGGGAACATTAACCACAAGAGGTGCTTGTTGTACAAGGGGCCTTGGTGACCCTCCAGGGCTCCAGCCAGGCAGCAGCAAGGAGTAAAGTGTGAGATGTGGTAGAGATCAGCAATGAATGATCCCAAGGCGAGGAATCTGAGAGGCAGTGATCTTGTCACAAAACAACAAATTTCATCTCATAACACAGTGACAATAAACCTGATTGTGGTTGTCTTCATCAGGCAAAGCAGTTCAGCTGTGTGTGGGAGCTGCATTTGATGTCCCAGACTGCAGTCAGGACTGTCTTCTGAAGCACATATTATGTAGTTATTGCACCTTCCAGAGATCTAAATCAGAGACAAACCCATAAGGTCTTGTGGACCGAGCCCCTCTGGACTCCTCTTTCATGGTTCCTTAAAATGATTCCGGTGCCAATGAGAATTTTGCCAGATGATCAAGGATTGAATTTCTCACCGGAAGCTGAGAGCTGAAATGAGTGCAGTGTTGTTCTCACTCAGGGTGAGACAAGTTACAGCTGCAGAGCACCATGTTCCCCACTGTTGGAGGGAAGGATTTTCCAGGCTCCAGTCTACAGCAGGGACACAGAACCTGCCCTCACAGTCACCTCTGGAACTGAAGGCTGCCGTCTCCCTTCTAACTGACCGGATGATTTTCAGGTTCAGCTTCATGACCTGGGCTGAGAGTTTGTAATTCCTGCACTTCTCCACGACCCTAAAATGGACAGAATGTGTTTGTTATTCATGATGACAAATCTTCACCTAGTTCACTGAGATAAAGATGGGACAGAGTGACGGGCAGAGTGGGGGGGGAGGGGTGAGGGACAGGGCAGGGGAGGGGAGTGGGACGAGGGAGAGGCAGAGGTGACTAATTGGACATAACTGATGTTACAAAGGGGTCAGACAGAGACAACCACTTTCTTCAGAAACAGACACAGACTGGGAGAAATGGTAAATATCCATAATCGTGTCCAAACAAGAATGTCATGAAACACTAAGGGATCCTGTCAATTAAATTAAATTTAACCAGATATTATCGACAGTAACAGGGGTCAGGATTCCCACTAACCCATGTGTCAATAAATGAGAGAAAGTGGTGTTATAAATACAGCAGGAAGATTCCAGTGCGTTTATACATGAGTGAATTGAGAGAGGGAGAAATAACAGTGAATTTACAAACTGTTTAAACACAAGAGAACTGCAGGAATTTATATGAACAAAATACCTGTTCTATTTCAGCACGGCCGTTCTCATTAGTTCCTTTGTTTCTGTCTGTAATGAATGAAATAATCCCTTATAAATTCTAGATGAATGATATATATTGTTGAAGATTATTTGTTACTATTTTAACCGACCATTTATTCACAGCTGAGTCACAGATTTGTACAGCACAGAAACAGGCCCTTTGGCCCATCTCATCATGCTGTGCATTTTGCCCATCGACACCAATCCCATTTGTCCACATGAGCTCCATACCCTTCTAAACCATGTCTATTTAAATGCCTTTCTAAATCCTTCTTGTAATATTAAACATAACATGTTCTCCTCTGTCAGTGTGTTCCAGATGTCAATTATTCTCTGTTTCAAAAACTAATCCCACACATCTCATTCAAAACTCCTTCCTCTCAGAAACCCAAAAGTAGTTATTTATACCCTTACCACACTATGGGAAATAATTCTCTACCCCATCTATGCCTTTCACAACCTTGTATACATATGAAGGTCACTCCTCAGCTGCCTTCACTCCAGGGAAACCAAGCCCAGCCGATGCAATCTCTCCCCAGAACCAAACTCCTCCAATCCAGCAACATCCTGGCGAATCTCCTCTGCACTCTCTCCAGTGCAACCACATCCTTCCTGTAGTGTTGTGACCAGAACTACAGACAGTACTCCCAGTGTGGCCTATCCAGTGTTTTGTAAAGTTGCAATGTAGAATCATAGAGAATAAAGCATGGGTACAGGCCCTTCAGCCCAACCAGTCCATGCTGACCACATTGTTCTCCCAGCTCGCAACAATTTACTGTATTTGTCCCATATCCCTCCAAGCATTGTCCCTGAATGTACCGATCCAAGTATTTCCCACATGAAAAGATTGTACTTCCCACAACCACTTCCTCTGGCAGTTCATTCCATCTACTCACCAACCTCTGTGTGAAAAAGTTGCTCCTCAGATCCCTGTTAAATCTTTCCCCTCTCACCTGAAATCTCTGCCCCTAGTTTTGGGCTCCCCTCCCTGGGGAAGGCTGATTCCATCCACCTTATCTATGTTTCTCATTATTTTAATCATTTCTACAAGGCCTCATTCCCACTTGTTCCAATCCATAAAGACTTAGCCTGGCCAAACTCTCCCTATAACTCTCGTCTTGGCATTATCCTTGTAAATCTTTTCTGCACTCGTTTTAGTTTAATTACATCTTTCCGATAACAGGCTGAACAAAACTGTACACAGTACTCCAAGTGTGGCCTTACCAATGACATACAACTGCAGCATCATGTCCCAACTCCTCTACTCAATGTCCTGACTGAAGATGGTCAGCATGCTAAATGCCCCTTTCACCACCCTTTCTACCTGTGACACCACTTTCAGTGAACGACGAACTCCCTGGTACCCGACCATTCAGAGTACCAGTCCCACACTGGTTTGACTTTCCAAAATGCATCCAATACATTATACTTATGCATTGAAATCTATTTGCCACGTCTCGGCCCACTTCTGTAAATTTTCAGGATCACTGTGCAATCTACGATAATCTTCTTCACAATCATCACCATCTCCTCATTTTGTGTCCTCTGCATATCTGCTGACCAAGCCTTGTGTATTCACATCCAAATCATTCTATAAATAATGTGACAAAGGTCCCAACACTGACCCATAGAGCACTGTGGTAAACTATGTATACCTGTCTGGACACACCCCTCTGCCGAGTGCTCCTGTGGCTCCTCCCACAGACTCCTGTATAAAGGCAATTGGAGACACTGCTCCTCCCTCAGTCTCCAAGATGTCGTGGTCACGTTTGCAGCTAATGAAAGGCTATCTTTTGCCTCCCGTCTCCGAGAGTTATTGATGGTGCATCAAGGACACCACTAATCACTGGTCTCCATTCCCAGAAACAACCTTTGAACACCCTCTGATTCCTCCCTTCGAACTAATGTTGAATCCACCCAGGGAGCATTCCCTGGATTCCATGTGTCCTAAACTGCCAGAGGTGCCCACCATGTGGGGCTCTGAAGGTTTTGCAAAGGTCAAAGCAGACAGTATCCACTGTTCTACTCTCATCTATAATTTTGATAACTTCTTCAAGGAACTCACAATGATTGTTCAAATATGACTTCCCAGACAAAGCCATGCTGACTTCTCCTAACTTCCTTACTGGACTCTATCCATCCAAATCCTGGAGCTCCTGTCCCTCAGGAATCCTCTCCACCATTGACATCAGGCTGACCAGCCTGTGATTTCCCTGGCTTCTCCTTGCTTCACTTTTTAAACACCTCAATGGCATCGGCCATCTCCCAGTCCTTTTGAAACTTCAGTCGTGGCTGATAATCAGGCAAACACCTCTGTAAACGCCTCCAACGTTTCCTCTCTCACCTCCCGTAAAGTCTGAGGATATACTCAGGCAGACCCTGGGGATTTACCCCTATTAATACACCGCAAGGCTGCAAATGCCTCTTCCTTCTCAATATGAAGTTTCTCCAAAACATGTTCACTTTTTTCCCTTATCTCTGTCCGGCAGATCTCTAAGGGCACCTACTGTCTCCCGACACACCCTTTTGCTCCTGGTATATCTATTGAGCTTGGGGGTTTCCTTTCTACTTTCCAGCCAGATCCACCTCATACCCTCACTTTGCCATCCTTAATCTTTGCCTTCCTAATTCTTAAACTTTTTTATAGACATCAAAGGTCTCACATTTCCTCAACCTCCTAAGCACAGTGTATGCTTCTTTCATTAACTTGACCATAAACTCAGTTTCTCTTGTTAGTTAGTGTTCCTTAAATTTACCTGGTTTACACCACCCTAACAGGAACATGGACTCCTAATAACACACTCTCAAAATCTCCCCACGTGCTTCCTGCCCTTCAAACAATCTCTTCCAATCAACAACTGTTGGATCCTGCCTAATTCCCTCAAAATTAGGCCTGCTCCAGTTTTGGATCGTCACCTGTTCTCCTATGCTATCCTTTTCCATCACTACCTTAAAATTAAAAGAATTACGGTCATCAGAGCCAATGAGGTTTGGCAAACCAGCCTACAATTCCCTTTCTTTTGCCTTTCTCCCTTCTTAAAGGGCGGAGTGACTTTTGCAATCTTCTGGTCCTCTGGGACCATGCCAGAGTCAAGTTATTGTCGAAAGATCATGACCAATGCATCTGTTATCTCTTCAGCAACATCTCTCAGGACTCTGGGATATGGTCCATTTGGTCCAGGTGACTTATCACATTAAGACTTTTCAGTTTGCCTGGCACGATTTCTCCATCTTTCAGTACTTTTCCCCTCCTCTTCCCTCTTCTACTATACCCACACTGGCACCACCCTCTGCTTCCCTCTTCTTTTCTCCTCACCTATCACCTTCCTTGGTGCCCCTCCTACTTCCCCTTTTCCCCATGGTGCACTCTCCTCTCCTGTCAGATTCCTCTCCAGCCCTTTGCCTTTTCCAACTATCACCTCGCAGTTTCTTACTTCATCCCACTCCCCCACCCAGCTGGCTTCACATATCACATTGCAGCTTGTACTCCTTCCCCTTCCCCAGCACATTGTCCTGGCTTCTTCACCTTCCCTTCCAGTCCTGGAGAAGGGTCTCGGCCTGAGACGTCAACTATTTATTCATTTCCATAGATGCTGCCTGACTTGCTGAGTTCCTCCAGCATTTTGTGTGTGTTGCTATGAACTTGCAATCCTCAGTCTCTCTGTTCAACATTACACTCACAACTAAGTCATTAATATAGAACAATAGAACACTACAGCACAGTACAGGCCCTTCAGCCCTCCATGTTGTGCCAACCCATATAATCCTTAAAAAAAAAGTACTAAACCCACACTACCCCATAACCCTCCATTTTCCCTTCATCCATGTGCTCTTAAATACCCCTAATGTTTTAGCCTCCACCACCATCCCTGGTAAGTCATTCCAGGCACTCACAACCCTCTGTAAAAAACTTACCCCGATGTCTCCCCTAAACTTCCCTCCCTTAATTTTGTACATATGCCCTCTGGTGTTCGCTGTTGTTGCCCTGGGTAACAGGTACTGACTATCCACCCTATCTATGCCTCTCATAATCTTGTAGACCTCTATCAAGTCCTCTCTCATTCTTCTACGCTCCAAAGAGAAAAGTCCCAGCTCTGCTAACCTTGCTTCATATGACCTGTTCTTCAATCCAGGCAACATCCCGGTAAATCTCCTCGGCACCCTCTCCATAGATTCCACATCCTTCCTATAATGAGGTGACCAGAATTGAACACAATACTCCAAGTGCGGTCTGACCAGAGATTTGTAGAGTTGCAACATGACCTCTCTACTCTTGAACTCAATCCCCCTGTTAATGAAGCTGAGCAACCCATAGGCTTTCTTAACTACCCTATCAACCTGTGCAGCGACCTTGAGGGATGTATGGATTTGAACCCCAATGTTCATCCACACTCTTAAGTAACTGACCATTAATCCTGTACTCAGTCTTCTGGTTTGTCCTTCCAAAATTCATCACCTCACACTTGTCCGGATTGAACTCCATCTGCCATTTTTCTGCCCAACTCTGCAGCCTGTCTATACCCTCTTGTAACCTTCAACCACCTACAGTTCCATCCACAACTCCTCTAATCTTTGTGTCATCCGCAAACTTACTCACCCATCCTTCTGCCTCTACATCCAGGTCATTTATAAAAATCACAAATAGCAGGGGTCCCAGGACAGATCCCTGCGGCACTCCACTAGTCACTGACCTCCAGGCAGAATACTTTCCTTCTGCAACTACCCTCTGCTTTCTTCCTTTAAGCCAATTTCTTATCCGAACAGCCAAGGTTCCACTTATCCCATAACTCATGACTTTCTGGATGAGTCTCTCATGAGGGACCTTGTCAAATGTTTTGCTAAAGTCCATGTAGACCACATCCACTGCCCTACCCTCATCAATTTCTTTTGTTACCTCTTCAAAAAACTGAATCATGCTCGTGAGGCATGATCTTCCCTTCACAATCCCATGTTGATTATCCATGGGTAGACTGTACTTCTCCAAATGCTCGTAGATCCTATCCTTAAGAATCCTTTTCAGTAGTTTGCAGACCACCGACATAGGACTCACCGGTCTATAGTTCCCAGGTTTCTCCCTATTACCTTTTTTAAACAAGGGAACTACATTTGCCATTCTCCAGTCCTCCGGCACTTCCCCTGCAGCCAAAGAGGATTCAAAGATCATAGCTAATGCTCCAGCGATCTCTTCTCTCAATTCCCACAACAACCTAAGGTGTATCATATTTGGCCTTGGGGATTTATCAATCTTAATGTTTTTAAGAAGATCCAACACTTCTTCTTCCTTAATCTCCACAATGTCCAGCACACAGGCCCACTCTACCTGGACCTCATCCTGATCAAGATCCTTTTCACTTGTGAATACTGAGGCAAAGTATTCATTTAGGACCTCCCCAACCTCCTCCGCCTCCAGGCACATGTTGCCCTCTTTATCCTTTAGCGGTTCCACCTTCATTCTCGTCATCCTCCTGTTCTTTACAAACGCATAGAACGCCTTGGGGTTCTCCTTAATTCTACATGCCAAGGCCTTCTCATGCCCCCTTCGAGCTCTCCTAAGTCCTTTCTTTAGCTCCTTCCTGGCTACCCTATATTTCTCATAAGCCCCTCCTACCTTGTGCTTCTTATATCTAACATATGCTTCCCTTTTCCTCTTGACGAGTTGCCTCACATGTTTCATCAGCCACTGTTCCCTTTTCCTACCATTTTTTCCTTGCCTCAGTGGGACAAACCTATCCTGAACCCAGCTCAAGTGGTCGCTAAACTTCTCCCACATTACTTCTGTGCTTCCCCCTTTGAACATCTGTTTACAATTTACTCTCGCTAGCTCCTGACTCATCCCTTCAAAGTTAGCCCTTCCCCAGTTAAGCACTTTACCATTTTGTCTGATTTTATCCCTTTCCATAGCTATGCTGAAGCTAAGGGAGTTGTGGTCACTCTCACCAAAATGCTTCCCACCAAGAGGTCTGTCACCTGACCAGTTTCATTATCCAGAACTAGATCCAGTAATGTATATCACAAAGTGCAGAAGCCCTCGAACCATTCACTACTGTACACAAGTAGGTGCAGACTTCAAATCAGAAATAAACTTTCTTCCAAAACGACCTCTGCCTTCTGTCACCTTGGATCCTGGGTGTGTTAGGCTTCTGGATCAGTCTCTCATGTGGGACCATGTCAAATGACTTACTGAAGTCCACATGGAGAACAACTTTCACATTGCCTTCATCAATTTTCTTTGCTGTCTCCTCAGATTAGAGAGATTGGGTTTCCCGGACTCTGGGCCTTACTGACAAATCCATAATCAGATCCCGACCTTTTCAATTGTACACAACTTCAATGCCTTAGAATTCCCTCCAATAATTTCCCGGCAGGCATAGAAGGAAATCACCTGAACTCAGCCCAAAAGTTCCAGACTTCCACACTCCAGCAGGAGACCTAAACCCCATCAGCTCACCGACTGTGAGATTCCAGCATCTCTGAGCAGAACTTCCAACAGAAACAGTAAAATTCGAGCCAGATCTGTTCCCGAGTGACAGCAGCCAGTTGGGACAGAGTTGATAATGTGCTGGAGATTTCCCCACAAAGGCTCCCTTTAGAAGCTGAAGTGATGGTGAGACCAGGGGAAAGTTTTCACAGTGATAGAGTTCTTTAGAAAATGCTTTGATTTTGATACTTACTGCAAACTGGAAAGAATCTGGACAACGCTATCACAAATGTGACCCCTAATAGAGCGAACAGGATCCAGACTGGAATGTTGGTCGTGCAGCTTTGATCTGAAATGTACAGAAGTGAAGCCACTGAGTAAATTCACACTGATCCTCCACACCCACTCCCAGTTTAAATGTACATTTAACACAGTCATATGTCCAATGGCATTATGAGACAAAGCAACAAGTTAATCATAGTTCAAAGTAAATTTATTACCCAAGTGTGTATACGTCACTGTTTACTAATTTAAGATTCACTTTCTTGCAGGCATTCACAGTAGAACAGGGAAGTTCAATAGAATCAGTGAATAACTACACACAAACACAGACAGACAAACAGGCAGTTCAACAGAAAACAAACTGTGCAGCTAAAAGAAGCACAAGTTGTGGAGTCTTTGAAAATGTGTCCACAGTTTGTGGCATCAGTTTGGTACTGAGGTGACTGAAGTTCTCCACACTGGTTCAGGAGCCTGATAGTTGAGGGTAATAACTGTTCCTGAAGAGGGAGACACCCCGCGAGTGCAGAGGCCTCCCTGCCTGCCACTACGAGCCACACCGTGATAGGCCGCTCACAGACTCCTTCCCGACTGCGATCAAAAGGAAGGTAGTCGGCACTGAGCTCTCGCGCTCCTTCGGCATTCATCTCTATGTCTCAAACTTCCTCGCGCTTTCATCAACAATTAGTGGACGCTTTAATTGGTGAAATGGAGTCGAACATTGGCTCACATCCCATCTCAAAGGTTCTTCACCTTGAGGCCTTCCGAGTACATGCTTGCTTCCTGGAATCTTCTTGAAGAGAGTGAAGTGCCGGATCACACAAACAATCTCCAGACTAAATCACTGGCTCTAACAGGTCCAGAAACACATTAAATATGAAAAACAGACGTAAAAGACATTTTTGTGGGCTTACTGGAAGATGTTGACTGAGGGAGCATTGGACACTGTGCCAATCTGACCACTTTGAACTTTAAAATGCCATTGGATCTGTGCTTAGCCTCACAGTCACAAGTGAGTGGTGCGGACAGTCCAGCACATCTGTGGGTGTAAACTTCACACTATTCAGGATATTTACAAGGACAGGTGTGTAAAAAGGGCCCGTAGGATCTCTGGGGACCCAAGCCATCCCAACCACAATCTATTCCAGCTGTTACCATCCGGGAAGCGGTACCGCAGCATAAAAGCCAGAACCAACAGGCTCGGGGACAGCTTCTTCCACCAGGCCATCAGACTGATGAACTCACACTGAATTGAGTGTACTCTATATTACATGGACTGTTCTATTTATTATCAATTATATTAAGCTTACTATGATTGTACTTTGGACATTTAGATGGAGACATAAAGATTTTTACTCCTCATGTATGTGAAGGATGTAAGAATTAAAGTCAATTCAATAAAGCAAGTGGAGCAGTGGGCGAAGCACACAGCCTTGTGGCACACCTGTACAGATGTGATTGCAGAGGAGATGTTGCTCCCAATCCGAACTGACTAGAGTCTACAAGTGAGGAAATTCAGGATCCAGTTGTACAAGAAGTATTCAGGCCTAGGCCTTGGAATTTAGTGATTATCTTCGAGAGGATGATAGTGATGAATGCTGAGTTGTGGTCAATGAAGAGCATCCTGATGTTTGCATCTTCACTGTCCAGATGTTCCAGGGCTGAGTGGAAAACCAATGAAACGGCATCCGCTGTTGATCTGTTGTGACTGTAGGCAAATTGAAGTGAATTCAAGTCACTTCTTAGGCGGGGGTTTATATGCTTCATAACCAACTCTCAAAGCACTCCATCACTGTGGACAGAAATGCAACGGGATGATAGTCACTGAGGCAGGTCACCACGTTCTCGTTGGGCATCGGTGTGATTGAAGTTCTGCTTGAGGCAGTATCTCAGACTGCTGAAGTAAGAGGTTAAATATGTCAGAAACACTCCTGCCGGTTGATCAGAACAGGTCTTCTCTACTTGACCTGGTACATTGTCTGGCCAGATACTAACACCGGTTTCACGTGTCTGAAGGATGCTCTGACATCAGCCACAGACACTAAAATCATAGGGTCAGCAGAGGCTGAGGGAGCTCATGAAGGTGCCCACATGTCCTGTTGGTCAAAGTGAGCTTCTTCAATGTCCACATGTTCCAGGGCTGAGTGAAGAGCCAGTGAATAGTGATCTGTTGTTGATCTGTTGTGACTGTCGACAAGTTGAAGTGAATCCAAGTCACTTCTCAGGCAGGAGTTGATATGGTTCATAACCAACCTCTCACGGCACTTCATCACAATGGATATCTGTGCTACTGGATGTTTATCACTGAGGCAGGTCTCCATTTTCTTGTGGGGTGCCAGCGTGAACACAGAGGACATTGAACTCATCAACAACCTTGTGGTCATTTCTGTTGCTTGGTTTAGCTTTGTGGGAGGTGATGGCATTCAAGCCCAGTCACAGCTGTCGAGCATCCTGACCAGGCAGCATCTGTGGAAAAGAGTAAACGGTCAACGAGATCTGATGAAGGATCTCGGTCCAAAGTGTCGACTGTTTACTTTTTTCTATCGATGCTGCCTGACTTACTGAGCTCCTCCAGCATTTTGTCTGCATTGATTTGGATTTCCCACATCTGCAGATTTTCTCCTATTTGTCAAGCATCCTTCTACAATTCAAGTTTGGTCCGGAATTCCCACTTTCAATGTGAGAACACACTTCAGGCTCTCAATTTATTACCAATAAAACCATGTGATTAATTGCAGAGCCAATTAACATAAACCTTAGAAGTTCAATAACCTTGTCTGGCCACGTCCAACCTGACACAATGTGACGATGTGACGGCAGGTGATGGTGTTCCATATAAAGCAGTTCACAATGTACTGACTGAGATACTCATTCCACTCCTGCACTGAGTAACACAGAGACCATTTTAATGTAATTTAAGAATATTTGTGCACATACCTTTAGTCACAATCCAGCAAATGAGGGCAATGAGGATGAAGACAAGAGCCACAATGTTACAAATATTCAGGCGCCACCACCACTGCTTGTCGTCTAGAGTCCACAGGGAGAAATGAACAACATTAGAACTGTTTCAAACTGTTTCCAAACTGATCAACACAAACAGTTCTACATATGTTTCAGTGGACAAGTGTTCCAGATAACAGACATGGACTGGGATTGGTCAGGTCGGCTGTGATAATGAATGTCCTAAACATGAGACAATCCCACCAGGTTGGAAAAGGACCAGGTGTCAGAGCAATGCAGTGAGGGAGGGTCAGAGAGTTCACTCCACTGTCAGTGTGTGGAGATCCCCGGAGAGACTAAAGACCTTGTCGTTAGTTCTGGAAATATATTGTAAAACCTGGGTATCCATTAACCTCAGGCCGTGAAGATGGAAATGGCAGGAAGACTGCAGTCTCTCTGTGTACACACTGAGCCAATGAGACAAGACCCCTCTGTAAATAAGCTCAGTTGTATTATCCCAGTGATCCAGTGCTGCAATTGACATGGTCTTGCCAGTGGTGATAATAACCAGTCCCAGCTTCAGCAATGGAGTTACACTGTTTGACTGGGAACCCTGTCCCCATGGTGAATATTGGAACATTACGGCACCTCAATGCTCAAAGGTGTCGGTGGTGACAGGAGATGCTCTAATCCAAGGTGAAAAGGTGACAATATGGGGACAGGCAGGTCAGCATGAAAGATTGGGCATTTAACGGTAAATGAAGGTCGAGGCTGATCGGAGTGCAGACCATGCAGCTGCCGGCTATTTGACGTTGGTGCTTTCGAGTTGGCGTGATGGCAGCGTGTAGTGAAACCACGAGCGACTGTCTTGGACATTTCTTTTGTGATCGCAAGACCCTGTTGGACATTGATTGCCGCAGGGCTGCTTCCCAGGCAGCGAGGCAGCAGTGCCGCCTCAGTTGTAGTGATGTCTATGCCTCCGTCCTTGGGCTTGTGTTACAGTGTGGGGTCCGGGCTAGGTGAGGGGGTGGGCTCTCCCATTGGTGCTGCCCCACCCCGGTGTTGGCTTGATGGAATTATAGGCTGGACTGCTGGGAACCGTCATTTATGGACGTCATGCAGGGTCTTGAAAAATGTGTTTTCCAACCTAATTATGTACTTGTTTTTACTTTTTTTTATTTTGAATGCACGGACATGTTTTTGCACCTTGGCCCAAGGGGAACACTGTCTCATTCAGCTGTTTGGTTTGAATGAAAATTAAACCTGATTTCATTTGATTTGATCCTCACCTCAAAGTGAACTTGGTGTTATATTATGATTTGACAGCATGATGTGTCAATCATTAATGAATTGACCCTCCCTCCTCAGGGTCACCTCTCCCAAAGCCCCCTCTGCAGTCGGGTCAGAGTTGACTCCCGAACAACTCCAGACATTCTGTGTCACCACTTCATATCTCAACCTGTCAATCATGCTGGACAATTACATTCTGGGTACCACAGGAATCCAGAGACTCTGTGGGGATGGGGGGGGGGGTGTGGGAGGAGTTCATTTTGTCAACAGGAGTCACTCGGTATTTCTGCTGAAATGCAAATTAGACAATAACAGGTACCTGGGTATTTTTTCCTTGACCAGCACATGAATATAATAGCATATGCTGTAGTAAACACCAGTCCCACCATCGATGTAATGGCAACTCCTACATCCTCTGGTCTGAGGCCTGCAATTAAAAACAGTTGAATTACTGTGTCTGTGACCAAATCAAGGTGATAAGAGGAGAGAATGCTGCCTCTTGAACAGAAGGCTGATGCCCACATGAACTGAAAAACTCAGCTAATTTCCTGTGAAGAGGGACAGCAGTGACCTTCTCCAATTTCACACACCTTTCATCACACTCTGTTCAAGAGCAGATCTCTGCCAATGATCTCGTGCAGTCAGTGTGGGAGGGGATGTGGAACGTGGTTTATACTGAGCAAGGCTGAACAAAAAGCAGTGTGACAGAAACCGACAAGCTGATGAGTGATGCTGGTTTCATATTTCCTCATGATACAGAGGGATGTCACTGACACTTTGTCAGTTCTCAGAGCAAATCTCATCAACCCCATTCCCAACCACCCCCCTATTTCCCTGCAACCTATTTCTTGTCCGTGCTTCACCTGCTACTTGCTGAGGATTCCCAGCAGATTCAGTTTTTAATTCCAGGAGCAGGTGATTTAAACCCTCGAACTGTTCATGGCTGACAAATGACCCAGTTCCACACGGCCAGTGTTACGGAGGCTTTGTGGGGACGGGGATTGAGACCAGAACCCCCAGGATCCAGATACAGATCTGGGAAATCTACACCACACTCACTCAAATGGCAAAACTAAAACAGAGAATCAGCAGAGTCACGGGAAGGAATGGAGGGAGTGGGAAAGAAAATCAGCACCGGCAGAGTAAATGGTTGTTGCCAGGGTGTTCAGGAGCCCTGAGGGATGAAGGTCAGTAATTAATAGCTGCAGGTGTCCCAGTTCAGAGCTGCCATAGTGAATCCAATTGTTACAGGGGTGGCCAGAAACACATGTTGCAGTTACCCTGCGGTTCCACTAGAGGGGAGTGTTGTACAGGGAATGCCAACTCCACCGTCGTCATCAGCCCATTCCACGCACTCACCAGTCTCTGTGTAAAAAACTCACCCCTGACATCTCCTCTGTATCTACTTCCAAGCACCTTAAAACTATGTCTTCTCGTGCTAGCCATTTCTGCCCTGGGAAAAAACCTCTGACTATCAATGCCTCTCACCATCTTATACACCTCTAGCAGGTCACCTCTCATCCTCCGTCGCTCAAAGGAGAAAAGGCCGAGTTCACTCAACCTATTCTCATAAGGCATGCTCCCCAATCCAGGCATCATCCTTGTAAATCTCCTCTGCACTCTGCTATGGTTTCTACATCCTTCCTGTAGTGAGGCAACCAGAACTGAGCACAGTACTCTAACTGGGGTCTGACCAGTCCTATATAGCCATAACATTACCTCTCGGCTCCTAAACTCAAGCCCATGATTGATGAAGGCCAATGCACTGTATGCCCTCTTAACCTACCCAGGACTGCATAAAGTGCACAAAACAGTGCAGGCATGACAATAAATAATAAACAGGACAATAGGGCAGTAAGGTGTCATTCCAGGCTCCGGGTATTGAGGAGTCTGATAGCTTTGGGGAAGAAACTGTTACATAGACTGGTCGTGAGAGCCCGAATGCTTCGGAGCCTTTTCCCAGACGGCAGGAGGGAGAAGAGTTTGTATGAGGGGTGCTCATTCATAATGCTGTTTGCTTTGCAGATGCAGCATGTAATGTAAATATACATAATGGTGGGAAGAGAGACCCCCGATGATCTTCTCAGCTGACCTCACCATCCGCTGCAGGGTCTTGCGATCCGAGATGGAGCAATTTCCGAACTAGGCAGTGATGCAGCTGCTCAGGATGCTCTCAGTGCAACCCCTGTAGAAGTGGAGCCCCCACGACTCCCTCCTCCCACCTCCCTTTACTAGTGCCGGGCACCTCTCTGGGGTCCACCTTTAGCTCTAGCTCTTCCCCCGATGTCTCCTCAGCCTCATCCTTGTAGGAGTGGTGCCCCCACAGCCCCTCCTCCCCCGGTACACTGACCGTCGCCGGCAGTTCCACCGTCCTGACTTCAGCACTCGTACGAACCAACACCCAGCTAGAATCTACCTCTTTACCACACCGTCTAGCTACCAATTTTACCTGCCCAATACCCTTCACCGAACTTAAACCCCGCACTATCGCGTCCCCCGAAACTCGAACATCCACTCCGCTCACTACGCATGCGTACTGTACCGGTACACCTTCAAACTGGCACCAACAAACAAACTTATCTCTGTCCATCTCCGCTCTGCTGCCTGCGCGACTCCACAGCCCCTGACAATCCAATCCCGGACGAGCACCCCACCCTTACCCAACAGGCTGGTATATGTCTAGGGGAAAAGGAGATCCAGCCACTCACCAACCCACCTCCCGTACACGCAGGTGCTGTGAGAATCGAGTTTTATGCCTCGCGCCCGCCAACAGTATCAAACCCACAACAAATACCGTTATGACATACACTTTAAAGAGTTTACTAAAATTAAAAGAGTAGTAGGCAATACAATATATATATATATATACAAGGAGAAAAACAAAAGGCGCCAACTTATCAAAGTTCAGTCTGTTTAGTGCACTCGTTGGAGCTCAATCAACGAACCATTCGACCCCTCGTCGCTTGCCTCCGACCTCCACGTCTTCGCACCGAGGACCACGCCCGGGGGTCTTCCGAGCAGTGCAGCGCACGTCCCCCTTCCTCGACGTCTTCCTCCCGCCACAAAAAACCCGCGAAAACCCCTCCCCCAAGTTCCCAGCATCACAAGACACAATAGCATTCCCCATTGATTAACAAATGAATACAATTATCATATCAGCCATTCTAAAGTGAAACAACGGCGAGAGAAACACTTATCCGACAAAGAAACATTCCTACTTGTAACAAACCAAAGAGGCCATTTTGAGTAACCTACCCAGAACATTGTACAACTATATTCTACCAAAATGAAACACCTCTGACAGTTCTCCACACTATCCACAACACCCCCAACCTTTGTGTCGTCAGCATATTTACTAACCCATTCCTCCACTTCCTCAGTCAGGTCATTGATAACAATCATGAAGAGTAAAGGTCGCAGAACAGATCCCTCAGGCACACCACATGGTCACCGACCTCCATGCACAATATGCCCCATTTACAACCTCGTTTTACCCTCTGTGGGCAAGCCAGTTCTGGATCGACAAAGCAACATCCCTTTGGATCCCGTGCCTCCTTGCTTTCTCAATAAGACTTGCATGGGGTACCTGATGCACCATCAATAACTCACACTGAGACGTAGGCGAGATATCAGCTTTTATTGACTGGAAGAAGGAACCAGGAGTGAGTGTCTATCATACAAGGTCCTGGAGACTGAGGCCGATCTTCAGGCCGCAGGTCTCCTTTATACAGGGGCCTGTGGGAGGAGCCACAGGAGCAGTCAGCAGGGGCGTGTCCCGACAGGCACATAGTTCACCACAGTACCTTATCAAATGCCTTGCTGAAATCCATATACACTACATCTACTGCTCTTCCCTCATCAATGTGTTTAGTCACATCAATCAGGCTCATAAGACACGACCTGCTTTTGACAAAGCCATGCTGACTATTCCTAATCATATTATGCCTCTCCAAATGTTCATAAATCCTGCCTCTCAGGATCTTCTCCATCAACTTACCAACCACTGAAGTAAGGCTCACTGGTCTATAATTTCCCGGGCTATCTCTACTCCCTTTCTTGAATAAGGGAACAACATCTGCAACCCTCCAATTCTCCGGAACCTCTCACTGATGATGCAAAGATCATTGCCAGAGGCTCAGCAATCTCCTCCCTCACCTCCCATAGTAGTCTGGGGTATCTTGTCCGGTCCTGGTGACTTATCCAACTTGATCAACTCAAGTCACTTTTATTGTCATTTTGACTATAACTGCTGGTACAGTACAAAGTAAAAACGAGACAAAGTTTTTCAGGACCATGGTGCTACATGAAAAAGTACAAAAACTAGACTGAACTACGTAAAAAACAACACAGGAAAAAAACTACACTAGTCTACAGACCTACCCAGTACTGCATAAAGTGCACAAAAACAGTGCAGGCATTACAATAAATAATAAACAGGACAATAGGGCTGTAAGGTGTCAGTCCAGGCTCTGGGTATTGAGGAGTCTGATAGCTTGGGGGAAGAAACTGTTACATAGTGTGGTCGTGAGAGCCTGAATGCTTCAGTGCCTTTTCCCAGACGGCAGGAGGAAGAAAAGTTTCTATGAGGGGGTGCGTGGGGTCCTTCATAATGCTGTTTCCTTTGCAGATGCAGCATGTAGGGTAAATATACATAATGGTGGGAAGAGAGACCCTGATGATCTTCTCAGCTGACCTCACTATCCGCTGCAGGGTCTTGCGATCCGAGATGGAGCAATTTCCGAACCAGGCAGTGATGCAGCTGCTCAGGATGCTCTCAGTGCAACCCCTGTAGAATGTGATGAGGATGGGGGGGGGGTGGGAGATGGACTTCCCTCAGCCTTCGCAGAAACTAGAGACGCTGCTGGGCTTTCTTTGCTATGGAGCTGATGTTGAGGGACCAGGTGAGATTCTCCGTCAGGTGAACACCAAGAAATTTGGTGCTCTTTACGATCTCTACCGAGGAGCTGTCGATGTTCAGCAGGGAGTGATTGCTCCATGCCCTCCTGAAGTCAACAACCATCTTGTTTGTATTGTTCACATTCAGAGACAGGTTGTTGGCTCTGCACCAGTCCATTGGCTACTGCACGTCCTCTCTGTAAGCTGACTCGTCGTTCTTGCTGATGAGACCCACCACGGTCGTGTCATCGGTGAACTTGATGATGTGGTTTGAGCTGTGTGTTGCAGCACAGTCGTGGGTCAGCAGTGGACTGAGCACACAGACCTGGGGGGCCCCCGTGCTCAGTGTGATGGTGTTGGAGATGCTGCTCCCGATCCAGACTGACTGAGGTCTCCCGTCAGGAAGTCTAGGATCCAGTTGCAGAGGGAGGTGTTCAGGCCCAGTAGGCTCAGCTTTCCAATCAGTTTCTGAGGGATGATTGTGTTGAGTGCTGAACTGAAGTCTATGAACAGCTTTCGAACATACGTGTCTTTTTGTCCAGGTGGGTTAGGGCCAGGTGGAGGGTGGTGGCAATGGCGTCGTCTATTGAGCGGTTGGGACAGCACACAAACCGCAGGGGGTCCAGTGAGGGGGGCAGTAGGGTCTTAATATGCCTCATGACGAGCCTCTCGAAACACTTCATGATGATGGACGTGAGGGCAACGGGACGGTAGTCATTTAGGCAGGACACTGAACACTCGGCACGGGGATGATGGTGGCGGCCTTGAAGCACGTTGGAATGGTGGCGCTGCTCAGGGAGATGTTGAAGATGTCAGTGAGAACATCTGCTAGCTGGTCTGCACATCCTCTGAGCACTCTACCAGGGATGTTGTCTGGTCCAGCAGCCTTCTGTGGGTTGACCCTGCACAGGGTTCTTCTCACATCGGCCACGGTGAGACACAGCACCTGGTCATTTGTAGGAGGGGTGGACTTACTCGCCACCACGTCATTTTCCGAGTAAGAGAATCTCTTACTATCTTTTCTTTCAGTTAGTCCTGACGAAGGGACTCGGCCTGAGAAGTCGACAGTGTTTCTTCCTATAGATGCTGCCTGGCCTGCTGTGTTCCACCAGCATTTTGTGTGTGTTGCTTCCTGTTCCTAACTTCCACCCATAGAGACTCTGCAGACAACCCCTCCATGACTTCCTCCTTTTCTACAGCCGTGACCCTATCTCTGATCAGCAGTGCCACTCCCCCACCTCTTTTGCCTCCCTGTCTTTTCCAAAACATCTATAGCTTGGCACTCCAAGTAGCCATTCTTGCCCCTGAGTCATCCACGTCTCTGTGATGGCCACAACATTAGATCTCCAAGTACTTATCTATGCTCTAAGCTCATCTTCTTTGTTCATAATACTCCTTGCATTAAAATAGACCCATCTCAAATCATCAGTCTGAGCGCATCCCTTCTCCATCACCTGCCTATCCTCCCTCTCGCACTGTCTACAATCTTTCTCTATTTGTGAGCCAACCGGCTTTTCCGCCGTCCCTTCAGTTTGGTTCCCGTCCCCCAGCAATTCTAGTCTAAACTCTCCACAACAGTCTTAGCAAAGCTGACCGCCAGGACATTGGTTCCCCTTGGATTCAAGAGCAACCCGTCCTTTTTGTACAGGTACACCTGCCCCAAAAGAGGTCCCAATGATCCAGAAATCTGAATCCCTGCCCCCTGCTCCAATCCCTCAGCTACACATTTATCCTCCACCTCATTCTATTCCTATACTCACTGTCACATAACACAGGCAGTAATCCCGAGATCACTATCTTTGAGGTCCTGCTTCTCAGCTTCCTTCCGAACTCCCTGTACTCCGATTTCAGGACCTCCTCCCTTTTCCTACCTATGTCATTGGTCCCAATATGTACCACGACCACAACAAATGGTTGTCGTCAGGGTGTTCGGGAGCCCTGAGGGATGAAGGTCAATAACTATTAGCTGCAGCTGTCCAAGTTTCATAGCTGCCATAGAGAAGCCAATTGTTTGTTATAGGGAAGGCCAAAAACACACGGTGCAGTTACCCTGCCTTTCCACTAGAGGGAGGTGTTGTACAGGGAATGACATCACGTGTCTCTGACATGGAAATGTGGGGCAATGAGGGTGACTGGCACCCACAGTGCCCGGTTATATTCGTACAGTGACTTTTATTAAGATATAGGAGCATAATTAAGCATTTGGTCCATCGAGTCTGCTCTGCCATTTCATCATGGCTGATCCAATTTTCCCCTCAGCCCCAATCTCTGTCTTCTCCCTGTATCCCTTCATGCTCAGACCAATCAAGAATCTATGAACTTCTTCCTTAAATATGCCGTACACAAAGACTTGGCCTCCACAGCTGCAGGTGGCAAAGAATTCCCCAGATTCACCACTCTCTGTCTGAACAATTCCTCCTCATCTCCATTCTGAAAGAACTCTGCTCTATTCTGAGACTGTGTCCTCTGGACTTCAACTCTCCCACCATGGGAAACATCCTCTCCACATCCACTACATCAAGGCCTTCCACCATTCGATAGGTTTCAATGAGGTCACCCCTCATTCTTCTGAATTCCAGTGAATACAGACCTGGAGCCATCAAACGTTCTTCATATGACAAGCTATTCAATCCTGGAATCATTTTCATGAATCTCCATTGAACCCTCTCCAGTTTCAGCACATCCTGTCTAAGGTAACGGGCCAAACCTGCTCACAGTACTCACCAGTGCTTCAGAAAGTTTCAACATTATATCCTTGTTTTTCTATTCTCGTCCTCCTGAAATGAATGCTAACATTGCATTTGCCTTCCTCATCACAGACTCCACCTGCAAATTAACCTTTAGGGAATCCTGCACAAGGACTCTCAAGCCCCACTGCACCTCATTGTTTTGTATTTTCTCTCCATTTAGAAAATAGTCAACCCTTTCCCTTCTTCCAGCAAAGAGCATGACGATACACTTCCCGACATGGTATTCCATGTCATTTCTTTCCCATTCTCTTAATCTCACTATCCTTCTGTAGTCTCTCTACTTCCTTAAAACAACCTGCCAATCTATCATCATCATATTGTCTACAAACTTTGCAACAAAGCCATCAATTCCATCATCCAAATTATTGACATATAACGTGAAATGAATCGGTCCCAACACAGACCCCTGGAACACCACTAGTCACCACTGTTATCTGCCTTTCCTACAATACATTTTACATTGAAACATATGCAGCTCAGGACACCAGTCGCACTGTGCTCAAGCTTTCTATCTTCATCTGTGTTCTTACCAACATCTGCCTCCACAACCTCTCCACTGACTGTTCTGGCACCCATCTCCCTGCAACTCCAGTTTAATCCAACCATGAAGCATTAACAAACTCTCCCTCTCCAGTTCAGGGGTAAATCGTCCCTTCTGTATTGGTCTCACCAAAGTGGTATTCCTGTTGTTGAAGGGGATGGCCACAGGGGTTCTCTACACTGGTTCCTTCACCTCTTTCCCCTTCCTGACTGTCACCCAGTTTCCTGTGGCCTGCACCTTGAGTGTAACTACCACTTGATATGTCTGCTCTATCTCCCTCTCAGCATCAGAAAGGATCTGGAATTCATCCAGTTCCAGCTCCAATTCCTTAACAGTGTTTGTTAGAAGCTGCAGCTGGATGTACTTCTCCCAGTTGTAGTCACCAGAGACACTGGAGGTCTCCCTGCCTTCCCACATCCCACAAGAGGAACATTTCACTATCCTGCCTGGCATCGCTACTGTTCTAACTGGGCGTATATAAAGAAGAGAAGGGAAAAAAAAACTTAAAATTGTGTTTTCATTGCTTTCTCTGAGTGAAGCCTCTCTTTGAAGAGCTAAAGCCTCGAGATCACCACTCTGACGACGTCCACTGAGACGATGGACACTGTGCTTATCCCTGCCTTCCTTTAACTTGCTCTCACTAATCAATCCCAAACATCGATTGGTGACTGGTCACTAAACCGTCACCTGCTGCTGTCTTTTATCCTCGAGAAATAAACCTGATTTATCCCCCCTCTTCTCCAAACTTCTGATGCCTGGATTGGCTGCTTGTCAAAGCTATTTTTCTTGTAAAATTTGTCTTCTTGTAAAATTTAACTACTTCACCCTTTAACTGTCTCAGATCCATTCAGCACAGCCCTCGTTTCTGCAAATTCTGTTCAATAAATGTACACCAGAATCATGAAAGACCGATTCCTCCCTCCTGTGATTTGGGACATAAAATTCCTCTCTGTCTGCAAGATCTATTAAGGTGTCCAAGATGTCAGAATCCTGATGCCCACATGAATTTGTCTGGCTGAAGAGTGGCATTTATCCCTGGTTTTGCTCATTCCCATCTATTAATCCCCGTTGACCACAAAGCTGGTCCCACTTCTCCTTGCTTCACTGGGAATTGTGGACTTGCAACCTGTTACCCATCCGTCAATCTGAGACAAGTTGTAATGCAAACACAGATCCTTGCAGGACACCATTAGTCACATTCTCCCAACATGGGCCACGTAATCTCCTGCAAATTATCCCCACACTCTGCCCTGTCCCATTGAGGCAACTGTCTGCTCAGGTCAACATTTGCCTTCAGTTCCATGAGCATCAGTGAAATGCCATTAAAGTCTAAACCTCCAGCAGATCCCCCTGTGGAAAAGGACTTCAGCTGTGGGACTGAGGACTTCAGGTGCTGGTGGTCCTGGTAAAGCAGTTCACAACATCCTGACTGAGATACTCACTTCATTCCAACCAAACTCCAGAGAACCGAGTTCCTCATTTACATGAAAATACAGAATAATATTTCAGCACATACCTTTAAATGCCATCCAGGTAATTGTCGCAATGACGACAACAATGAGAAAACCAACATTATAGACCGACATCCATCTTTGAAATGTATCATCATCTTTGGATAAATGAAAATTAATCAGTTTGAAAGCCATAGTAACAGATCTACACAAATTATTTCACATAAGCATCAATTTACAATGTGTTCTTGGTAATGAAGATGGAGCCTGCGTCAGTCAGGCTTCTTAAACACATGGAAACCCAACCAGTTCAGAAATGGAGCAGGAATCAGAACATCGGACTGAAGAAAGTCCAGGGATCTCTCTCACACTGGCAGCAAGCAGAGAATCCAGGAAACAACAGATAAACACAAACAAACACATATTTGATAACTTCTGTAATCCCTTATTGAGTGTCTGCACATGCAGAATTGTCAGATACACTGCAGTCTCCCTGTGTACGTATCCAGCAGATGAGGTAACAATCCACTGCGGATCAGCTTTGTATTATTCTAGAGATGGTGAAGGTTTCAGTTGATGTGGTCCTGCCTGTGGTGACAATACCCAGCCCCAGCTACAGCACTGAAGTTCCACTGTGAAACCTGTTCTGTTGTTGAGGACTGAACCATCACCACACCCAGATGCTCAAGGCTTCAAACAGTGTTCTAGTCCAAGAAAAAACTGAACTCATTGTGAGTGCAGACTAAACTGTGCAGATGCTGGGACATTTAACATGGATAAGGATAGTGTTGTCCAGGAAGTCCATCGGTAACCAGTGATACATGTCTGAGGGATTGTCCACCATAAGATCCAAGGGACACTTTTCCTTCACCCAGATTTTTAATTCATTCAGACTGATGGGTTCAGTAATTGTTGTTTAGAAGGCTACAAGACCATAAGACATCGGAGAAGAATTAGGCCATTTGGCCCATCGAGTCTGCTCGGCCATTCAATCATGGCTAATTCTTTTTTACCCCTCCTCAGTCCCACCCCCAGACCTTCTTGCTGTAACTTTTAATACCGTGGCCAATCAACAATCTATAAATTTCCACCTCAAATATGACCAGTGACCTGGCCTCCACAGATGCCTGTGTTAACAAATTCACCATCTTCTGGCCAAAGAAATTTCTCAGCATCTCTGTTTCAAATGGATGTCCCTCTGTCCTGGAGTTGTGCCCTCTTGTTCTAGACTTCCCCACCATGGGAAACATCCTTTCCACATCTACTCTGTCTAGGCCTTTCAAAATTCAAAATCCTTCTAAATTCCAGTGATTACAGGCCCAGAGCCATCAAACCTTCCTCATATGATAACCCTTTCATTCCTGGAATCCGCCCTATGAACGTCCTCTGAACCCTCTCCAATGCCAGCACCTTTTCTTAGAGGAGGAGCCCAAAACTGTTCACAATACTCAAGGTGAGGCCTCACCAGTGCCTTATAAAGCCTCAGCATCACATCCCTGCTCTTATACTCTAGTCCTCTTGAAATGAATGTTAACATTGCATTTATCTTCCTCACCACAGACTCAACCTGCAAGATAAACTTTAGGGTGTTCTGCACAAGGATTCCCAAGTGCCTTCACATTCCACTTTGTTTGTTTCTGTCCACTCTGATGCAAACCAACATCCCCTTAGGCCCCCTTACGACGGCCCATTCTGCGTTTTGGAATGGAGGGAAAAGACTTTTATCATTGATAAGAGGGATAAGCCTGAACATATTTCAGAAGATCGCCTTAAACCAGCCCACCGAGATTTGGAGTATTCCACTGCCATGCCCCTGCCATCACCTCTGGACGAGCACAGGACCCGAGCCGGGCTGCTGATCCGAGCTTCAGACAGGCTCACAATGCTGGTTTTAGTTAATCCCAGAGGGGCCTGTGTAGGGTAACGTGATTGGCAGAAATGTACATAATTCAGAACCATCGACATTGAGTTGGGGTTTCACTTTAAGAGGCTGGTCTGACGAGATGATATTATTATGTAAAGAGTTTTAGCACGTTTTTGTGTGTTGGTTTGGGAGTTCAATAAAATGTGTTATGGGTTTCATTAAACTTTAAATGTCTCACTTCATTTTATTTGTGAACGCCTACATTAATCCCTCATCTGAGTGTCTGCTGTGGTGGAGCCTCCATCTGCACTCCCTCAAATGAGAGATGCAAGTGTGGGTGTGTCAGTGAAAAATGGCTTTAAACGCCCATCGTCAGATCTGGCTGCACCCTATTCAGCATCATCAGGTCCTGCTCTCCTTCACCAACTGTTTATTCAAAGACGATGCAGAAACGCAAAAAGAACCCCTAATTCACCACAGTTTCCACAATTCACCATGCTGAAATATTCTAAAAATGTGCACTGAGCCCATGAATGTCTGGGATTCAGACTGTGCATCTGCCCCTGTAGTTTCCCCACTTCCCTTTGCCCTCTGGACCAACCCTCCCAACACAGTACATGTAACTCACGTGCATAACACAGAGTAATATCACCACAAATAAATTAACCAATATCAAGGTGCAGATATTACCAAGGGGGATGGGGTGGGGGTTAGACACAATCTCCTCAAGGAATGGAGATGCTGCTCTGCTTTCTTAACCAAAGAGGTGGTGATGAGGGACCAGGTGAGATCATCTGTTATGTGACTCTCAGAAACTTGGTGCTCTTAACTCTCTCCATGGAGGAGCCACGTGTGTGCAGTGAGGAGTGGTCCCTCACTCCTCACCTCTACATCACTCCTCACAGCACCTTTGACAACATGATGTGTGTAACACAATTGAGTTGAGACATTTTACCCTCAAGTACCATCTCTGACGCCAGGTCAGAGGTGACTCCGGAATCGTTCCAGCAGTGGTGTCACTGTGAAACACCACTCCACAACTGGGCAAAAATACAGGGTAATTTCATCGCTCATGTCTCAGGGACACACAGTGGTGGTGGGGGGGGGGGTGATTTTTCTTTTAAAATGAACTGCAATTTCCTCGGAGAGATGCCTGAAGTATAAACACAAGTGTAGACAATAACACTTACCTTCATACCAAAATACTTTCCACCAAAGAATCGCAAATGAAATAAAAGCCACTACAAGCAACACCACCATTGTGATTGACGCAGCAAATGTGACAGTGTCCTTGCTGTAAAAACCTGCAATTACAAATACATTCAAATCAGCAAACATGCAACAATACACCAGAAAAATGAGCAGGAGAGCTGCCAATTGTTGCCACAACCAGTTTGTTCCCCTTATCTCCTGCAGGGAAGAGATGTGCTCATCACTGCCCAGTCTTGTCAACCTCGACTTCTGGTCTGCACCGACTGACTCTACCTGCTGTGCTGGGTGAACAAGCCACTGATTTGTTACGCCGGCCAAGAATAGACTGACTCACTCTCTCTTCCTCAGTCAGTATTTCCTGGTTACCTGCTGCCAATATTCTGCACTGGGTGCTCCTTCTGGTGTTGAGACGGCCAAATTTTGATGAGTTCACTATCAGAAGCCCCTGCCGCTCCTCCATCCCTTCCTCTCATCGACCACTCTCCTGTCCGATTGGATTCATTTGTCAGCCATTTGCCTTTTGCACCAATTACCTCCCAGCTTCTCACTTCACCCCTCCCCCACCCACCTACCTCCCCCTCCACATGGCTTCACCTTTCACCTTGTACTCTTTCCCCTCCCCCCATGTTCCTATTCTGGCTCTTTCCCCTTTCTTTCTGGTCCTGATGGAGGGTAGCCCGAAACATCAACTCTTTATTCCTTTCCATGGATGTTGTCAGACCTCCTGAGTTCCTCCTGCATTTTGTGTGAGTTTCTCTGGATTTCCAGTATCTGCAGAATCTCTTGTGTTAAGGACCACAATCCATTGTTCTTTTGCAAGAAGATAATAAACACTAGAAAATAAGAGGGTAGTTGCTCACTCAGCTCCTTAAAGGTGCCCCACCATTCAATACAATTGGTGCTGATCTGCCCCAGGCCCCATCTCCTCTTCTGTCCCAGTCCCACACAATCCTGAATTCCCCAATCTTTCAAATATTTATCCGTCTCCTCTTCTGTCCCAGTCCCACACAATCCTGAATTCCCCAATCTTTCAAATATTTATCCATCTCCTCTTTGTCCCAGTCCCACACAATCCCAAATTCCCCAATCTTTCAAATATTTAACTATCTCCTCTTCTGTCCCAGTCCCACACAATCCTGAATTCCCCAATCTTTCAAATATTTATCCGTCTCCTCTTCTGTCCCAGTGTCACACAATCCCAAATTCCCCAATCTTTCAAACATTTATCCATCTCTTTAAATACCTCCCAACTGCTTGTGGTGGGAAAAGCCACTCATCCCAGGAATTACTCATATGCATCACTTTTGGACTGCCTGCAGTGTCAGTGCAATTGTGTTTAAACAAGAGGACCAGAACTGTGCACAGTATCAAGCAGGTCTCCAACACTCTGCACAACTGTAACAGTACTTCCCCATTTCTAAACTCCAAATCCTTATACGTCACCCCTGTTCCTAATTCCTTGCTGCACCAGATCTTTTGTGATTCCTTTCCAAGAACATCTTGATCCCTCTGCAATTCACTCATTTACAGTTCCCCTCCATTGACATTACAGTCTGATTCCTCTTACTCAAGGGCCCCACCTCACACTTTCCTGTATTAAACTCCATGTGCTGAGTTATCACCCACTCATTGACAGACAGACAGACAGACATACTTTATTGATCCCGAGGGAAATGGGGTTTCATTACAGTCGCACCAACCAAGAATAGTGTAGAAATATAGCAATATAAAACCATAAATAATTAAATAATAATAGGTAAATTATGCTAAGTGGAAATAAGTCCAGGACCAGCCTATTGGCTCAGGGTGTCTGACACTCCAAGGGAGGAGTTGTAAAGTTTGATGGCCACAGGTAGGAATGACTTCCTATGACGCTCAGTGTTACATCTTGGTGGAATGAGTCTCTGGCTGAATGTACTCCTGTGTCTAACCAATACATTATGGAGTGGATGGGAGACAGTCTCCAAGATGGCATGCAACTTGGACAGCATCCTCTTTTCAGACACCTGGGTTGCTATGGTGAGCAGTGATTGTTCATACAAGTGGCAGCTTGTTTTGCATAAGCAGGGTCAGGTGATTCCTCTTATGGACAAAGAGACACACAGACACACACAGTGAGAGTCAAGATGGATTAGTTCAATGAAAGACACCAGTGAGTCAGTTGCTGGTTTAAACTCTCAGTGGCTCAAAAGGGGTGAGTTAAGATCGATCCTGAGTATTTGATATATGACTCTCACAAGTTTTCTGCAACTAGAACAATTTTGCAGGAAGAGAAGAGAGGAGAAGAAGGTTTGGAACAGAAGAAGCCCAGTGACAAAGACATCGCTGTTTGGACTCTCTCTCTAAGTAGCCCCTAAGGGTGAGTTTGTTTCCATTCAGCTACGGAAGTGTGATTGTCACTTAGTTAATCTACAAGAGTGGGTTCTCTGGTGAGGGGAAAACCTTTGCGAGTACCATGTGTGTGTTTACCCTTTGTCTGCGTGTAGTACTTCACTGAAGAAAGGCACCCCTGTGGCAAATCACTGTTGGAGTTATTTCGTATTTCGTGGAACTGGATAGGTGGGTTTCACGTTGTGTGTTTGGGGTGACCCTGTGGAATCTACCGGTGTGTTGACCCTTGCCTGGGTGGTGGTTCCCTTGAAGATGGTCCCCTTTGTGTTAAGCTACTGTTGGTGATAATTCTGTGGCCACCACTTTCAGATGTCCCGTATCTGAATTCGGGTGTGGTACCTTTGTGTTGAAAGTCACTGTCGGTGATACTTCGTGTGTGGAGTGGAACAACTTTGCAGATAAAACCTACTGCTATTGTTATTTTGTATTGCTGACGTAGAATCTGTGGAATTTCAACGTAATTGCCTTCTCACAACATTCACCCTTGGATTACAAATCTCTCTCTCTTACCAACAACAGTAATCTCGTGCATTGAACTGAACTTTCCTTATGCACCATCATAAGCCTGTAACTCTTGGGAAAGTTTTCGAGTGCTGCACGGGGTTTGGGAGGAGTTGTGAAACTGGAGTTGCATCTGGATGGGAACCAGAGTGTCTGAACAGATAGTGGAGAGGTTGTGGGGACAGACGGGAATCAAAAGGTTGAGCATGGAGCGACTAATGTCCTGAGCTGTGTATACTTCAATGTAAGAAGTATCACAGGAAAGGCAGATGAGCTCACAGCATGGATCAACACCTGGGAATATGGTGTTGTAGCCATTAGGGAGACTTGGTTGCAGGAGGGGCAGGACTGGCAGCTCAATATTCTAGGGTTCCGTTGTTTTAGACACAACAGAGCGGGAGGGATTAAAGGAAGAGGGGATATTTTACTATTCAAGGATAATATCCTGGCAGTGTTCAGCCAGGCCAGACTGGAGAACTCATCTAGTGAGGCATTATGGTGGAACTGAGGAATAAGAAAAGTGTGAACACGTTAATGGGGCACATTACACATTATACGAAACTCCGTGGGGTTTAGAGAAACAAATTTATGGAGAGATCGCAGACTGTGGCAAGAAATATAAGGTTATTATAGTTGCTGATTTTAGCTTTCAATATATTGACTTGAACTCCCTAAGTGTCAAAGGTCCATACTAGATAGAGTTTGTCAAAGGTGCTCAGGAAATTTTCTTAATCAGTATTAGAAGTCCCAACAAAAGAATGTGTGACACTTGATCTGCTGTTAGGGAATGAGATAGGAAAGGTGACAGAAGTGTGTGTGGGAGAACACTTTACATCTCGTGATCACAGTGTCATTAGTTTTGAAGAAAATCTGCGAGAAGCTAGGTCTGGTCTGCAAGTTAAGATTCTAATTTGGAGACAGATCAATTTTCATGGTATAGGAGAGGATCTAGTAAGTGTGGATTCAGACAGGATGTTTTCTGGCAAATGTGCACTTGGTAAGTGGGAGGTCTTCAAAAATAAAGTTTTGAGAATACAAAGCCTGTCTGAATAAAAGGTAAAGATAACAGGTGTGGTTTCCAGGAGATATTGAGCCCTTGTTTAAGAAAAAGAAAGAGGTACATTGCAGGTACAGGCAGGTAAGAACAAATGAGGGGCTGATGGAGTATAAGAAATGAGAGAAGAGTTAAGAAAGAAATCAGGAGGGTGAAAAGAAGGCTTGAGGTTGCTTTAGCAGACGAGGTGAAGGAGAATCCTGAGGGACTCGACAGATACGTTCAGAGCAAAAGGATTTCAAGTGACAAAATTGCTCCTCTGGAAGATCAGAATGGTAATACATGTGTGGAGCCAAAAGTGATAGAGGAGATCTTAAATGCATATTTTACATCTGTATTTACTCAGCAGACAGTCACAGAGGCTATAGAAGCAAGGCAAAATGGCATCAACTTCATGGACTCTATACAGACTACAGGTAGTAGACCGTTGCCTGTCTGACTGGAGGCCTGTGACCAGTGGAGGGCCGAGGGACTGGTGTCGGGTCCGTTGTTTGTCATCTATATCATCTATCTGGCTACTTCTGACAAAGATAAACAGAGAAAGCAAGTTACCTAATGTTACTGAATTCAATACCGAGTCCAGAAAGGAATGACTGAGATTATGTTCAGAAATAAAATCTGACTTTGTATAATTTGTCTATAATTGTCTGAAATTGTGTGTGGCCAGTTGTTCTAAACAGAGATTTAAACTAAAATGGACATTCAGATATTTTAAACCTCTAGCAGGTTTCCCAATCCTCAGCTGTGGGGCCAAGAACTGTATGTGTTTGTGGTCCAGATGAAGCAGCTCACAATGTTCTGACAGAGACACTTCATTCTATCCCTCTGCTCAGTACCAAGTACATCATTTCATGTAAATACAGAATAATGTTCGAGCAATTACCTGAAATCGAATTGCTGACAGAAATGCCAAGTAAGAATATCAGGTTAAAGAAACTAGTCTGGAAGATCACCCAATCTAAAAGAAAGAAATAAAAACTGTTTGAAATTCGCAGAATCAGAATACAGTCTCAGGTTAATCATCACTGATGTGTGTCATGAAATTGGTTGTTTTGTGGCAACAGAACAGAGCAATAAATAAAATAGACTATAAATTACACTGAGATATGTAGTTGTGAAAAAGAGAGCGAAATAGTGAGGTTGTCTTCATGGGTTCACGGACTGTTCAGAAATCTGATGGCAGAGGGGAAGAAGCTGTTCCTAAATCATTGAATGTGTGTCTTCAGGCTCCTGTGCCTCCTCCCCGATGGTAGTAATCCCCCTGAGTTACAATCTACACAACTTATTCAAAACTTGCATCAATGAAGTGCTGCAGTGAACAGAGATGAACCCGGGCTTGGTCAGGTTCATTGTGATATTCAGTGTCCTAACATGAGGCAATCAACCAGCTCAGAACTGGACCAGACATTCAAGCATTGGACTGAAGGAGGTTCAGAGAGCTCTCACACACTGGCAACAAGTGGAGAGACCAGGGAGGGACCAAAAGCATCTTCTGGTTCCCTCTGGAAACACTACATTTGATAACTTACTGACCCACAGGCATCACATGTGGAAATGACAGGTACTCTGTAGTTTGTCCGTGTGTACATCCAGTGGATGGGATATCAGGCCACTGTAAATCAGTTCTGCTGAATTATCCCAGTGACCTGGAGGACGGCAATTAAACATTTTGCCAGTGACTGAGTTCCATGTCTGACAGTACAGCCTGTTCTGATGCAGAGAATCACAACATCACTGTTTCCAGCTGTTCAATGGCATCGGACAGTGTTCTGGTTCAAATTGAAAACTGAACTCCACGAGGGTGCAGGCTGAACAGTCCACATGCTGGAACACTTTATGTAGACGTGTTGAAAGATTATCCTGAATATAAAAATAATGCCCTAGTTCCATCCTTTAACTTTTGCAGCAACTTATCAGGAATGCCATGATGGTTGTGATCGAGATCATACATCTGTCTCTGCTCCTTCAATCTGCCCACAGGATCAACCCTTCGAAATGTTACCCATCACTCCAGTACTGAAAATTGTATCTGTCTCCAGATTCATCTGTCTCTATATTCTACCCCATTTCCTTGTCAAGTTTCACATCCACACATCACCCTCACCCATACCCTCCTGTCGTTTCTTGGTATCTTTGTATAAAGCAATCACGATTGCTGTTGTCCAATTTAATGGAAACTTTTCAGAACAGGGAGAACATTTAAATTGCTGCATGAAGTATGTGATTAGCTGCCTCTTTCAGACCCCAGGATGAAATCTGTCTGGATATCCAACTTGTCAGATGGCAGCTCCAACAACTGACTCAGTATTTCTTCTCTGGTGATTGTCATTTTCTCAGATTTGTTGCCCAACACTGGTTCTTACTCAGATTACAGCTCAATGCTCATCAAAACTTTCAGAAACCGCTTTGACTTTACAACTCACTCCCCCTTCCTCTCTGCAGTCTATAAACCTTTATATTTCTGTTCTAATCCCCTCCTTCTCAGCAAGCTTGATCTTTGTGCTTTCAGCAAATTGTTCTTTATCTCTGAATTTACCCCACTAAAGCTCACCACCTTTCCTTAATCCTTCAAGCTTTTCTCTGATACCCCATTGTCTGACCGAGCCTGGGGTCATCTGCCCTCATCTTGCTTTACTTGGCTTGGTGAGACTTCATTTGGTCATTTGCCTGTGAAACAGCCGGGGGTGCTTACTGTACAAACATTGATTCTACTCTTGGACAACTTTAGCCTGTATGATGAAGTAGATCTCAAACTGAACCTAGCCAGGACTTGCATGAATTAGTCCATGAGGAAGGAATGTCAATATTTTGAACCCTGGATAGTTTACAACTTGGAGAGGAAGAGGGGGAATGTGTTCCCTTGTGCTGACTGTCTGGAAGGTGCTGTTGAAAACAAAACTATTGTAAATATCCAGGAAAGATCGGTGAGAGGCCTCCCAACACTGAATTCTATCGAGGATCAGAGGGATACCTATCATGCAAACACCTCACCATCACTGGGATAAAGGAGATTCTGTCCCTCGTTCCTCAGCTGATTTCATTTTGAAGTTGAACAACACCACGTGTCAAACACCAGACAGCTGAGATAGCTTCCTCTCAACCCGACGTCTTCTAAAGATCCCTCTGGAGTCAGGTAAGAGATGGTATCACTGTGACCAACACTTCACAACGGGGTGAAAAATGATGCAGTTTCATCCCACAGGTCACAGTGTGTCGGGGGGGGGGGGGGGTTCTGTGGGGGAAGGGGGATGATTTTTCAAGTTTTCATTTCATTAATGTCATCATTAAAATTATTCACAAATTACTTGGAGAGATAACTGGAGCTCATAGACGAAAGTAAAGTCACATACCATAATACTTCTTCTTGTAGATCAAGTAAAACAGAAGCAGAACATTCACCAATGGCAACATCAGGCCAACGAACTGCAAGGCATCAATTAAAGTGTCGTTGATTGAATAACCTGCAAGTGAAAATAAATTCAAATAAGAAAACATGTAACAATTCACCAGAGAAATGACCGTAACAGCTGCACAATGTTGCAAACAACCAAACTGTTCCACTTTCACCCTGCGGGGACGGGCATGTGCCAACCTCTGCCCAGTCTTATCGACTGCATGTCCTGTACGGTGGGAAACCTGGAACAGACAATTCCCAATCCTGATCAGTTGTCCAATCTTTCCAGGTCACCTCCTGCCAATATTCTGCACCAGCTGCTCCTTCTGGTGTTGCAATGGCCACTCCTCTGGGAGTGCACTACACTGACCCACATGATACAGGGTTTGATTTTCCCAACTTCCACAACAATTGGTTATGACGTTACCCCACAATTTCACTGGAAAGTCACTGAAACTCTCAACCTCTGGCTCGATTCCACATTTTGTCACAAAAGTTCTCCCACTCATTTAGCCAGAGGAGCTCAGGCTGATATCCACAATCTGGTCAGGGGCACATTCGAGGAGAGAAAGTTTCCTTGTGAAGGGCAGGTTGGTGCCCAGACAGCTGACTGACACCTGCACATCAGACTTATTGTCACCAGCGACTTTATTTCAGATATTAGGGTCTGATGTTGCATCGTGCCAGGAACAGGAGTGTGTCTGACAGCTCTTTACATTCTTCATATTGTTTCAATGACGTCACACAGGAACTGAAAAATTCAGCCAACTCCTGTGAGCGGGGGCAGAGTGAACTTCTCCACGTGAGAAACAGAACCTGTAATCTCACAGCATCTTTTACCAGTCTCTGGTCCAGACAGTGAAGTACTTTAAGTGCAGTCACTGCTGGAGGGAATGAGACTCAGTTTGTACTGAGTAAGGCTGAACAAACAGTCATATCAAAGCTGCCTTTGTCAAGTCAAGTCAATTTTTATTGTCATTTCGACCATAACTGCTGGTACAGTGCATTGTAAAAGTGAGACAACGTTTTTCAGGACCATGGTTTACATGACACAGTACAAAAAACTAGACTGAACTACTTAATAAAAAAAACACAGAGACTACAGACCTACACTGGACTGCATAAAGTGCACAACAACAGTACCGGCATTACAATAAATAATAAACAGGACAGTAGGGCAAGGTGTCAGTCCAGGCTTCAGGTATTGAGGAGTCTGATAGCTTGGGGGAAGAAACAAACAGTTACATAAAAGATGGCTTTGTGACGTTGGTTAACAGAATTATTTTTCGGTTACTGGGGAGAAATCCTTTGCTCATTTGGAAATGTTACGAACCCCATAACTGGGTGTCTTACCAGCAAAGAAAGAAGTGTCCGTTGGAGTCTGGTGGTACTATTTTCAACAGTGTTTATTAGTAAAAATATACAAATAAATATCAATGCAAATATACAGATAATACACGTTAACAATACTAAACCTAAAAGTGTGGGTATAATAATAATCAACAATAAAACAAGCTCTATCGTTGTCTAGGGGATAATGAATTGTCAGATGGAAATATAAAGTTCAGTTCAGTTCATGCAGGCTGCGGTAGTTGTTGGTCGCTGTGTTGCAATCGTTGGAGAGAGAGAGGCTAGAGAAAGAGAGCGCGCAAACAGTAACAGCTATGGTCTTTGCCAACCTTCCTTTATGATTTTGATCCGTCGATGTGTCGTTGTTGTGGCCATTCAAGTGTGACCCCTCTGTCCTTTAGCTAGACCATTCTTCCGTGGTGGACTCGTCACCCAGGCAAGGGTGGACACACACACACACCCCCACCAGTCTCGCTATAAACACTGAGAGTTAAAATTTACCGACCCTTCGTTCGGTCTCCGATGTCCCACACTGTCTCGTGGGTTTCTGATGCTCACTAGCGTTTCTCCTGGTGTGTCTGAGGGGTGTTACCCCAGACCTCACTTTTATCCCCACTCTTGGGGTCTCAGCTGTCAGTCAGGTTGGGATGATGTAACCCATCAAACCAGCCCACTCTGGTTGTCCCGAGGGGTTTCAATGAATCGAACAGGACCAAGTAAACAATCCTCCAAAAGACAATAGCAGTAAATCTCCTCTTTTGTCACTAGGAGACGATCCACTCTGGGTAACTCTGAGCTGTCTCTCTCTCTCTCTCATTCTCTTTCATGAGCTATCAATAACAACTGCCCTGGCAGATTTCCTTTTGTCTCTCTTACTTCCTTGTTAGCAGCATCGAAATAGTAGCGATTTGCGATTCTCCAAAAAAGGAGGGCATGGGCCACACTGCCCATCAGAGTTGTTCATCCTTTGTAACAGGAATAACACCAAAGGATCACTTCCATCTTCCCAAAGAAGGCAGATGGGACTCTGGCTTAATGTCTCATCCAAAAGTGGAGATCTCTCAACGTGCAACACTTCCTCCACACTGGTTCTGAGAATGTGGGTTATGCTAGTAAAGCCACAGATATTCCCTCTCCGTTTACCCTGACAGGGGGATGGTGAGCCTCCCACTGGAACCTCTGATGTTCTCATGGTGATGCTGGATGTTGGTCTGTTGTTTAAGAGGGGCAGCAAGGACAAGCCCGGGAACTACAGCCAGGTCAGCCTGACATCAGTGGTGGGGAAGTTACTGGAGGGAATTCTGAGCAATAGGATCCACCAGGATTTCATTAGACAGAATCTGATTAGGAGGAGTCATCATAGCTTTATGTACAGGAAGTCATGGTTGATGAATTGTTGAGTTTTTTTGAAGAGATAACCAAAAGGGTAGAGAGGACAATGAACGTTATCTATTTTGACATGATCCTGACATGAATCCAGGGGCTTCCAGGGGGATTCAAAATTGGCTCCAAGGTAGAAAATTGTTTTCCATTATAGAAGCTGGTGACTCGTGGTGTGATGCAGGTATCAGTGTAGGGACTCTTGTTATTTGATATCTTTATCAGTGATTTGGATGCAAAAACGCAAGGCTTGATCAATAAGTTTGCATATTACACAAAATTAGGTGTTGTCGTTGATAGTGAGGGCGGCTATTATGGGTTGCAGGGGGATTTTTGACCATTTAGGGAAGAGGGCTGAGGAGTGTCAAATGGATTTCAAATCTAATGGAACCTTCTCCCAATCAAGAGAACTTGAGAAAATTAATACCAATCATAAATTACAACTCTAGTTCATTCTTTTAGACCCCAGGATGAAGTTCATCTTGACCTGGGACTCAGCAGATGGAAGCTCTGACAATGTGCTCAGTACCTCTTCCCTGGTGATGGTAATGTACCCAGTTTACTGTCCCACATGGTTCTCCCTCAGACAATGGCTTAATATTAAAATTCTGATCTGTTCTTTCAGACCCTCTGACTTTACATTTCACTCCCCGGTCTCTCTCAGTCTACAAGTTTCTGTATTTCTGCATCCCTTTCCTCCCGTCCACCTGAGACAACCTGATCGTCATCACTTTGTGCTTTGAGCTGTCTTGTTCCTTATCTTGAATTTACCCCCAATAAAGCTCTCTATCCCTCCCTGATCCATTAAACTCTTCTTTAATACACAACTCCCTGACCAAACCTGGGGTCATCGGCCCTTTTCCTGATTCCTGTCTCTCGGTGACAGACTTCATTTGGTAATTAGTCTGTGAATCAGCAGAGAACATTTACACTACAAACACCAGTAGCTACTGGTACTGTTCTTGGATAACTATAGTCTGTGTGGTTCAGTTATTCTCAAAGTGAACTTAGCCAGGACTTGCAAAAGTTAGGCCATGAGGAAGGAATGTCAATATTTTGAACTTTGAATGGTTTATAACTTGAGGAAGAGGGAGAAGGTGGGTTTCCCTTGTATTAATTCTTCGGAGGGTGTTGAAAACAAAAATCAGAATCAGATTTTTTATCACCGACATGTGACGTGAAATTTGTTAACTTAGCAGCAGCAGTTCAATGCAATACATAAAATAGAAGAAAATAAATAATAAACAAGTCAATCTTATTCAGTATACTTTATACAGCATACGTATATTGAATGGATTAAATTCGTGCAAAAAACAGAAATACTATACAGTCGGCCCTCCTTAACCACGGGGGTTTGGTTCCGGTACCCCCCGTGGATACCAAAACGCAGATGTTCATGTCCCTTATATAAAAAGGTGTAGTATTTGTATATAATCTACGCACATCCTCCCAAACACTTTAAAACATATCTAGATTACTTATAATACGTAATACAATGCAAACGCTATGTAAATAGTTGTTATACTGGATTGTTTAGGGAATAATGACAAGAGTTTCTTGAGCTCTTCTGGGAACGCCGATGCTGCCTCGGCACCAGCCGATCCCGATTCTCCCGTGATCTTTAAGTTCTTGAGGCTGTAGCGCTTTACAGAGTTAGCCAGCCATCCCTTACTCTCACTCTCCTCAACCCCGTCAGAGTAGTGCTCATAGAGACTAAGTGCTTTTTCACGTATAATTTTGCCATCAATGGGGATATGCTTCTGTGACATGTCCTCTAGCCACACACTTAATGCTTTCTCAGTCACGAACCAGAGAGGCCATTTTTGCCGTTGTAGGGGCAGCACTAACACTTCCACGAATTTCAGCTTCTTTCTGCTTTATGCTGTGAATGCTCGATTCATTCTTACTGCCACTTCTGCAAGCGACATGCCACTTTTCAAAAGATCTGTGATTTCTACTCCATCGGCGAGAGATAGCACTTTACACTCCCTCTTTGCCTTTAAGGAATTGCTTTGACCACTTAATTGCTTTTTAGGAGCCATTTTTTCACAGAAACAAAGTCGCGACCAAATGAGACGTGAGGCAAACAACGCTCAAACAATGAGTGCTGGAGAGTGAACTTCTGGGTTTTCCCGATCAGCAGTTGGTTGAATCCGCGCATGCGGAACCTGTGGATAAGGAGGGCCGACTGGATATTAAAAATAAAGTGAGGTAGTGTCCAAGAGTTCAATGTCCTTTTAGGAATCGGATGGCAGTGGGGAAGAATCTGTTCCTGAATCACTGAGTGTGTGCCTTCAGGCTTCTGTACTTCCTACCTGATGGTAACAGTGAGAAAAGGGCATGCCCTGGGCGCTGGGGGTCCTTAATAATGGACGCTGCCTTTCTGAGACACCGCACTCTGAAGATGTCCTGGCTACCTTGTAGGCTGGTAATGAAGATGGTGCTGACTAAATTTACAATTTAAATTTACAGCTTCTTTCGGTCCTGTGCAGTAGCCCCTCCATACCAGACAGTGACACAGCCTGTCAGAATGTTCTCCACGGTACTTCTATAGAAGTTTTTCAGTGTATTTGTTCACTTATCAAATCTATTTAAACTCCTAATGAAGTATCGCCACTGTCTTGCCTTCTTTATAACTGCATCGAAATGTTGGGACCAGGTTAGATCCTCAGAGATCTTGACACCCAGGAACTTGAAGCTGCTCACTCTCTCCACTTCTGATCCCTCTTTGAGGATTGGTATGTGTTCCTTCGTCTTACCCTTCCGAAAGTCCACAATCAGCTCTTCCATCTTACTGACATTGAGTGCCAGGTTGTTGCTGCAACACCACTCCACTAGTTGGTATATCTCACTCCTGTACACCCTCTCATCGCCACCTGAGATTCTACCAACAATGGTCGAATCATTAGCAAATTTATAGATGATATTTGAGCTATGCCTAGCCACACAGTCATGAATATATAGAGAGTAGAGCAGTGGGCTTAGCACACACCACTGAGGTACACCAGTATTGATCACCAGCGAGGAGGAGATGTTATCACCAATCCGCACAGATTGTGGTCTTCCGGTTAGGAAGTCGAGGATCCAATTGCAGACCGGGGTACAGAGTCCCAGGTTCTGCAACTTCTCAATCAGGAACGTGGGAATGATGGTATTAAATGCTGAGCTATAGTCGATGAACAGCATCGTTACATATGTGCTCCTGTTGTCCAGCTGGTCTAAAGCCGTGTGGAAATCCATTGAGATTGAATCTGCCCTTGACCTATTGTGGCAAATGGAAAATTCCAACGGGTCCAGGTCCTTGCTGAGGCAGGAGTTCAGTCTCGTCATGACCAACCTTTCAAAGCATTTCATCACTGTAGATGTGAATGCTACCGGGTGATCATCATTAAGGCAGTTTACGTTCTTCCTCTAAGGCTCTGGTATAATTGTTGCCTTTTTGAAGCAAGGGGGAACTTCTGCCTGTAGCAGTCAGAGATTGAAAATGTCCTTGAATACACGCCAGTTGGTGGGAACAGGTTTACAGAGATTTACCAGGTACTCCATCAGGACCTTCCAACTTGTGAGGGTTCACTCTCTTTAAAGACAGCCTAACGTCAGCCTCTGAGACAGAGAGCACGGGGTCACCAGGTGCAGCAGGGATCTTCACAGCTGTAGTTGTGTTCTCCCTTTCAAATCGGGCATAGAAGGAATTGAGATCATTGGGTAATGAAGCATTGCTGCCATTCATGCTATTGGGTTTCACTTTGCAGGAGTAATGTCTTGCAAACTCTACCAGAGTTGTCATACATCCGATGTCGCTTTCAACTTCGTTAGAAATTATCTCTTACCCTTAAATAATTCTCTGCAAATCATACCCGGTTTTCTGGTACAAGTCTGGATCACCAGTCTCGAATCCCACAGATCTTCCGCAGACGACGTACCTCCTGTTTCATCCAGGGCTTTTTGTTTGAGAATGTGCAGTAAGTCTTTGTAGGCACACACTCATCCACACAGGGTTTGATTAACCAGGATTCCATGAAACAAAGGACCCACGTGGTCCTAATGTCCCTCTGATTCAGCACCCTGGCTCTGAGATCATCGATTTTGTTCACCAGAGACTTAATGTTTGCCAGCAAGATAGTTGGTATAGGGAGTTTAAAACTCCGTTTCCTTAAACGCACTTTTAACCCCAATCTACAGCCATGCTCCCTTCGTGGGTGCTTCCATACACAATCAGAGTCTCTTCTGTCAGTTTTAAGCAGTGATAGTTAGTTTAAATGCATTAAGACAACTTTGTTGACTGTACTGACCTTGGAAGTAGTTGTGCTTTTTAGCTGTTTCAGTCTGAAACAAGAATATTTAATCAAATATCTAATCAAGATGATTAACAGCCTGAAGGAGAGGCCCTCCCACACCCAACTGTATCGAGGATGAGAAAGGCCCCAAACACTCACTCACACACCTCACCATCATTGGGATCCTTTACACCAACCTGATATGATGCTGAAATTTGACAACACCATGATCAAACACCAGTGAGCTGAGACACCTTCCTCTCCAGACTACTTTTTCTAACGACCCTCTGGAGTCAGATCAGAGGCGACTCCAGAATCATTCCAGCTGTGGTGACACTGTAAATCAGAATTTCATAACTGGGAAAAATGTCAGACAATTTCATCCCACAGGTCACAGGGATCCAGAGGGTTCGGTGGGGGTGAGGATTATTCAGCTTTTTTTCTTTTCTATCTTTTTATTAAAATGAGTCTAAATTTACTTGGAGATGTGACTGGAGTTGATACACAAGTGTGAAAATACTATGACAGATACCTTCGTCCAAATACTCTATTATGTACTGGCACGTCAGAATTAAAATGAACACAATTGGCAGTACAATTGATAAGACGATAGTGATGATTCCCGTGGTGGAAAGGCCTGTAATTAAAAACAAATTCAAATAAGTAAACCTGTAACAATTCATCAGGTAAATGACCACAACAGCTGCCTATTGATGCAAAGAACCAAACTGTTCCACCTATCGCCACAGGGCAGGAAATGTACCAACCTCTGCCCAGACCTGCTAACTTTGTCTACATGACTGAACCAACTGACTCTACATGGCCTCCGATCTGGGAGAACAACATGCTGACCTGTTATTCCAGACCTAAATTATTCCCTGCAGTCTAATCTATCCTGGTCACTTGCTGTCAATATTCTGCACTGGCTGCATCTTCTGGTGTTCCAATGGCCACACCTTGAGGAGTGCACGACACTGCAGCCAGACATCCCACATGGTCAATGGTTTGATTCTCCTGACATCCACAACAATTGGTTATGCGGCTGTCCCACAATTTCACTGGTAACTCACCGAATCACCCAAGTTCCATCACTCAGTCTGGTCTATCTATGTGCCCTCCAGTGATTTATCTGACCTGTAAGTGTTCAGCTGACCTGTGCTGTGTTTCTGGTGGTTCTGAACTGTTGATGTTTGGCCATCACTGTCTGAACCTCCAGCAGGTTTCCCTGCACCCAGTTGTGGGGCTGAGGACCGCAGGTGCTGGTGGTCCTGATAAAGCATCTTACAATGTACTGACTGAGATACTCAATGCATTCCAACCACCCTGCAGAGAACTGAGTTCATCACTTTCATACAGGTTTATTTGACCACATACCAAAAGTCGTAGTGCTGACGATCCAGGCAATGATGAAACAATTGATGAGGACGATAGCACAGACGGCTTTCAACCTCCCCCAAATTGTGATCATCTGAGAACCTTTTCAAAAATAAAAAGAAATTAACAACATTTGATAACCAAACAATATGAATGATTTAACACATGCATCAATGGACAAATGTCCCGGTAACAGAGCTTGACTCAGGGTTGTTTCGATTGGTGACGATATTGCATGTCCTAAACATCAAGCAACCCAAACAACTCTGAAATGGATCAGATGTCAGAGCTTTGGATTGAAGGAGGTTCAGGAGTTCACTCACCACTGCAGCAAATGGGGAGCTCAGAGAGACACAAAACACAGTTTGTGGCTGCTACCAGGATTTGTTTTACATTTGATAACTTAGATAAACCCTCAGCCAGTGACTGTGCGAGCGAAGGCAAAGCAAATTCGTTGGATCTGCTCTGCTGGTGCGCTGCAAGATCAACTCACTTGGAGTTGGAGCCGTGCTGGTTGGAGTGAATGGTTCAGAGGGGAGAAGACGGGACAGAGGATGCCCGTCCAACTAACCGGGTATGAGGATGGATTGCTCTGTGCACTGAGCCAAATTGGAGAGGTCGAGAACGGCTTCTTCAGCAGCGAAATCTGGGTCTGAACCGAATCGTGGGCGGTGTTTTCAAGGCTCCTAATATGATGTACAATCCACTGTTTGGACCATCTAAATGCTGGCCCATATAGACTGGAAAGGCAGGATGTTGAGAGTCGGATGAGGTTGGATCACTTCGGGCACCAAGCCAATTTGGAGACGTTGAGAACAGCTCTTTCGAAAGTTATATCTCAGCCCGTAGTGATTCACCAGCAGCAAGGCCTGGGTTCTAGTGTGAGGTTCCAACAACTTCAACCACTGAGGTTCGGAGTTTCAAAGGTCTTTTTGTGGGTTGATTTATTTTTTTACTTTCCTCTGGACATGTTCCTTGTAACTCTCTGCACATTGGGTGTTAGACTTTTTTCAGATATATGGAGTTAGTGGTTGTGTTTCATTGTTTCATGGCTGCCTGTTAGGAGATGAATCTCAAGGTTGTATAATGTATACATACTTTGATAATAAAATGTACTTTGAATTTAAACACCAGCTCAGATAGTCTGGGGCAGGGGTCGGCAACCTTTACCACTGAAAGAGCCATTGGGACCCGTTTCCCACAGAAAAGAAAACACTGGGAGCCACAAAACCCATTTGACATTTAAAATGAAATAACACTGTATACAAGGTTTTGTTTTGCCTTTATGCTATGTATAAACAAACTATAATGTGTTGCATTTATGAAATCGATGAACTCCTGCAGAGAAAACGAAATTACATTTCTGCATGCAACAAAAACATTTTGAACTCCGAAAAAAAAGGCGTTGGGTTGAAGGTTACTTTTAAGTAAAATACTCAATGTCTATTTGAGTCCTTCTTGTATTTATGAAAAATGCTGAACTTAAATTGTCCGCCAGCAGCAAACCAAAAATAACGTCAGCCAGCTGTCAACCTGAAAAATAAAAAGACTATTTCACTGAACAATGAAAAAATATGAATATACGTAAAATAATAGGCAATTAAAATATTTATCATACTTGGTTAATGGGATTTCTGCTCCTGGACCTCAGCGCACAGCGTCTGCACATCAGGGCTGTATGACGTCACCTTCATCTTTACACAGGATCGCAAGCTGTCATCTGTGAGGCGTGCGCAATATTTGTTTTTAATAAAGTTCATGTTGGAGAACACCTGCTCACATACATATGTGGATCCAAAGATCGACAGGACTCCAAGCGCATACTTTTTAATGTTTACATAAATGTCGGGGATAGCATTCCATGTTTCGAACACAAGTTTGTCCGGTTTAGGGAGGTTTTCAATATCACTCCATTTGTGATTCTGAGCAAGAACAGCCTTCTGACGGGCAACATCTTCAAGGTCTGCTGTCAAGCATCTAAACTTGGACACCCATATGTCTTTGTCGGCTATGTCGGCCAGTTCCATCTCAAGATCAGGTTGACTCACACCTGCCAATGCAGTCGTATTCAGTAGGGATGGATCGATGCTTAGGGGAGTGACCGGGAAGGATAATGTGTTTTTTCCTCTCTGAACTCACAGAAGTGTTTCCCAAACGATGTTTGCATTGCGATGATTGCAGAATGTAAATACTCCAAATTTATCATGTCATGAGCTTGTTTGAACTCTCTCAAATTGGGGAAGTGAGACAATGTGCCTTTCTGTAAATCTCTGGCAAGCACTGTCAACTTGCGCTTGAATGCCGAAACATCCTCCAACATGTGCAGGGCTGTGCGTCCGTTCCCCTGAAGAGCTGTGTTCAGCGTGTTCAGGTGTGCTGTAATGTCTACCATGAAGTGTAGCTTTTCCAGCCACTCTGGCTGCTCCAGCTCAGGAAAGGTGAGCCCTTTGCTGCCCAGGAAAGTTTTCACTTCTTCCAGACACACGACAAAGCGTTTCAGCACCTCCCCACTGGACAGCCACCGGACTTTGTTGTGCAACTGGAGATCAGAATATCTGCTTTCCAGCTCGTCTGGGAACAAACGGAATTGACGGTGATTTAAACTTTTTGCCATTATTTTATTGACAATCTGAATGACAACATCCATTACTTCTGTGCATTCCAGAGGAAATGTTTGAGCGTACAGTGCCTCTTGGTGCAAGATGCAGTGAAAAGTCAGCAGCTTTCTGTCCAGCGACTTCTGCAGTAAAGCCACAAATCCCTTGTGCGCTCCTGTCATACTTGGTGCCCCATCAGTAGCTACTGACACCAGGAGGGTGGTCTTTATTCCTTTGGCTCTTAAACAATTCAAGACAGCCTCACAGATGTCCTCCCCCCGTGTTTGGCCTTTTAGAGGTATCAACTCAATCATTTCTTCCAGTGGCCCGGCAGAGTTTACATACCGGCAGAACAACGCTATTTGTTCAATATCACCTTTGTCTTTAGACTTGTCACAGGCAATCGAGTAGGCCACAGCTGAACGGATGTCTTTAATTTGCTGTCTTATGATGTCTTCTGCCATTTTTATGGTTCTGTCTTTGACAGTCTTTGCAGAGAGGGGCATATCACTGATTTTCTGCACAATTTCACTCTTGTTTTTAAAGTCCGTGAATAGATGTTTTGAAATCTTAATGAAAGATTCTTTTATATATTCACCATCGGTATACTGCTTCCTGTGCCTGACTATTTCCTGAGCGGCAACAAAACTAGCATATGTCGTTGATTTTCCAGACTTCATCCACTTCTTGAAATTATTGTATATTAAGCATACCGGTAAAACAGTCTCGTCAGCAGTGAAAGCAAATAAATCAGCCCACATATCATTAAACGTTCTGTTTTCTTCAGTCACTTTTCTTTTTTTTAGAATTTTCCATAGTTAGCCTAGCTTGGATCGAAAAATTAAAGAAATCGCGCACTGGTGGGTGTCAGGCATTGGCAGTGGTGACATATATTAATAGCAACAAAAAACACGTTTTATTTAGATTGTGCAAGATCACCATAATCTTCAAATTTAGAATTACATTTCAAAAATAAACAAACTAACATAAAATACATTTTAATTAAATACTCATCATTTATTTTCCAAAGCCACAGGGAGCCACAGCACAGAGATGAAAGAGCAGCATGCGGCTCCGGAGATGCGGGTTGCCGACCACTGGTCTGGGGGTTTCTCTCTCCGTGAAACTAAGGCTGTGAGACTGCCCCTGGTAGTTGTGCTTCGTGTCTGTGAACTTTGCAGATGTTTACCCCGTTAAAGTGAAGAAGTGAATACCAAGGTTTTGGGCCTACTCCAGGCTGCTCCAGGGGTTTGGATCTAAAGACTCAATTTGGTTCAGAATGCTGTTGTTGTCGCTCACTTCTCTTGTTTATATGATTTGTTTTGGTATTTCTGTTTCTCTTTCTCACTGGGCACTGGGGAGTTGGTCTCATATTCTTCAACTGGGATCTTTCAAGTTCCCTGCTTTGTGACTGCCTGAAAGCAAACAAATCTCAACCTTGTATAATTTCTACATTCTTTGATAATAAATGCACTGAAACTTTGATCTTTGAAACTTAACCCATGGCCTCTATTTGTAGATCCACCTAGCCTCAGTGGAAAAATCCTGCTTGCATTTACCCTATCTGTACCCTTCAAAATCTCTGTCAAATCTCCCCACAAACCTCTACTTTCCAAGGAATAAAGCCCTAACTTATTCAATTTTTCTCTGTATCTCATGTCCTCCAACATCCTTGCAGTTTTGTTTGCCTAGTTGTAGGAAAGATGAGGTGGCTTTGGAGAGGGTGCAGTAAAGACTGGATTAGACTGTTTGAGCTAAAAAGAGAGGTTGAGCAAATTGGACTGTTTTATGTGGAGTGTCAGAGGCTGAGGGGGGATACCTGACAGAAGTTTATAAAATTCTGAGAGGAGTAGATAGGGCAGACAGTCAGTCATTTTGCCCAGGGTGGAAATGTCAAAAACTAGATGCTGTAGCTTGAAGGTCAATGGCTAAAAATTTAAAGGAGATCTGCAGGGCAAATTATTTTACAGAGTGCCAAGTGTTTGGAGCAGGCTGCCAGGGGTGGGAGAGACATTTAAAAGGCATTCCGACAGGCAGAACAGACTGCAGGGGATGCAGGGATATGGATCGTCTTCAGGCAGAAGAATCTGGAGTGGATGGAGGGATATGGATTGTGTTCAGGCAGAAGTATCTGCAGGGGATGGAGGTATATGGATCGTGTTCAGACAGAAGAATCTGCAGGGGATGGAGGTATATGGATCGTGTTCAGGCAGAAGAACCTGCAGGGGATGGAGGAATACGGATCGTGTTCAAGCAGAAGAAACTGCAGGGGATGGAGGGATATGGATCGTGTTCAGACAGAAGAATCTGCAGGGGATGGAGGGATATGGATCATGATCAGGGAGAAGAATCTGCAGGGGATGGAGGGATATGGATCGTGTTCAGGCAGAAGAATCTGCAGGGGATGGAGGGATATGGATCGTGTTCAGGCAGAAGAATCTGCAGGGGATGGAGGGATACAGATCATGTTCAGGCAGAAGAATCTGCAGGGTATGGAGTGATATGGATCGTGTTCAGGCAGAAGAATCTGCGGGGGATGGAGGAACATGGATCGTGTTCAGGCAGAAGAATCTGGAGGGGATGGAGGGTTATGGATTGTGTTCAGGCAGAAGAATCTGGAGTGGATGGAGGGATATGGATAGTGTTCAGGCAGAAGAAACGGCAGGGGATGAAGGAATATGGATCGTGTTCAGGCAGAAGAAACTGCAGGGGATGGAGGGATATGGATCGTGTTCAGGCAGAATAATCTGGAGGGGATGGAGTGATATGGATCGTGTTCAGGCGAAGAATCTGCAGGGGATGGAGGGATATGGATCATGTTCAGACAGAAGAATCTGCAGGGGATGGAGTGATAGGGATCGTGTTCAGGCAGAAAAATCTGGAGGGGTAGGAGGGATATGCATCGTGTTCAGGCAGAAGAATCTGGAGGGGGTGGAAGGATATGGATCGTGTTCAGGCATAAGAATCTGGAGGGGATAGGGGGATATGGATCGTGTTCAGGCAGAAGAATCTGGCGGGGATGGAGGTATATGGATCGTGTTCAGACAGAAGAATCTGCAGGGGATTGCGTGATATGGATCGTGTTCTGGCAGAAGAATCTGGAGGGGATGGAGGGATATGGATCGTGTTCCAGCAGAATAATCTGCAAGCGATGGAGGGATATGGATCGTGTTCAGACAGAAGAATCTGCAGGGGATGGAGGGATATGGATCCTGATCAGGCAGAAGAATCTGCGGGGGATGGAGGGATATGGATCGTCTTCAGGCAGAAGAATCTGCAGGGGATGGAGGGAAATGGATCGTCTTCAGGCAGAAGAATCTGGAGGGGATGGAGGGATATGGATTGTGTTCAGGCAGAAGTATCTGCAGGGGATGGAGGGATATGGATCGTGTTCAGGCAGAAGAACCTGCAGGGGATGGAGGAATACGGATCGTGTTCATGCAGAAGAAACTGCAGGGGATGGAGGGATATGGATCGTGTTCAGACAGAAGAATCTGCAGGGGATGGAGGGATATGGATCGTGTTCAGGGAGAAGAATCTGCAGGGGATGGGGGGATATGGATCGTGTTCAGGCAGAAGAATCTGCAGTGGATGGAGGGATATGGATCGTGTTCAGGCAGAAGAATCTGCAGGGGATGGAGGGATACAGATCATGTTCAGGCAGAAGAATCTGCAGGGTATGGAGTGATATGGATCGTGTTCAGGCAGAAGAATCTGCGGGGGATGGAGGAACATGGATCGTGTTCAGGCAGAAGAATCTGCAGGGGATGGAGGGATATGGATCATGTTCAGACAGAAGGGATGAGTTTGATTTGGTATCATGTTCAGCACAGACACTCTGCCTCAGGGCCGGTTCCTGTGCTGTACTTTTCTACGTGAAAATCCTGAGGGTCTGGACAGAGTGTCAATTGTTCAAAGTACAAAGTAAATTTTATTATCAAAGTACATAAATTTCACCATATACAACCCTGAGATTCACGTTCTTGTGTGCTGCCCTGCAAATCTCTAGAATAGTAACGATAACAGGATCAATGAAAGATCAACCAGAGAGCAGTGGAGAACAACTGCGCAAATGCAGATAAATAACAAGTACATGAGATAATGAGACAGAGTCCTTGAAAGTGAGATCATTGGTTGTGGAACATTTCAAGGATGGGACAAGTGAAGTTGAGTGTAGTTATCCTCTTTTGTTCAAGAGCCTGATGATTGAGCGGTAGTAACTGTTCTTGAACCTGGTGATGTGAGTCCTGAGGCTCTTGTACCTTCTACCTGATGGCCACAGTGAGAAGAGATCATGACCTGGTTGGTGGGAATCTCTGATGATGGGTGCTGCTTTCCTACGACAGTGTTTCATGTAGATGTGCTCATTGGTTCAGAGGGCTTTACTCGTGGTGGACTGGGATGAATCTGTTATTTTGTGTCAAGTTTTCCGTTCAAAGTCATTAGTATTTCCATACCAGGCTATAATGCAGCCAGTCAATATAGTCTCCACTGCACATCGATAGAAGTGTAGATGTTAGAAAGTTTGTCGTGTGGCGGGGGGGGGGGGGCGGAGGAGGGTGAAATAAAAAATTTTGAAAAAAAAAGTTTGTCAAAGTTTTAGATGTCTTGTCGTATCTCTGCCAACTGCTAAGGAAATGGTACAGGCGCTGCCATGCTTTCTTCAGAATTGCATTTACAGGTCGTCCCCGAGTTACGAACGTCCGACTTACGTACGACTCGTACTTACGAACCGAGGAAGGAGAACACTGTCCGCCATTGTAAGTCGTTGCCAATGTGATGAGTGTTTAACTTTGTATTTGGGTTAAATTTTTCTCAGTAATATTCACCCTGACCACTGCCCCCCGCCCCCCCCCCCCCCCGGTTCCGGTCAGCTGCTCGCGCAGTGAGATCAGCGCCGGGCTCAAGAACGGGTCGATGTGGATCCAGTGACTCCTGTACCGTCCGTGCTGGGTTGATGTCGATCGGTGACTCCCGAACCGTCTGTGCCGGGTTGATGTCGATCCGGTGACTCCCGTACCGTCTGTGCCGGGTTGACATCGATCCAGTGACTCCCGTACCATCCGTGCCAGTTTGATGTCGTTCCAGTGACTCCCGTACCATCTGTGCCGGGTTGATGTTCATCTGGTGACTCCCGTACCATCCGTGCCGTGTTGATGTTGATCCGGTGACTCCCGTACCGTCCGTGCCTGGTTGATGTCGATCCGGTGACTCCTGTACCGTCCGTGCTGGGTTAACGTCGATCCGGTGACTCCCGTACCATCCGTGCTGGTTTGATGTCGATCCGGTGACTCCCGTACCGTTCGTGCCGGGTTGATGTCGATCCAGTGACTCCCGTACCGTCTGTGCCGGGTTGATGTCGATCCTGTGACTCCCGTACCGTCCGTGCCGGGTTGACTTCGATTCGGTGACTCCCGTACCGTCCGTGCTGGTTTGATGTCGATCCGGTGACTCCCGTACCATCCGTGCCGGGTTGATGTCGATCCAGTGACTCCCGTACCGTCCGTGCCAGGTTGACGTCGATCCAGTGACTCCCGTACCATCCGTGCCGGGTCGATGTCGATCCAGTGACTCCCGTACCGTCCGTTCCGGGTTGATGTTGATCCGGTGACTCCCGTACCGTCCGTGCCGGGTTGATGTCGATCCAGTGACTCCCGTACCGTCCGTGCCGGGTTGATGTCGATCCAGTGACTCCCGTACCGTCCGTGCCAGGTTGATGTTGATCCGGTGACTCCTGTACCGTCCGTGCCGGGTTGATGTCGATCCGGTGACTCCCGTACCGTCCGTGCTGGGTTGACGTCGATCCGGTGACTCCCGTACCGTTCGTGCCGGGTTGATGTTGATCCAGTGACTCCTGTACCGTCCGTGTCGGGTTAATGTCGATCCAGTGACTCCTGTACCGTCTGTGCCGGGTTGATGTCGATCCAGTGACTCCCGTACCATCTGTGCCGGGTTGATGTTCATCTGGTGACTCCCGTACCGTCCGTGCCGTGTTGATGTCGATCCGGTGACTCCCGTACCGTCCGTGCCTGGTTGATGTCGATCCGGTGACTCCCGTACCGTCCGTGCTGGGTTGACGTCGATCCGGTGACTCCCGTACCGTCCGTGCTGGTTTGATGTCGATCCGGTGACTCCCGTACCATCCGTGCCGGGTTGATGTCGATCCAGTGACTCCCGTACCGTCCGTGCCAGGTTGACGTCGATCCAGTGACTCCCGTACCATCCGTGCCGGGTCGATGTCGATCCAGTGACTCCCGTACCGTCCGTTCCGGGTTGATGTTGATCCGGTGACTCCCGTACCGTCCGTGCCGGGTTGATGTCGATCCAGTGACTCCCGTACCGTCCGTGCCGGGTTGATGTCGATCCAGTGACTCCCGTACCGTCCGTGCTGGTTTGATGTCGATCCGGTGACTCCCGTACCATCCGTGCCGGGTTGATGTCGATCCAGTGACTCCCGTACCGTCCGTGCCAGGTTGACGTCGATCCAGTGACTCCCGTACCATCCGTGCCGGGTCGATGTCGATCCAGTGACTCCCGTACCGTCCGTTCCGGGTTGATGTTGATCCGGTGACTCCCGTACCGTCCGTGCCGGGTTGATGTCGATCCAGTGACTCCCGTACCGTCCGTGCCGGGTTGATGTCGATCCAGTGACTCCCGTACCGTCCGTGCCAGGTTGATGTTGATCCGGTGACTCCTGTACCGTCCGTGCCGGGTTGATGTCGATCCGGTGACTCCCGTACCGTCCGTGCTGGGTTGACGTCGATCCGGTGACTCCCGTACCGTTCGTGCCGGGTTGATGTTGATCCAGTGACTCCTGTACCGTCCGTGTCGGGTTAATGTCGATCCAGTGACTCCTGTACCGTCTGTGCCGGGTTGATGTCGATCCAGTGACTCCCGTACCATCTGTGCCGGGTTGATGTTCATCTGGTGACTCCCGTACCGTCCGTGCCGTGTTGATGTCGATCCGGTGACTCCCGTACCGTCCGTGCCTGGTTGATGTCGATCCGGTGACTCCCGTACCGTCCGTGCTGGGTTGACGTCGATCCGGTGACTCCCGTACCGTCCGTGCTGGTTTGATGTCGATCCGGTGACTCCCGTACCATCCGTGCCGGGTTGATGTCGATCCAGTGACTCCCGTACCGTCTGTGCCGGATTGATGTCGATCCAGTGACTCCCGTACCGTCCGTGCCGGGTTGATCTCTATCCAGTGACTCCCGTACCATCCGTGCCGGGTTGACGTCGATCCAGTGACTCCCGTACCGTCTGTGCCAGGTTGACGTCGATCCGGTGACTCCCGTTCCATCCGTGCCAAGTTGATGTCAATCCGGTGACCCGTACCGTCCGTGCTGGTTTGATGTCGATCCGGTGACTCCCGTACCGTCCGTGCCGGGTTGATGTCGATCCAGTGACTCCTGTACCGTCTGTGCCGGGTTGATGTCGATCCAGTGACTCCCGTACCGTCCGTGCCGGGTTGATGTCAATCCGGTGACTCCTGTACCGTCCGTGCCGGGTTGATGTCGATCCAGTGACTCCTGTACCGTCTGTGCCGGGTTGATGTCGATCCAGTGACTCCCGTACCGTCCGTGCCGGGTTGATGTCAATCCGGTGACTCCTGTACCGTCCGTGCCGGGTTGATGTCGATCCGGTGACTCCCGTTCCATCCGTGCCCAGTTGATGTCGATCCAGTGACTCCCGTACCGTCCGTGCCGGGTTGACGTGGATCCAGTGACTCCCGTACCGTCCGTGCTGGGTTGATGTGGATCCAGTGACTCCCGTACCGTCCGTGCCGGGTTGATGTCGATCCAGTGACTCCCGTACCGTCCGTGCCGGGTTGATGTGGATCCAGTGTCTCCCGTACCGTCCGTGCCGGGTTGACGTCGATCCAGTGACTCCCGTACCGTCCGTGCCGGGTTGACGTCGATCCAGTGACTCCCGTACCGTCCGTGCCGGGTTGATGTCAATCCGGTGACTCCCGTACCGTCCATGCTGGGTTGATGTCGATCCAGTAACTCCCTGACTGTCCACGCTGGGTTGATGTTGATCCAGTGACTCCCGTACGATCCGTGCCGTGTTGATGTCGTTCCAGTGACTCCCGTATCGTCCGTGCCGGCTTGATGTTGATCCAGTGACTCCCGTACCGTCCGTGCCGGGTTGATGTCAATCCAGTGAATCCCGTACAGTCCGTGCCAGGTTGATGTCAATCCAGTGACTCCCGTACCGTCCGTGCCAGGTTGATGTCAATCCAATGAATCCCGTACAGTCCGTGCCAGGTTGATGTCAATCCAGTGACTCCCGTACCATCCGTGCCGGGTCGATGTCGATCCAGTGACTCCCGTACCGTCCGTGCCGGGTTGATGTCGATCCGGTGACTCCTGTACCGTCCGTGCCGGGTTGATGTCGATCCAGTGACTCCCGTGCCATCCGTGCCAGGTTGATGTCGATCCAGTGACTCCCGTACAGTCCGTGCCGTGTTGATGTTGATCCGGTGACTCCTGTACCGTCCGTGCCGGGTTTATGTCGATCCAGTGACTCCCGTACCGACCGTGCCGGGTTGATGTCGATCCGGTGACTCCCGCTCCATCCGTGCCCAGTTGATGTCGATCCAGTGACTCCCGTACCGTCCGTGCCGGGTTTATTTCGATCCAGTGACTCCCGTACCATCCGTGCCAGGTTGACGTCGATCCGGTGACTCCCGTACCGTCCGTGCCGGGTTGATGTCGATCCAGTGACTCCCGTACCGTCTGTGCCGGGTTGATGTCGATCCAGTGACTCCCGTACCGTCCGTGCCAGGTTGATGTTGATCCGGTGACTCCTGTACCGTCCGTGCCGGGTTTATGTCGATCCAGTGACTCCCGTACCGTCCGTGCCGGGTTGATGTCGATCCGGTGACTCCCGCTCCATCCGTGCCCGGTTGATGTCGATCCAGTGACTCCCGTACCGTCCGTGCCGGGTTGACGTGGATCCAGTGACTCCCATACCGTCCCTGCCGGGTTGCCAGTGACTCCTGTACCGAGCGTGCCGAGTTGATATCAATCCGGTGAGTCCCGTACCGTCCGTGCTGGGTTGATGTCGATCCGGTGACTCCTGTACCATCTGTGTCGGTTTGATGTTGATCCAGTGACTCCCGTACCGTCCGTGCCGGGTTGATGTCGATCCAGTGACTCCCGTACGGTCCGTGCCGGGTTGATGTCGATCCGGTGACTCCCGTACCGTCCGTGCCAGGTTGATGTCCATCCAGTGACTCCCGTACCATCCGTGCCAGGTTGATATCAATCCAGTGACTCCCGTACCATCCGTGCCAGGTTGATGTCGATCCAGTGACTCCCGTACCGTCCGTGCCGGGTTGATGTCGATCCAGTGACTCCCGTACCGTCCGTGCCAGGCTGATGTTGATCCGGTGACTCCTGTACCGTCCGTGCCGGGTTTATGTCGATCCGGTGACTCCCGTACCGTCCGTGCCGGGTTGATGTGGATCCAGTGACTCCCGTACCGTCCGTGCCGGGTTGATGTCGATCCAGTGACTCCCGTACCGTCTGTGCCAGGTTGATGTGGATCCAGAGACTTCCGTACCGTCCGTGCCGGGTTGATGTCGATCCAGTGACTCCCGTACCGTCCGTGCCGGGTTGATGTGGATCCAGTGACTCCCGTACGATCCGTGCCATGTTGATGTCGATCCAGTGACTCCCGTACGGTCCGTGCCGGGTTGATGTGGATCCAGTGACTCCCGTACCGTCCGTGCCGGGTTGATGTGGATCCAGTGACTCCCGTACCATCCGTGCCAGGTTGATGTCAATCCAGTGAATCCCGTACAGTCCGTGCCAGGTTGATGTCAATCCAGTGACTCCCGTACCGTCTGTGCCAGGTTGATGTCAATCCAGTGACTCCCGTACCGTCCGTGCCAGGTTGATGTCAATCCAGTGAATCCCGTACAGTCCGTGTCGGGTTGATGTCAATCCAGTGACTCCCGTACCGTCCGTGCCAGGTTGATGTCAATCCGGTGACTCCCGTACCATCCGTGCCAGGTTGATGTCAATCCAGTGACTCCCGTACCGTCCGTGCCGGGTTGATGTCAATCCAGTGACTCCCGTACCGTCCGTGCCAGGTTGATGTCAATCCAGTGACTCCCGTACCGTCCGTGCCAGGTTGATGTCAATCCAGTGAATCCCGTACAGTCCGTGCCAGGTTGATGTCAATCCAGTGACTCCTGTACCGTCCGTGCCAGGTTGATGTCAATCCGGTGACTCCCGTACCATCCGTGCCAGGTTGATGTCGATCCGGTGACTCCCGTACCGTCCGTGCCGGGTTGATGTCGATCCGGTGACTCCCGTACCGTCCATGCCCAGTTGATGTTGATCCAGTGACTCCCGTACCGTCCGTGCCGGGCTGACGTGGATCCAGTGACTCCCGTACCGTCCGTGCCGGGTTGATATCAATCCGGTTGGTCCCGTACCGTCCGTGCTGGGTTGATGTCGATCCGGTGACTCCTGTACCATCTGTGTCGGTTTGATGTTGATCCAGTGACTCCCGTACCGTCCGTGCCGGGTTGATGTCGATCCAGTGACTCCCGTACTGTCCGTGCCGGATTGATGTGGATCCAGTGACTCCCGTACGGTCCGTGCCGGGTTGATGTCGATCCGGTGACTCCCGTACCGTCCGTGCCGGGTTGCCAGTGACTCCTGTACCGTCCGTGCCGAGTTGATATCAATCCGGTTGGTCCCGTACCGTCCGTGCTGGGTTGATGTCGATCCGGTGACTCCTGTACCATCTGTGTCGGTTTGATGTTGATCCAGTGACTCCCGTACCGTCCGTGCCGGGTTGATGTCGATCCAGTGACTCCCGTACTGTCCGTGCCGGATTGATGTGGATCCAGTGACTCCCGTACGGTCCGTGCCGGGTTGATGTCGATCCGGTGACTCCCGTACCGTCCGTGCCAGGTTGATGTCCATCCGGTGACTCCCGTACCGTCCGTGCCGGGTTGATGTCAATCCAGTGACTCCCGTACCATCCGTGCCAGGTTGATGTCAATCCAGTGACTCCCTTACCATCCGTGCCGGGTTGATGTGGATCCAGTGACTCCCGTACCGTCAGTGCCGGGTTGATGTGGATCCAGTGACTCCCGTACCGTCCGTGCCAGGTTGATGTCAATCCAGTGACTCCCGTACCGTCCGTGCCAGGTTGATGTCGATCCGGTGACTCCCGTACCGTCCGTGCCAGGTTGATGTGGATCCAGTGACTCCCGTACCGTCCGTGCCAGGTTGATGTCGATCCGGTGACTCCCGTACCGTCCGTGCCAGGTTGATGTCGATCCAGTGACTCCCGTACCGTCCGTGCCGGGTTGATGTCGATCCAGTGACTCCCGTACCGTCCGTGCCGGGTTGACGTCGATCCAGTGACTCCCGCACCATCCGTGCCAGGTTGATGTCGATCCGGTGACTCCCGTACCGTCCGTGCCAGGTTGATGTCGATCCGGTGACTCCCGTACCGTCCGTGCCAGGTTGATGTCGATCCGGTGACTCCCGTACCGTCCGTGCCGGGTTGATGTGGATCCAATGATTCCCGTACCGTCCGTGCCAGGTTGATGTCGATCCAGTGACTCCCATACCGTCCGTGCCGGGTTGATGTGGATCCGGTGACTCCCGTACCGTCCGTGCCGGGTTGATGTCGATCCAGTGACTCCCGTACCGTCCGTGCCGGGTTGATGTGGATCCAATGACTCCCGTACCGTCCGTGCCGGGTTGATGTCGATCCAGTGACTCCCGTACCGTCCGTGCCGGGTTGACGTCGATCCAATGATTCCCGTACCGTCCGTGCCAGGTTGATGTCGATCCAGTGACTCCCGTACGTCCGTGCCGGGTCGATGTGGATCCAGTGACTCCCGTACCGTCCGTGCCGGGTTGATGTCGATCCGGTGACTCCTGTACCGTCCGTGCCAGGTTGATGTCGATCCGGTGACTCCCGTACCGTCCATGCCCAGTTGATGTTGATCCAGTGACTCCCGTACCGTCCGTGCCGGGTTGACGTGGATCCAGTGACTCCCATACCGTCCCTGCCGGGTTGCCAGTGACTCCTGTACCGTCCGTGCCGAGTTGATATCAATCCGGTTGGTCCCGTACCGTCCGTGCTGGGTTGATGTCGATCCGGTGACTCCTGTACCATCTGTGTCGGTTTGATGTTGATCCAGTGACTCCCGTACCGTCCGTGCCGGGTTGATGTCGATCCAGTGTCTCCCGTACTGTCCGTGCCGGATTGATGTGGATCCAGTGACTCCCGTACGGTCCGTGCCGGGTTGATGTCGATCCGGTGACTCCCGTACCGTCCGTGCCAGGTTGATGTCCATCCAGTGACTCCCGTACCATCCGTGCCGGGTTGATGTCAATCCAGTGACTCCCGTACCATCCGTGCCAGGTTGATGTCAATCCAGTGACTCCCTTACCGTCCGTGCCGGGTTGATGTGGATCCAGTGACTCCCGTACTGTCCAAGCCGGGTTGATGTCGATCCGGTGACTCCCGTACGTCCGTGCCGGGTCGATGTGGATCCAGTGACTCCCGTACTGTCCGTGCTGGGTTGATGTCGATCCAGTGACTCCCGTACTGTCCAAGCCGGGTTGATGTCGATCCGGTGACTCCCGTACGTCCGTGCCGGGTCGATGTGGATCCAGTGACTCCCGTACCGTCCGTGCCGGGTTGATGTGGATCCAGTGACTCCCGTACCGTCCGTGCCGGGTTGATGTGGATCCGGTGACTCCCGTACCATCCGTGCCAGGTTGATGTGGATCCAATGATTCCCGTACCGTCCGTGCTGGGTTGATGTTGAGCTCACAACTCGACCTCCTTAAAAAAAACACTGCCACCTCCAGTTTGAATTCCCACGCGGAATATGTGGAGGATCAAGTACCCAAGCACAGCACAGCCCCCACTTGTCCCATTTAGCCTGTCTCAGTGCGGTGGTCCTTAGTACCCAGCGGACCTCAGAAGCTGGCGGAGCTCGGGATCCGCCGCCCGCAGTGTTTCTGTTCCATTGACGGGAAGTGATTGTGATCGAAAATAAAGTGGAAATAATAAAGCGTTTGGAAAGAGATGAAACGCCATCAGTCATTGGAAAAGCGTTAGGCTGCAGTCGGTCAATGATCGGAACAATTTTAAAGGATAACGGATAAAGTGAGAATAATGGAACGTGTGAAATGCTCTGCCCCAATGAAAGCTACAATTATTACTGAGCAACACAGTGGTTTAATTATTGGAATACATATGTTTCTTAAGTGTTTTATATGCACAGAAATGTAAAATATATACTATATACTAAGACAAATGTTTGACTAACTGACGCTAAATAATACCGGTTGTACTTGTTCCGACTTACATACAAATCCGACTTAAAGATGGACTCAGGAATGGAACTCGTAAGTAACCCAGGGACTGCCTGTACATGCTGGACCCGGGACAGGTCCTCTGAAATAGTAGCACCCAGGAATTTAAAACTGCTGACCCTCTCCACCTCTGATCCTCTGATGAGGACTGGCTCATGGACCTCTGGTTTCCTTTTCCTGAAGTCTGTAATCAACTCCTTGGTCTTTCTGACATTGAGTGAGAGGTTGTTGTTGTGACACCACTCAGACAGATTTTCAATCTCCCTCCTGTATGCTGATTCATCAACACTTTGATTTGGCCTGTGACAGTGGTGTTGTCAGCAAACCTGAATGTGGCATTGGAACTGTGCTCAGCCACACATGATGGAGCTGACTGAGTTTGCAACTTTCTGCAGCTTATTCCGATCCTGTACAGTGACCCTCACACCAGACGGTGATGCAACCAGTTAGAAAGCTCTTCACAGTGCATCGGCAGAAAGTTGTGAGTGTCCTTGGTGACATCCCAGTTGTCCTCAAGTTCCTCAGGAAATATAGCCGCTATCGTGCCGCTGCCACTGTAATTGTATCAAGATGTTGGGCCAGGATAGATCCTCAGAGATGTTGACACCCAGAAACTTGAAACTGCTCCCCCTCAGCAAGCTGTTTACTGTTTACCTGTGCTGCACACTACATGCACTCTGAGTTATGTTTTATTAATGTATTTGTGGTAATATTTTGTTTTCTGTGCTGTGAGTGATCTGTGTTTTGTGGGTGCACCGTGGTCTGGAGGAATGTTGTTTCATTTGGTTGTATTATGTACAGTCAGATGACAATAAACTTGAACTTGAACATGTCCTATTTAACAGAAGATAATTTAACTCTTGTATAGTCAGTTCACTCGACAATAAATGTGACACTCTGATACCTTCCCTGATTACTTGCTGAAGCTGAAATTGTCCCAGTTGCTAATGATGCCCAGTGAACCCAGCTCCCTCTGCATCTGCAACCTCTCCCCATTTCAATAATACACTCCTTTGTTTTCCCCGATAAAATGAACAATTCCACATACTGCCACCTTACACCCCATTTGTCAGATGATTTGCCCATTCTCATCGCTTTGGACCCTCCATACGTCCTGATCACAATTTACTTTCCTCCTTATGCTGCTGTCAAATTTAACCACCAAATCTGGTTCCTTCATCTCCCACATCAAGAACATTACAGAAAATTATGAAAATCTCTGTTCCCAGAACCAAACACAGCGGCATCCACTTTTACATCCTGACAACCAGAAAAGACTCATTTATGCCTACTGTCTTCTTCCTGTTTTACATTCTCCACAATAACCTTTGATATGACACCATAGTAAATGTTCACTGGAAATCTACACACAGCAGATCCACCTTTACCCACAGCACATTATCACTGTAAAAAGAGACCAATAAATAGATCAAACATGATATCCCTCTCACAAAACCATGTTGATGTTTACTGATTCAGGGATGTTTGTTTTAGGTGTCCTGTTATTATGCCAAATGATTAAAATCTCATTGATACAGTTTAAAGTTGTGCACAGGGCTCATATGTCCAAGGATAAATTGGCTTGTTTTTATTCCCATATAAATCCTATATGTGACAGATGTCATTCTGAGATAGCTTCTTTAACTCATATGTTTTGGTCATGTCCATTTCTGAAAAAATATTGGAAAGACATTTTCGATATTATTTCCATGGTATTGAACATTGATTTACAACCACATTCTATTACCACAATCTTTGGTTTACCAATGATGGAGTCAATTCATTTATCTTCTTCTGCTTGTCGGATGATTGCATTTCTTACATTAATCGTATACGACACTTCTATTAAATTTGAAAAGATTTGGAGGCCATTTATTCAATATTTTCACATGACGTCATTTGATCCTGTTCCAATCCTATTTGTTTTTCCGGTTTTGATTATATATATATATGTTGAGAGGATCGGAGTTGGGGACACTGATGATTTTTTATCTTTTTATAGATACTATAAACATCCCTTTTTTTCTTTATTAGTTAGTAGTTAGTTTGTTAGATTAGTTTTTCTTAGGGTAATAATATATTTTTTTCTTTTTCTCTTTTCTGCTTTTTTTCAACATGTTATACCTAGTTTTTTTTGTGTTTCATTTATATGATATTTGCATCATTCATGATTTGGGAAGACTTAACTATGTTGTACTTATTGCTTCTGTATCCTTTTATGTTCATTTCAATTTTGTAAGTTTGCAATCCCAATATCTATGTATTAATCTTATGTTGATATTAATAAAAAGCTTGAAAAAATCTCATCTGTGCTCTCAGAACCTGCTGAATCTGTATACCTCACATTCCCTGACCCAGTTCTACAACAGTTTAGTCCACATGCATTTGAAATTCCTTCACTTCTCTAACTCTCTTCTCCTGTGAACTCCTGATCTTCATCTCTCCACCACTGGTGTGTGTGTTTTGATTTACCACAAAGACCAAACTCTGACTTTCCCTGTCTGAAACTCTGCACTTCTGCTCCTCCTTTCAAACCGAACTCTATGTTCAGTCCAGGGTCACCTGCATCATTATTGTTCCCTGTGACTTGCTGACATATTATTGTGCAATTTGCCTCTGAAGCTTCACAGAACTTTTCATAGAAACATAGAAAACGTACAGCACAATACAGGCCCTTCGGCCCACAAAGTTGTGTCGAACATGTCCCTACCTTAGAAATTACGAGGCTTACCTATAGCCCGCTATTTTACTAAGCTGCATGTACCTATCCAAAAGTCTCTTAAAATACCCTATCGTATCCGCCTCCACCACCATTGCCGACAGCCCATTCCACGCACTCACCACTCTCTGAGTAAAAAACTTACCCCTGACATCTCCTCTGAACCTACTCCCCAGCAACTTAAACCTGTGCCCTCTTGTGGCAACCATTTCAGCCCTGGGAAAAAGCCTCTGACTATCCACACAACCAATGCCTCTCATCATCTTATACACCTCTATCAGGTCATCTCTCATCCTCTGTTGCTCCAAGGAGAAAAGGGCTAGTTCACTCAACCTATTTTCACAAGGCATGCTCCCCAATCCAAGCAACATCCTTTTAAATCTTCTCTGCACCCTTTCTATGGCTTCTACATCCTTCCTGTAGTGAGGAGACTAGAACTGAGAACAGTACTCCAAGTGGGGTCTGACCAGGGTCCTATATAGCTGCAACATTACCTCTTGGCTCCTAAATTCAATTCTACGATTGATGAAGGCCAATACACCGTATGGCTTCTTAACCACAGAGTCAACCTGCGCAGCTGCTTTGAGCGTCTTATGGACTCGGACCCCAAGATCCCTCTGATCCTCCACACTACCAAGAGTCTTACCATTAATACTATATTCTGACATCATATTTGACCTACCAAAAGGAACCACTTCACACTTATCTGGGTTGAACTTCATCTGTCACTTCTCAGCCCAGTTTTGCATCCTATCAATGTCCCGCTGTAACCTCTGACAGCCCTCCACACTATCCACAACACCTCCAACCTTTGTGTCATCAGCAAACTTACTAACCCATTCCTCCACTTCCTCATCCAGGTCATTTATAAAAAATTACAAAGAGTAAGGGTCCCAGAACAGATCCCTGAGGCACTCCACTGGTCACCAGCCTCCATACAGACTATGACTCATCTACAACCATTTTTTGCCTTCTGTGGACAAGCCAGTTCTGGATCCACAAAGCAATGTCCCCTTGGATCCCATGCTTCCTTACTTTCTGAATAAGCCTTGCATGGGGTACCTTATCAAATGTCTTGCTGAAGTCCAAATACACTACATCTACTGCTCTTCCTTCATCAATGTGTTTAGTCACATCTTCAAAAAATTCCAATCAGGCTCGAAAGGCACAACCTTACGAATTAATACAATTAATTATATTAGTGCCAGGAACTGGAGGTTTTGCTACTATTCTTGAACTATAATCTGTGTTGAAAGTTTATTTGTGATGTAGACTTGGCCAGGAAGTTCCTGAATGAGGAGATGAGGAAGGAATAACAATATTTTGAACTTTGATGTTTTATAAGCTGGAAAGGAACTTGGGGGTGAAAGACACAGAGCTGAAAGCTGCTGTTGAATGAAAATGTTGTTGTAAGTATCCAAGAGAGTCACAAGGGAGACAGTCCTACTCCTTCCCAACTTTGCCACTGTCTGGATCATGGGGGGATCCTTTTCCTTGGTCCTCAGCTCCAAACTGATTTTGTGTTACATTGAAGTTCAACACAATGTGAAACACAAATGAATCGAGTCAGCCCCTCTCAGCGTCCCTTCTGTTAAAGACCCTCTGGAGTCAGTTCAGAGACAATTCCCAAATATTTCCAGGCATTCTGTGTCACTGCAAAACATCAGCTCATAACTGGAATGAACAGGACAACTTCACCTAAATGTAGAGGACTGGAAGAATTGGGATAAGGTGTTGTTAATTCAGATGAGATTTAATTTGATACCCTTTTCTTTTTGAAGATACGTCACATTTCACTTGCTTGCAAAGTGATATCCAAGTGTGTATTAAACAATGACAGATACCTTTCAGTAATTCCTTGATCTTGGTCACATACGGAAGTTCATTGATATAAAATGAGGAAAGCTGCAATCCTACGATCAAGACACAAATCACAACAAAGTCCAACGCTGAAAGGCCTGCAATTAAAAATAAATCAAATAAGCAAACATGTAACAAAGCTCCAGAGAAATGTCAATGAAAACTTCCAGTGGTTGCAACAACCAAACTCTTACACTGATGTCCCAGTGAAGGGAAGATGCCAATTCCCACCCAGTGTGCCAACCTGTGACCCAGACCTGCACCAGCAGACCCTGTATAGATTAACAAGACACTGAACTGCAGTGTCAGGGAAGAATGAATAATTCACTGTGCCCACTCTATTTTCCACGTGGGTCTCCAGCCCAGTCTTTACATGTCACCTGCTGCCAATTTCTGCACTGGCTGCTCCTTCTGGTTCCAATGGCCAGACCTTAAGGAGCTCATTAAGGTCCGTAGTTTCTTCCTCCCAACATCCACAACAACTGATTATGGAGAAAACATAAATTTCACAGAAAATTGCTGAAATTTCCATTCCAATTCTGAGCAGTTTCCATAGTGTCTGCTATTCATAATTGGAGGTTGATGTCAATTTTTCACTGGTGGAGATTCCTCACTGGCTGCATTCAGTGTGATTGCAACCTAATTTCCCTCATTTCATGATGTGGTCAACAGTCCATCGGAGAAGAAAAAGCTGTACACGGCATTCATTGAACACTCAGACATGTCAGTCACTGTCACCAGCTCCGTCACTCCAGATGTTTGTGTTGGAATGTCAGATGGTGAACAGAGGAAGGAAACAGGAGTGTTTCTGACAGCTGCTTTGACTCTGCATATCTATTCACTGATGTACACAGATTGAAAAATTGAGACAAATTCTGTGAATGGGAGCCACAGTGAAAATCTATTTTAATTCTGCCCACCATCTTGGTGAATCTTTTCTGCACTCTTTCTAGTCTAATCACATGCTGACAGGCTGCATCACTGTCTGGTGTAGGGGGTGGGGGTCGGATACTGCACAGGACCGAAAGAAACCTCAGAGGGTTGTAAGTTTAGTCGGCTCCATCCTGGGTACGAGCCTACAAAGTACCCAGGAAATCTTTAAGAAGCAGTGTCTCAGAAAGGCAGCGTCCATTATTAAGGAACCCCAACACCCAGGCCATGCCCTTTTCTCACTGTTACCATCAGGTAGGAGGTACAGAAGCCTGAAGGCACACACTCAGTGATTCAGGAACAGCTTCTTCCCTTCTGCCATCTGATTCCTAAATGGACAGTAAGCCACTGAACATGACCTCACTTTCATTTTTTTACACAATATTTAATCTATTCAATATACATATGCTGTAATTGATTTACTTAATTATTTACTCATATTATTTTCTTCTATATTATGTATTGCATTGAACTACCACTAAGTTAACAAATTTCACGACACATGCTGGTGCTAATAAACATAATTCTGATTATATAATATTCATTTATGATTACATTTATTTAAGTCTGCAAGATTGAAACTGTATGCTCCAGGTGTGGTCGGACTAAAGATGGTACAGTTGTAACCTGACATCTTAACCTTGTACTCGATGCCCTATCGATGAAGGCAAGCACACCACGCACCTTCTTTACAATCCTGTCTGTCTGTGTCACCACTTCCAGGGAACTATGTACTTGTCCTAAGTTAATTACCATCTCCATTCCTATGCCCACTGACACAGATGATCTTGGTCTTGCTGTACACTGAGACAACTTTCTTTACTGTCCACTATCACAGCAATTTTGCTGTTGTCCATGGATTTACTGATCATGTCACCTACATTTTTGTCCAAATCGTTAATGTGAATGACAAACAACAGGGGACCGAGCACCAATCACTGCAGTACACTATTTGTCATCCATTGCCACCTCTGCCTCTGACAGCCAAGCTAAATCTGCTTTAGTGATGCTGGTTGGGAGAATTATTTTCTTGGATACTGGTGAGAACTTTGTTTCTCTTTAGGAAATAGCACCAGGTGATCCGTTACATTCTACCAGGGAACATAAATGGTTCCTTGGTTTCATGTCTCATCCAAAGGCAGAGGTGTACTGCAGTGTTAAATTATCAGAGATTACACAGACCAGGACTGCATTCCCTGCCGTTTACTCAGGTGTAATTGGAGTTTTCAAGATATTAATGGTAGACGGAAGCTATTTCTACACGTTGGGACTGAGAAACGTTACCACAGAAATTCCCTTACAAAGCACCGTTTTGATCCAGTGTTTTACAGTTGGGATTTACTTTTTCCAGAGTGGAAATGCCCTCAACAGAAATTCAATAGTGTGCTGTGTACAGTGGTCATCCTCACACCCTAATGGTGTTTCCACATCCGGAACACTGGTGATGCCATTTCCTGTGCAACATCCTCCTGTCGGGAAACTGCAATGTCATTAGACTGGATCTTGGAGATGCTCCTGACTACCTGCCATGGTCTCCTCTCAGTGAGTAAATGTAGCCTCAGTAACACCGTCTGAAGTCCCCATCACTTGTTTAAATGGCCAAGACCAGACTTCTGAAAATGCAACACTTCCCTCGCACTGGTTTGGAGGATGTGGGTCCTGTAGTTACTCCCCTCAGCTTGTCCTGAGAGGCTGATATTGAGCATCCCACTGGAATCTCTCATGATGGGAACTGGGTAGAGACTCCAGGAAACTAACCCAGAGACAATAAACTGCTGGTCTCTGTGTGCTGACACTGTGATATCATTGTATGAACACAATTAAACCTCAATCAAATCCGGCACATCAGCAGCCCCTCAGGATTAGGGTTGGTCTGTTTCCACCTCAGTACCATGGGGTCTGAAGTGAATATTATTATTATTATTATTATTATTTAAATATTATGATTTAGCTGCATCATTCAGATCCCTCCAGACTAAGACTAATAGGCACTGGAGAAGTTTTTTCCCTACTGCGGTCACTTTGCTGAACAGTTAACTGCCGGTTAACTGTTGGCTAACTATTACTTGTATTGCACTACTTGTATGTATAATCTATATTTTCATTTATATTGATCATTATTATTGTTATGAGCAGAGAGACAACATCTGCCGGAAATAAATTCCTTGTATGTGCACAGGTACTTGGCGATTAAAGTCTGATTCTGATTCTGATTCTGATTCCAGAATAATAATTATTTTGCTCTCCTTAACATTTGTGTACAAGGAAACAACATTAAAAAATTCTGAATTAAACAATTGTGAATGATAAGAGTATTGGTCACGTACCTCCAACCACAGACCAATACATTAACACAATGTACATGGCGAAAAGTGACAAAGTATTACAGATCCACAGGATTAGAAAATAAAATCTGTATCCCAGACGTCCTGTGGAGAAATAAAAAAAGCATGTGAAAACCATTAACAATCTATGCAGACTGATTATGACACTGAAGGCCATTCTGGACATCAATCAATGCTAGCTCCCCCGGGATCAATCACAATCCCAACCTTGACCCCACTTTTACTGTTACTCTCTCACCCCAGTTGTTACCAATGGCAAACCCTCCATCTCATCACCCCAAATGTAAAATACATAACAGTAAATGTTCTTGTTGAGAACTGTTTTAAACCATCAGATCCAGCTGCACCTGATTCAGCATCATCAGTCTTCCTCCCCATCACTAAATTATTTGTTCAATGATTAACCTGAAGTGCAAGAATAATCCCTGATTTGCTCTTGTCTCTGTAATTTTGCTCCAACAACATGTTCGATGCCCATCGGTGGGTGTGACTGAGACTGTCCACCTGTCTCTGTGGTTCCCTCCCATCCCTTTGCCCCCTGGATCAATGTTCCCAAATGTTCCTGTTGCCCTGGTGTTGAAATTGCATCTCTCTCTCACTGGATTCTATCCCATCTCAGTTCTAATTTCAATTTATCTACAAAGCCACCGTGTGTCTGTGTCAGGCTTCGTGTCTGTGGACTCACTTTCATCAACTTCAGTTCTGAACGTTATCTGTTTAATTTTATTGTTTGCATGTTCTTCTACACATCGGGAGTTTGCGATCTTCTTCTTAATGGGTTCTATTGTGTGTCTTTGTTTTGTGGCTGCCTGTAAGGAGACGGATCTCAATGTTGTATATCGTACACATACTTTGATAATAAATGTACTTTGAACTCTGATGTACCATCCCGGTTCTAATCCTGGCCCTTCTTGTTCAATTGATCCTCTTCACTGCCAACTTCTCTCCCAGGGCAAATGTTAACTGACATTGTTAATGGTTCCTTCTCCTCAGATATTGATCCTCCTACTTTGAAATCTCCCATCGTCACCTCTCTGCATTTAAATAAAAGCAAAATCCTGCAGCTCAGCCATGGCAACATCACTGTCTGGTCATTCAAATCCATCCGGTTGCCTGGTGACTGGAGCTGAACACAATGTGTCCAAAACAATATAGTGACTGGAAAACCCCACGTGTTGAGAATCTGAAATACACTCAGTGGCCACTTTATTAGGTACACCTGTACACCTGCTCGTTAATGTGAATATCCAATCAGCCAATCACGTGGCAGCAACTCAATGCATAATAACATTCAGACATTGTCATGAGGTTCAATTGTTGTTCAGACCAAACACTAGAATGGGGCAGAAATGTGATCTCAGTGACTTTGACTGTGGAATGATTGTTGGTGCCAGATGTGGTGGTTTGAGGATCTCAGAAACTGCTGATCTACTGAGATTGTCATGCACAACAGTCTCTAGAGTTCACAGAGAATGGTCCAAAAAGCAAAATAAAACATCCAGTGAGTGACAGTTCTGTGGCTGAAAATGTTTTGTCAGAGAATGGCCAAACTATCAAGCTGACAGGAAGGTGACAGTAATTCACAGAACCACGTGTTACAACAGTGGTGTGCAGCAGAACATATTTGACAGATGACATCTCGAACCTTGAAGTGGATGGGCTACAGCAGCAGAAGACCATGAACACACACTCAGTGGCCACTTTATTAGGTACAGGAGGCAGCTGTTAAAGTGGTCACTGAGTGTATCAGAAAAAATGCTGGAGGGACACTGCAGTAGAAGCAGCATTTGTGCAGAGACTTGATGTTTCTAGTCACAGAGAAGAGTGAGAGAAATGCTGAGAAATACAAGAGAAAGAAAAGCAACAGAGTACGATACACCGCAGTTGCTGGAAATTTGGAATAAAAAAGAATTCCGGATTTCCATTTCTGCATCTGTGGAGAGTGGAAAACAGAGTTTTGGTCACACACTCTGATCTTGTATCAGAAGTGGTCAGTTCTAACATAAACCTTAATGGCTGGTTATCTGAAATTGATGAATTCATTATTGCAGCTCTTGGGACTCAATGTGGAATAAGGGATGCTGCTCCTCAATGGGCTTTGCTGGAACTGGGGAAGAGGTTAAAGATGGGAAATCAGAGAGAAAACTAAAGTGATGGGCAACTGGAAGCTCACTGTTACCCTCGGTGTTCTACAAAGTGGTCACACAACCTGTAATGGTTTCTCTGATGTGCAGGAAACTGCTGTGAGGACACAGAATTGGAAGTACAAGTCACTCACTGCTTTCCCTGGAGGGGTTATATGTGTGCCAGGAATGGGGAAAGGGAAGAGGTAATAAAGCAGGTGTTGCATCTTCTTTGGTTCTGGGAGACAGAGGTGTCCCATGTGGAAAACTGCATTGGAAAGAGAGGTTCTTTCAAAATAAACTTTTGCAAACATTCAAGAGAAATTGCCACTGAGTCTGAAAGAAAGAGCCACATGTACTGTACACTCACCAGCAGGTCTGAGAGACAACTGCTCAACCCCCTGACACTAGATGGGGAGTAGAACTCCCTTCACAACTCTGCCCTCTGTGTGAATGAGGCCCCCATTTCCAAAGGCACAGCCACCATCGGGATGAAAGGGCATCTTTCCCTCAGTCCCACCTCTAAACAGACTTGGTGACACAGTGAGACGAGACAACACAATGCAACAAACACGAGTGAATGAAGACGGCTCCTCTCATGGCCACTTCTCCCAAATATCTTCTGCAGTTTGGTCAGAGGTGACTCCAGGACTGTTTCAGGTACTCCATATCACAGCAAAGCACCTCAAAACTGGGAAAGAATGGGCAATTTCACCACACAGGTCACAGGTCAGAGGGGAAGTGGGGGGGGGGGGTCGGTGGTGAATTGATTTCCCACATTTTCCCTTGTTTTGTTAAAGTTCATTCAGGTTTACTGGGTGGTGTCTGAAAGTTCCTGCAGGAGCAAATTAATCAATGACAAATACCTCCGAGGGTTTTCCATCTCCACTGGTCCGGTAACATGGCTGAATGAAGAGATGGTCCAGAAATCACCTGTCCTGCAGTCAATACAACAATCATTATAATGTCCTCGAGGGAAAACCCTGAAATTAAAATTAAATTCAAATCATTAAACATTTCACGGGCAGTGGATGACAAATGATGCAACAGCCATAATATTCCTTAATTTCCTGCGGAGAAGGGAATGTTCCAACCCCGGTCTAATCTCACCGATCTGTGACCCAGGCCAACACCAACTGACTCTACTCTGAGAATCATTAATCACAATGCATCGTTATCCTGTCAAGAATGGATTATTCAGATTCATTTATTTATCAGATGTACATCACAACATACAATGAAATGTATTGTTTGCATTAACAACCAACACAACCTGAGGATGTGCTGAGGGCAGGGCAGCCTGCAGGTGTCCACCACACACTCTGGTACTACTTTCCACCTGATGTTAGGGGCTGCTACACAAATGCACATGTGGGCAGTTTGTTCTCATTGATCGGTGAAGTGCGTTACCTGCCGATTGATCCATCCCAAGAGTAGGAAGAATGAGAAGAGCAGACAAACTCAAGGAACCAAATCTAAAAGGGTTACACCAACAAGACATTTGTTGAAAGGGTTAAGAAAGTAGCTTAACAAAGATAGGATCTTTGCCTTCATGAATAGAGGCATAAAGTGGAAGAAAATCAGAGTGAAACTTTCTAAAACCAGTCGTGAGTGGGAATGAAGGTGATTGGGAGAAGAACAGAAAATATCTTGGGGATTTTCTTTATGCACAGTAGTGGACAGGGTCTAGAATTCATAGTCAGGAATATTGAAGGGATATTAAACTGTAATTTCATATGAGGGCTGGATAATTATCTGAAAGAAAGTATTTACGGAGCTGTGGGGAGAGGACAGAACAATAGGATTCTGTTGTTTGCTCAGTGATAGAACCAATCTATTCTTAAAGGGCTGAATGGCTTCCTTCTCTGCGATAACTGTTCTGGGATTCCGTGAACCCAATTAATTCAGCTTTTGCCTCTCTCTGCTGTAGCACTGATTTGCATCGACTGCATTCAATAGCCCACCAATATGGTCTAAATGTTAACTGCAAAATGTCATTCATAAATGAAGCTCACCTCGCAACATTAAGGTGTAGTTTGTCTGGATGGAGCTGACAGGATTGGTTGTGATGCAGGTGTACACTCCACAGTCTTCAAATGAAGTGCTTGGGATAACAAGTGTTCTGTTTTCATCTGTTAGTTGGTGATGCTGGGAGATTTCCGCTCCATTCTTTTGCCACTGATACACATTCGAATCTCCAAAGACATTACAGGTGAGCTCGACCGTGACACCAAGTGATTCGATGTTGGTAAATATGGAAGCTTCTGACAGCTTATCTAAAGGAGAGAATATGAAACCACGATATTCCTATCTTGATGTAGAATGTAATCTCACCATGTGACATTGTACCAGATATGCACAAAGGTACGAAAGTACAGTCGGTTCTACACATCACATGGAAATAAAAGCCGTTTAAACTTCAATCCTGCTCTGTCATTGCACAAGATCACAGTTAACCCAATGGTAGATATTCCCATCTCCCACGATAACAGTTCACCTCTCTGCTAATCCAGGATCTATCTACCTCTGCCTCAAAAATATTCAAAAATTCCAAACTATCTTCTTCAGAGCTGTGTTAGCAAAAACTCAAAACTGTTTCATCTCTGTTTTAGATGTTCATTTGCAAGTTCATAGACGTGCCTGTCAGAGCAGGAATAGAATGATGGTATAGATGAATGAGTGGCTCAGGAAGTGACGTTTGAAACGTCCCTGTTTAGATAATAGTCCGCACTATTGTTCCTTTTACCAAAATGCATTATCATACATTTCACAACACTGTATTCCATCTGCCACTTTTTTGCCTATTCTTCCAATCTGTCAAAGTCCTGCTGCAATCACATTGCTTCTTCAGCACTACCTACCCCTCCAACTCTCTTTGTATTATCTGCAAGTTTTGTCGCAAAGCCATCAATTCCATTATTTAAATCACTGACAAACAATGTGAAATGTAGCAGTCTCAATACCAACAACCCCCCCCCCCCCCCCAGGAACACCACTCATCACCGGCAGCCAACCAGAAAAGGCCCCTTTTTCCCCACTCACTGCCTCCTGCCTGCCAGCCATTCTGCTATCCATTGCTGAATCTTTCCTGTAACACCATGGGATTTAATCTTATTATACAGCCTCATTTGTGGTACCCTCTCAAATGACTTCTGAAAATCCAAGCAAATGACATCCACTGCCTCTCCTTTGTCCACATTGCATGATACTTCCTCGAAGAACTCCAACAAAATTGTCAGAGAAGATTTCAATTCACAGAAACAACGCTGGCTTTGACTTATTTTGCCATTAGTCTCCAAATACCTTGAAACCTCTTCCTTAATAATACACTCGCAAACGTTCCCGACCACTGAGGTCAGGCAAACTGCACTATAATATCCTTTCTTTTGCTTTCCTCCCTTCTTAAGGGGAACTGGCCAATGTTGACTGGAAAGGGACACTAGCACGAAGTTCAGCAGAGCAGCAATGGCTGGAGTTTCTGTGAAAAAAGAGTAAAGTGTTAGATAGATGTATTCCAAATAAGAAGAATTTTTTGAATGGAAGAAGGACATTACTGTAGCTGACAGGGGAAGTCAGATCCAAAGTAAAAGTAAAAGAGACGGCATACAAGGAAGCCAAAGCTTGTGGGAAGATAGCGGATTGGGAAGTTTTTAAAAACTTGCAGAAGGAAACTAAGAAGGTCATTAGGAAGGAAAAGATGAATTATGAAAGGAAACTGGTGACTAATATCAAAGAAGATACTAAAAGCTTTCTGAAATATATAAAGAGTATAAGGGAGTTGAGGGTAGATATTGGACCAATACAAGATGACGCTGGAGCCATTTCAATAAGATTCTGGTCTTGTTTCAGAGAACACCCTCAGGTTTGTTGCCTTTTTATCAGTCAGGCTCAAAATATTTCTCATTGATCACCTTCTCCTTGGGCTGAAAATTTATGTGAGAAGTAGGGTTTAAACAAGAAGATTAAACAAGAAAATTAATTGCATGGATTTCAAAAACATAAACAGAGACACCTATCTTAATTCTTTTTATATCCTCCATCTTCCTCCCTGATCAGGGTCCCAAAATTATAGTCCTTATCTCAGTATCTGGAAATACCGAACACAATGGGGAAGTTTATTTCAATACATTGCTGAATTCTCAGTGCAGAGAAAGGTTATATCACACATAAACATACCAACAAGAATTTGGTGGGCTGGAATTTGGCTGCTCTAGCAGCTTTCTGTATATTTTTAAATTAATATTAATCTTGCCTTCCCTTTTTTTAAAACTCTTAATGCTTTGTGACCAGAGTAAATCACAGAATCACTTTCCTTTCATAATCCTGCTCAGGCTCTCACGTTTTCTTCCACCGGTCTCTTAAAATGAAATAAAAAACCTCCCTCAGAGGAAAATAACCAGGTCAGCTGAGGAACTCGATACCTAAAACTATAAGTGAATCAGACTTAGCTGACACATTTAAATGACAGCTTAAAATCTATTTACTTAACCTTGCTTTAAACAAATGTAATTTTGTCTTTTATTTCCATGTTTATTTTTTAATTTTATTTTTCAGATTTTTATTTTATCCCATTGCAAAGCACTTTGAACTACATTATCTGTGTGAAAAGTGCTCGATAAATAAAGTTCTTCTTATAATTAATATCATTGTTATTGAAATTTCTTCCATCATCATGCCATGCCCCTTTCCCCATTTCCCACACTAATCTAATGCATTTTGTACCCCCTCCCCTCCCATCCCTTCTCTTGCTACTTTTTCCATTTCTCCACCTTTTCTATCCATCCACACTTTCACTTCACAACCATTTCCTTCTGTTCTCTCCAACAGAAAACCCAAGCCTCAGGTTTGACAAACAGTTCTTCTTCTCTCATCCCACCAGTGCAGCAATGAGTGTTGGATCAAATCCCGAACGAGCTCCTCATCAGGATGACAGGTACATCACAGAGATGGGGGCTGCATTCAATATCTGCTAACTCAGAGTTTATTCTATCAGGTGAGATGCACAACTTGGCCTCAACTGGAAAATACAACCACAAAAACTATGGTGAATTCTGCACCCAATCACATCCTGAATCATGCAATGGGTGAAGGAAAACTGAATGTCTGTGCGGGAGGGAAGGGTTAGAAATAGGATAAAAGGTCAGCATAACATTGTGGGCCAAATGACCTGAACTGTGTTGCACTGTTCTATGTTCTATGAAACATAAAGCTACTTACCAACAAGGCGAAGTTGTATTATTCTCAGCTCTTGTCCATCCACAATGAAGGTGTAATCACCTTGGTCACCATGTTCCGATCCCTTCACAGTCAGAGCACCATTAGAAGTATTAAAGTGCAGACGAAACTTGAACTGGTCACTCAGTTCCACTAAGCTGTGACCTGGGACATGATGCAAAATGCTCCTGTCGATGAAGGTCCAAACTATTTCACTCTTGCTGGGATCAACTTTGAGTTCAGGATCCAGTAAAACTGATGAGCCAAGGAGACCAAACTCTTCTTTAACTTTATCTGTTAATAAAAATACTTGTACTCAATTAAAATGTGCTGGCTGTGAAACACTTTAGCTGAGAACTTTGTGAATCTACAGCAAATAAGAACATACTACTGAATAGATATTGTGCCACTCTTTACTGGGGTTACAGGAACTTGTCTTTCAGACAAGAATGTTGTGGAAATTCTTTCTGGCCCAGCCTCCCACCCCAAGCCCCTCATCAACTTTGGCTGATCCGACACTCTCACACTATACCTGTTCAAGCCAGACCCCAGTGCTTCTGATCTACACTGGCCCCAAAACTGGCAATTCACTGGCTTCAGATTTCTCTATTCTCCATCTCTCAGAAAGTTGATTTGCCTCATCTTCAGATTTCTCTGTGGTTCATTCATCCCCTTTTCTGGAACATCTCTGAGCTTCAACACTTTGGCAACACAGGGGACAGGCAGAACATCAGCACATAGTGGTACCTGGTGCCCATGTATTTAGATTCCACACACAGCCTGAGGCAGCAGCACGTGAAATTGGTCATAAAGGTGATGGTTATATTGGGTACATTTTTGCACGTGTTATACAGGGACTTGTACTTTGTGACTTGCCCTCTTTGGTGATGGCCTTGGACAGGATCTTATAGTTTACATTCAATAGTAAAATGGGTGTCCCATTTCTGATGTCACCACTTTTCCCGTTTTGCTTGTATGAGGGAAATGATGCCCTTCTTCATGGAGTCTGACATGCTGCCAGCTGGAAGTATCGCATTGTACATGTCCAGCAGGTTCGGGCCTATCAGTCCCACGTAGCCGAGTACAACTCAGTCAGTGACCCATCACCATCCTTCTGAAGGGGTGCCGAAGGCATTGTGCAGCTTGTCTGTTTTAACTGTTTCCATCAGGAATCTGGAGGTGCTGTCCAGCCTGTTGTCAGCACTACTGGCTGCATCGATGATGTCACCAACCAGAACGACCAGCTGTGATGTCACCGGCAGTGGTGGGAGCGGTGACATCTAAGGCAAGATGTCTAAGTGTCTTGTCGTGCTCTTAGCACTCCACAAATGCCTGCTGGCCTGCCTTCTTGACCGTTGGACTATTAATCGATCTCCTCCACTCAATCCGCCAAGGCCAGACTTCACACGCTGAGACAGACAAATCCCCTACCTCACCGAAGGTTGAAGACCCGTCGGCTACCCGCACCTGGATTAGCCCATCTACCTAAATGGTGTGGCCGCTGCGTGTGCTACAGCTACTTGGAGCCACAAGTGAGAACTGAGCACACGGTGGGGACCAAAGGTGGACAAGCTGCTCTGAAAAATGGCACGGCAGGCCCCCCACCAGAGGTACTACCCGTCCCTGGACACCTCATACTTACTCACTTAGAACCTCCCAATATGATTACTCAAGACTGTTGAGCCAAATCCAGACTATTAACACAGGCCCACTCCAACATTGGCCCACCCTACATTGGTGGCTGTGCTTACACCTCCTTTCTTTTTATTGATCCAGAGCTGATTTCAGCCAGCAGAAAGAAAACTGACTCTCCTGAGCCCTTTTGAAACTTTGTGTTGCATCAACAACAGATGCAACGGAGGGGAAGAAACAGAGAAAAGGGAATAGCATTTTTATAAGAGATAGGGAAGAAGTTAGTCGGCATAATCATAGAAATCAGAGTTTTATAAAAGATGCTGCTTGACAGTTTATCTCCAGAGATGGAGACAGGGAGATCAAGAAAGGGGAGGGAGATGCCAGATATGGAACAACTGAATTTAAGGGAAGGGTGGAAGTTAGAGCAAAGTTGATAAAATTGAGGAGCTCAGCATGGGTGCATGAAGTAGCACCAATGCAGTTGGCATTGTAGCAGAGGAAGAGTTGGGGAGTATAACTGGGGAAGGCTAAACTTGGACTGTTCTACATAGTCAACAAAGTGGCAGGTGTAGCTAGGGCCCATTCGAGTTCCTATGGCTACACCTTGAGTTTGGAGAAAGAGGGAGGAGCCGAATTTTGAAAAATTTTGAATGTGAGGACCAGTTCTGCAAGATGGAGGAGGATGGTGGTGGAGGAGGATTGGTTGGTTCTTTGTCAAGAAAGAAGTAAAGAGCTCTGAGGCCTCATTGATGGGGGAATAGGAGAAAGAAGAATGGATTATCAGCACAAGGTGTGAAGTCCTGGCCAAAGACATGGGCTTGGAGATAAAGGTGATGGAAGAAGAGAATGCTGTGGCGGGCATGGAACTCATGGAGGTGCACGTGAAGGGGTACAAAGGTGAGGCCCTCGCTGAGGAAAAAACATTCAGCCTCGAAGGGGGAAGGTCGGAGGAAATTGAGAAGACACGGCAAGGATCAGAACTGGGATCAGAGCGGGGAAGAGAGCAGATGGTGTCACAGGAGAGACGAGGTTTGGGGTGTTCAGGGAAGGTTGAGAGGTGAGAGACACGGAGTCGCAGAGTGGTCTGCAGGTGGACAAACTTCCAACAGTTGCTGGACATGTGGAAGGTGAAGATCTGGCAGGTGAAGGCATGGATCTAGTGGAGGATAAAACTTCAGAGAGGTCCTTGACAGGCTGGAGAGAGAAAGGCCCAGAGCTGTGGCAGATACTGAGGCAGAGTCACCAGGTATCTCTGCATGGCAGAAATTGTGATGTGGAGGGAGAAGCAGTTAATTAAACATGAGTACCTGGAATCCTCAGAGGGTCCAGACCTGGAGACCTGAAAACGGAGCTGGAAGCCATGTGGCACAAGATGGTGGCATAGACAAGCTCCCAGGAAGGTTACGTGGTTGTGGTAGAGGGTCTTGGTGAGCACATGGTAGAAGAGTCGGAGAGCAGCAGACATCACAGAGGAGAAGCAGTGAGAGAGGGATTCACTGAACTCCCATTGAAGAGCAGATTTAACACCAGAGCAATTCCTCACATTAGTATGTCAAGTAGTTCAAAGGAAAACAATAGCAATGCAGAACAAATTGTTACTGTGACAAAGTGAAGAGCAGACTCAGAACCAAGTTAAATATCATTGGCATTTGTTGTGAAATTTGTTGTCATGCAGCAGTAGCACATTGCAATAAATAACAAAAACTGTAAATTACAGTATATATATATATATATGTAAAACATTTAAATTCAAGAAGTTGTGCTAAAAGAGAGAAAAATAAGTAGTGAGGTAGTGTTCATGGGATCAATATCCATTCAGAGATCTGATGACAGAGGGGAAGAAGCTGTTCCTGAATCATTCAGTGTGTGTCTTCAGTTTCCTGTACCTTCTCCCTGATGGTAGCAATGAGAAGAGAACATGTCCTGGGTGATGCAGACAGTAAGGAGCAAGGCCATAGGTTAAGAGTGAAAGGTGAAATATTGAACTGGAACCTGAAAGGGAACTTCTTCACTCAGTGGGTGGTGTGAGCATGGGACGAGCTGCCAGCAGAAGTGGTGGATGAGGGTTTGACTGGAACGTTTAAGACAGGTTTGGATACGTACATGGATTGGAGGGGTATGGAGGGCTGTGTTCTATATGCAGGTCAATGGGACTGGACAGAATACCAGTTCAGCACAGACTAGATGTGCTGGAGATCCTGTTTCTGTGGTGTAGTGCTCAATGATTCTATGACTCTCCAATAATCCTGAATCACTAACTGCCCATGTCACCGTCACTAATTCAGTGTGTTGTGCACTTGTGGTTTCTGATGGTTTAAGAGCTGCTGTCATAACCTCTTGTCTGCTGTCACCCTCAAGAGAAACACTGAACCCCATTTTCCTCAGCTTCCACCATGGGTGATCCATAGAACAGCAAACAGTACAGTACAGGAATAGGCCCTTCAGCCCATAATGTTGTGCTGAACCAATTCAATTAGTGATCAAATGGCTAATGAATTTAATCTCTTTTGGCTCCACATTAGCAGCAGATCAATCAATTCGAAGAGTGAGAGAGCTTCTCAGTTCAAGGAAGAAAGTTTAAAAAAGGAATCCTATTCTGACTAGCTGCCGGTTACCAGTGGAGTTCCACAGGGGTCAGTGTCAGACCACTGCTTTTTACGATGTATGTCAATGATTTAGACTATGGTTTTAATGGAATTGTAGCTAAATTTGCCGATGATATAAAGAAGTGGAGGAGTGGATAGTGTTGAGTAAACAGAGAGACTTAGATAGTTTAGGGGAATGGGCAAAGAAGTGGCAAATGATATACAATATCGGAAAGTGTATGGTAATGCACTTTGGTGGAAGAAATAAACGAGCAGACTATTATTTAGATGGGGAGAGAAGTGAAAATGTAGAGATGCAAAGAGACTTGGGAGTCCTTGTGCAAGATACACTAAAGGTTAATCTCCAAGTTGAATCAGTTGTGAATGTAGCAAATGCAATGTTGGCATTCATTCCTAGAGGTATAGAATATAAGAGCAGAGATGAACATTGAGGCTCTATAAGGCACTAGTGATACCACACAATTGTGCCCGAACTGTGTGCAGTTTTGGGCTTTTTATTTTGAGTAAACTGACATTAGAGAGGGTTCAAAGACATATGAGAATGATTCCAGGAATGAAAGGGTTACAGTATGAGGAATGTCTGGCAGCTCTTGGGCTGTATTCCCTAGAGTTCAGGAGAATGAGGGGGGATCTCGTAGAAACATTCCAAATGTTAGAAGGCCTGAACAGATTAGATATGGCAAAGTTATTTCCCATGGTTTGGGATTCAAGGGCGAGAGGCCACAACTTCAGGATTGAAGGATATCCTTTTAGAACTGAGATGCAGAGAAAGTACTTTAGTTAGAGGGTGGTAAATCTGTGGAAGTTGTTGCTATGAGCATCTGTGGAGGCCAAGTCCTTGGGTGTATTTAAGGCAGAGATAGATAAGTTCTTTATTAGCCATGGCATCAAAGGGGTTGGGGTGAAAGCAGGGGAGTGGGTATGACTGGAAGAATTGGATCAGCCCATGATTCAATGGCAGAGCAGACTCAACAGGCTGAATGTCCTATTCTGCTCTTAAATCTTATGGTTTCTGCCTGTCCCGCCACTCCAAGCAGCCAGAACTCTGTGTAAAATGATTTAGACTATGATTATGAATCTTGCCCCTTCATGCCCTTTTCACCTTAAATGCATGCCTTCTAGTATTAGGCATTGCAACCCTGAGAAAAATATGCTGTCTGTTTACTCTATCTGTGCCTCTCATATTCTTATAAAGTTCTATCAGATTTCCCCTCAGCCTCCATTGTTCCAGAGAAAACAACCCATGTTTAACCAACCGTTCATTATAGCATATGCCCTCTAATCCAAGCAACATCCTGTTAAAGCTCTTCTGTACTTTCTCCAAAGCCTTCCTATAATGGGGTGACCAGAACTCTCTGCAATACTCCAAATGCAGCTGAACTGGAATTCTTTAAAGCTGGAACATAACTTCTGACTTTTGAACTCAATGCCTCGACTAATACAAGCAAGCATGCCATATGCCTTCTTAACCACCCCATCAACCTGTGTCTCCATTTTCAATGAGCTATGAACTTGAACTCCGAGATCTCTGCTCATCAAAACTGTTAAAGATCTTGTCCTTAACAGCATTCCATCTTTTTACATTTGATTTACCAAGGTACCATTCTTCACATTTGCTGGGTTAAACTCCATCTTCCAGTTCTCTGCCCATGTCTGCTACTGATCTATGTCCCATTGTAATCTCTGCCAGTCTTCTACACTACCCACATCACTACTAGTCTTTGTATCATCAGCAAGCTTACTAACCCACCCATCTACACTTCCATCCAGGTCACATCCATTTCACAGAAAATACATTTGTGGCAATTTTAAAAGAGGTCTGTTTTCCTGACTCTGAACATCCGCCATATAAGTTTGGTACAAAAGATACCTTTGAACATTCGTTACTCATACTATGGCATTTGTGTATTTCTACAGTTGTTTAACAACCAGTATATCATGCTTCAAATTCAGGGGCATCACCCCCTCTTCAGCCCCACCTCGCCCCACATAGGAATGCAGTGGAGAATGTGAGATCAGATAAGGGAGACAATTTGTTTCCTTTCCATACTGGTGAAAAGCAGTGGATCTGCATGTTTTCATTGTTTGGAGATGGTGTTGGTTAGATAAGCTCCTGAATTTGGAAATATTTATTTAGCATGTATCTAGTTTCACAAACTTTTAGTATTTTTTTAATCTCTGCTGTTTTCTCTTATTCACACATTGGGCACTTTATTAGATAATCCCTTATACCTGACCATTAATGCAAAGATCTGATCAGCCAATCATGTGGCAGCAACTCAACGCACAAAAGCATGCAGACATGGTCAAGAGGTTGACTGGTTGTCCAGACCCAACCCCAACTCCGGAATGGGGAAGAAACGTAATGACTTTGACTGTGGAATAATCACTGGTGATGGTTAGAGTATCTCAGAAACTGCTCATCTCCTGTTTTTTTCATGCACGGCATCTCTCGAGTTTACAGAGAATGGTGTGAAAAACAAAACCATCCAGTGGACGGCAGTTCTGTGGGTGAAAACACCTTGTTAATGAGTGGTCAGTGGAGAATGGTCAGACTGGTTAAAACTGACAGGAAGGTGACAGTAAGTGAAACAACCACATCTATAATACTGGTGTGTGGAAGAGCATCTCAGAAAGCACAAGACATCACACCTAGCAGTGGATTGTCTATAACAGGAGAAGACCACAAACATGTACTTAGTGCCCACTTTATGAGGTACATTATGTCCCACCAGTGACCTCTGACTCTATAAATATATCAGTCTAGTTGCCTTAGTGATTTGTTTGCTCAGTTTTAAATCACGCCATGATTTTATTTATGAGACCACCCATGAACAATGCGGAAGCAGAGGCTTTACAGTAGCTTTGCCTCCACAGGGATGTTGTGCCTGTGTGGGTTTTCTGTCCCTTCTCATATCCACCATGGAGAGTTATTTGTTCACTTGATGGGTTTGAACCTTGTTTGATCAGTTTCTGTCTCAACATTATTTTTTCAGTTCAGTTTCAGTACTGGTTTGATTATCCTTTGTAACTTATCAGCACCAAAAACTTTCATTTGCCTGCACACTGATTTGATCATGGATCATTTCTCTCACTCGTTAGTCATATTGCTTCATTAACATGGGGGTTTCTTTTGCAAGCTGTTTTGTGCAAATTCTGTCAACATCTCACCCTCATCATTGGGTTTTTACCAATGATGTTGGACTCAAGACCCATGGTTCCCATGAAGGCGAAATTGGGCATTTTCGCTGAATGACTATTGCCCGGTAGCACTTACATCTATGGTGATGAAATGCTTTGAGATTGGTCATGACTAGACTGAACTCCTGTCAAAGCAAGGGCCTGGAACCACTTCAGTCTGCCTATCGCCAAAATAGGTCAACGGCAGACACAATCTCAATGGCTCTTCACATGACCTTAGACCAACTGGACAATACAAACACCTATATCAGGCTGCTGTTCTTTGACTATATCTCAGCATTTAAATCAACTCAAGTCACTTTTTATTGTCATTTCGACCATAACTGCTGGTACAGTACACAGTAAAAAATGAGACAGTGTTTTTCAGGACCATGGTGCTACATGAAAGAATACAAAAACTACACCGAACTATGTAAAACAATAAAAAAAAACTACACTAGACTAAAGACCTACCCATGTCTGTATAAAGTGCACAAAACAGTGCAGGCATTACAATAAATAATAAACAAGACAATGGGCACAGTAAAGGGCAGTAATTTGGTGTTAGCCCAGATTCTGGGTATCGAGGAGTATGATGGTTTGGGGAAAGAAACTGTCACATAGTCTGGTCGTAAGATCCTGCATGCTTTGGTGCCTTTTCCCAGATGGCAGGAGGGAGAAGAGTTTGTATGAGGGGTGTTTGAGGTCCTTCATAATGCTGTTTGCTTTGCGGATGCAGCATGTAGTGTAAATATCTGAAATGGCAGGAAGAGAGACCCCGATGATCTTCTCAGCTGACCTCACTATCCGCTGCAGGGTCTTGCGATCCGAGATGGTGAAATCTCTGAACCAGGCAGAGATGCAGCTGCTCAGGATGCTCTCAATACAACCCCTGTCGAATTTGATGAGGTTGTGGGGTGAGAGATGGACTTTCGTCAGCCTTCACAGAAAGTAGAGACGCTGCTGGGCTTTCTTTGCTATGGAGCTGGTGTTGAGGGACCAGGTGGGATTCTCCACCAGGTGAACACCAAGACACCATCATTCCCACAATCCTGATTGAGAAATTACAGAATGTGGGCCTCTGTGCCTCCCTCTGCAATTGGATCCTCAGCTTCCAATCCAGAAGACCACAATCTGTGTGGATTGGTGATAATATCTTCTCCTCGCTGATCATCAACACTGGTGTACCTCAGGTGTGTGGCTAGGCATAGCACAAATACCATCTATAAATTTGCTGATGATACAACCATTGTTGGTAGAATCTCAGATGGAGGCAAGAGGGTGTACAAGAGCGAGATATACCAACCAGTGGAGTGGTTTTGCAGTAACAACCTTGCATTCAATGTCAGTAAGATGGAAGAGCTGATTGTGGACTTCAGGAAGGGTAAGATGAAGAAACACATACCAATCCCCAGTGGGATTGGAAGTGGAAAGAGTGAGCAGCTTTAAGTTTCTGAGTGTTATGATCTGAGGATCTAAGTTGGTCCCAACTGATTGATGCAGTTACAAAGAAGGCAAGGCAGCATCTATACTCCATTAGGAGTTTGATTTGTTATATCAACAAAAAACACTCAAATACCTCTATAGATGTACCATGATGAGCTCTTTGACAGGCTGTATCACTGTTCTGGTATGGGGGAGGGGGGGGAGCTACTGCAGAGGACTGAAAGAAGCTGCAGGTGGCTATAAATTTAGCTGGCTCCATCTTAGATACTAGCATAGCTGTGTCTCAGAAGGGCAGTGACCATTATTAATGACCTCCAGCCCACAGGCCATGCTCTTCTCTCACTGTTACCATCAGGTAGGAAGTACAGAAGCCTGAAGTCACACACTCAACGATTCAGGAACAGCTTCTTCCCCTTTGCTCTCTGATTCCTAAATGGACTTTGAACTCTGAACACCACCTCACTTTTTTAACATATATTATTTCTGTTTTTGCACAGTATTTAATCTATTCAATATACAAATACTGTAACTGATTTATTTAGAACATAGAACATAGAATAGTACAGCACATTACAGGCCCTTCAGCCCACAATGTTGTGCCGACCCTCAAACACTGCCTCCATATAACACCCACCTTAAGTTCTTCCACATACTGTCTAGTAGTCTCTTAAACTTCACTAGTGTATCTGCCTCCACCACTGTCTCAGGCAGTGTATTTCACGCACCAACCACTCTGAGTGAAAAACCTTCCTCTAATATCCCCCTTGAACTTCCCTCCCCTTACCTTAAAGCCATGTCCTCTTGTACTGAGTAGTGGTGCCCTGGGGAAGAGGTGATGGCTGTCCACTCTGTCTATTCCTCTTAATATCTTGTACACCTCTATCATGTCTCGTCTCATCCTCCTTCTCTCCAAAGAGTAAAGCCCTAGCTCCCTTAATCTCTGATCATAATCCATACACTCTAAACCAGGCAGCATCCTGGTAAATCTCCTCTGTACCCTTTCCAATGCTTCCACATCCTTCCTATAGTGAGGCGACCAGAACTGGACACAGTACTCCAAGTATGGCCAAACCAGAGTTTTATAGAGCTGCATCATTACATCAGGTCTCTTAAACGCTATCCCTCAACTTATGAAACCTAACACCCAATAAGCATTCTTAACTACCCCATCTACCTGTGTGGCAACTTTCAGGGATCTATGGACATGTACCCCCAGATCCCTCTGCTCCTCCACACTACCAAGTATCCTGCCATTTACTTTGTACTCTGCCTTGGAGTTTGTCCTTCTAAAGTGTACCACCTCACACTTCTCCAGGTTGAACTCCATCTGCCACTTCTCAGCCCACTTCTGCATCCTATCAATGTCTCTCTGCAATCTTCGAGAATCCTTTACACCATCTGCAACACCACCAACCTTTGCGCCATCTGCAAACTTGCCAGCCCACCCTTCTAACCCCACATCCAGGTCGTTAATAAAAATCACGAAAAGTAGAGGTCCCAGAACAGATCCTTGTGGGACACCACTAGTCACAACCCTCCAATCTGAATGTTCTCCCTCCCCCACGACTCTCTGCCTTCTGCAGGCAAGCCAGTTCTGAATCAATCTGGCCAAACTTCCCTGGATCCCATGACTTCTGACTTTCTGAATAAGCCTACCATGTAGAACCTTGTCAAATGCCTTACTAAAATCCATGTAGATCACATCCACTGCACTACCCTCATCTATATGCCTGGTCACCTCCTCAAAGAACTCTATCAGGCTTGTTAGACACGACCTGCCCTTCAAAAAGCCATGCTGACTGTCCTTGATCAGACCATGATTCCCAAAATGTCCATAAATCCTATCTCTAAGAATCTTTTCCAACAGCTTTCCCACCACAGACATAAGGCTCACTGGTCTATAATTACCTGGACTATCCCTACTAACTTTTTTGAACAAGGGGACAACATTTGCCTCCCTCCAATCCTCCGGCACCATTCCCATGGTCAACAAGGACATAAAGATCCTAGCCAGAGGTTCAGCGATCTCTTCTCTTGCATCGTGGAGCAGCCTGGGGAATATTCTGTCAGGCCCCAGGGAGTTATCTGTCCTAATGTATTTTAACAACTCCAACACCTCCTCTCCCTTAAAATCAACATGCTCCAGAATATCAACCTAACTTGTATTGTCCTCACAGTTATCAAGTTCCCTCTCATTGGTGAATACCGAAGAGAAGTATTCATTGAGGACGTCACTCACTTCCACAGCCTCCAGGCACATCTTCCAACCTTTATCTCTAATCGGTCCTACCTTCACTCCTGTCATCCTTTTATTCTCCACATAATTGAAGAATGCCTTGGGGTTTTCCTTTACCCTACTCCCCAAGGCCTTCTCATGCCCCCTTCTTGCTCTTCTCAGTCCCTTATTAAGCTTCTTTCTTGCTACCCTATATTCCTCAATCGACCCATCTGATCCTTGCTTCCTAAACCCATGTATGCTGCCTTCTTCCACCTGACTAGATTTTCTACTTCACTTGTCACCCATGGTTCCTTCACCCTACCTTTCTTTATCATCCTCACCAGGACAAATTTATCCCTAACATCCTGCAGGAGATCCTAAAACATCGACCACATGCCCACAGTACATTTCCCTGCAAAAACATCATCCCAATTCACACCCGCAAATTCAAGCCTTATAGTGTCATAATTTGCCCTTCCTCAATCAAAAATTTTCCTGTCCTTTCTGATTCTATCCTTTTCCATGATAATGCTAAAGGCCAGGGAGCGGTGATCACTGTCCCCCAGATGCTCACCCACTGACAGGTCTGTGACCTGACCCAGTTTGTTACCTAATACTAGATCTAGTATGGCATTCCCCCTAGCTGGCCTGTCAACATACTGTGACAGGAATCCATCCTGGACACACTTAACAAACTCCGCTCCATCTAAACCCTTGGAACTAATCAAATGCCAATTAAGATTAGGGAAGTTAAAGTCACCCATGATAACAACCCTGTGATTTTTGCACCTTTCCAAAATCTGCCTCCCAATCTGCTCCTCGATATCTCTGCTGCTACTAGGGGGCCTGTAGAATACCCCCAGTAGAGCAACTGCTCCCTTCCTGTTCCTGACTTCCACCCATAGTGACTCAAAAGAGGATCCTGCTACATTACCCACCCTTTCTGCAGCTGTAATAGTATCCCTGACCAGTAATGCCACCCCTCCTTCCCTTTTTCCCCATCTCTATCCCTTTTAAAGCACTGAAATCCAGGAATATTCAGAATCCATTCCTTCCCTGGTGCCAGCCACGTCTCCATAATGGCCACTACATCATAATTCCATGTATGTATCCAAGCTCTCAGTTCATCATCTTTGTTCCTTGTATTGAAGTACACACACTTTAGCCCTTCTACTGTACTAGGTTTATACCTTTATTCTGCTTCTCTTTCCTCAAAGCCTCTCTATATGTTAGATCTGGCTTTACCCCAGGCACTTCTTTCACTGCTCTATCGCTCCGGGTCCCATCCCCCTTGCAAATTAGTTTAAACCCTCCCGACCCATGCTAGCAAACCTACCTGCAAAGATATTGCTCCCTCTCAAGTTCAGGTGCAACCCATCCAATCTGTACAGATCCCACCTTCCCCAGAAGAGATCCCAATGATCCAAAAATCTAAAAACCTGCCCTCTGCACCAACTCCTCAGCCACGCATTCAATTGCCATCTTCTCCAATTCTTACCATCACTATCACGTAGCACTGGCAGCAATCCTGAGAACGCCACCCTTGAGGTCCTGTTCTTCAGCCTTCTGCCTAGTTCCCGAAACTCACACTTCAGGACCTCATCCCTCTTCCTGCCAATGTCATTGGTACCAACATGTATCATGACTTCTATCATGAGCGATAGAGCAGTGAAAGAAGTGCATGGAGTAAAGCCAGATCTAACATATTGGGAGACTTTGAGGAAAGAGAAGCAGAATAAAGGGTGTAAAGGTAGTAAGGTAGAAGGGCTAAAGTGTGTGTACTACAATGCAAGAAGCATCAGGAACAAAGGTGATGAAATGAGAGCTTGGATACATACATGGAATTATGATGTAGTGGCCATTATGGAGACTTGGCTGGCACCAGGGCAGGAATGGACTCTCAATAATCCTGGATTTCAGTGCTTTAAAAGGGATAGAGATGGGGGAGAAAGGGGATGAGCGGTGGCATTACTGGTCAGGGATACTATAACAGCAGCAGAAAGGGTGGGTAATGTAGCAGGATCCTTTTTGTGCCATTATGGGTGGAAGTCAGGAACAGGAAGGGAGCAGCTATACTATTGGGAGTATTCTATAGGCCCCCTAGTCGGAGCAGAGATACCGAGGAGCAGATTGGGAGGCAGATTTTGGAAATGTGCAAAAATAACAGGGTTGTTATCATGGGTGAATTTAACTTCCCTAACATTGTCTGGCTCTTGATTAATTCCAAGGGTTTAGATGGGGCAGAGTTTGTTAAGTGTGTCCAGGATGGATTCCTGTCACAGTATGTTGACAGGCCGACTAGGGGGAATGCCATACTAGATCTAGTATTAGGTAATGAACCGGGTCAAGTCACAGATCTGTCAGTGAGTGAGCATCTGAGGGACAGTGATCACCGCTCCCTGACCTTTAGCATTATCATGGAAAAGGATAGAATCAGAAAGGACAGGAAAATTTTTAATTGGGGAAAGGCAAATTATGAGGCTATAAGGCTAGAACTTGCGGGTGTGAATTGGGACGACATTTTTGCAGGGAAATGGGCATGTGGTCGATGTTTAAGGATCACTTGCAGGATATTAGGGATAAATTTGTCCGGGTGAGGAAGATAAAGAATGATAAAGGGTGAAGGAACCATGGGTGACAAGTGAAGTAGAAAATCTAGTCAGGTGGAAGAAGGCAGCATACATGAGGTTTAGGAAGCAAGGATTAGATGGGTCTATTGAGGAATATAGGGTAGCAAGAAAGGAGCTTAAGAAAGGGCTGAGAAGAGCAAGAAGGGGGCATGAGAAGGCCTTGGCAAGTAGGGTAAAGGAAAACCCCAAGGAATTCTTCAATTATGTGAAGAACAAAAGGATGACGGAAGTGAAGATAGGACCGATTAGAGATAAAGGTGGGAAGATGTGCCTGGAGGCTGTGAAAGTAAGCGTGGTCCTCAATGAATACTTCTCTTCAGTATTCACCACTGAGAGGGATCTTTATGACTGTGAGGACAATATGAGTGAGGTTGATGTTCTGGAGCATGTTGATATTAAGGGAGAGGAGGTGTTGGAGTTGTTAAAATACATTAGGATGGATAAGACCCCAGGGCCTGACGGAATATTTCCCAGGCTGCTCCACGATGCAAGGGAAGAGATCGCTGAACCTCTGGCTAGGATCTTTATGTCCTTGTTGTCCATGAGAATGGTGACGGAAGATTGGAGGGAGACAAATGTTGTCCCCTTGTTCAAAAAAGTTAGTAGGGATAGTCCAGGTAATTATAGACCAGTGAACCTTACGTCTGTGGTGGGAAAGCTGTTGGAAAAGATTCTTAGAGATAGGATCTATGGGCATTTAGGGAATCATGGTCTGATCAGGGACAGTCAGCATGGCTTTGTGAAGGGCAGATTGGGTCTAACAAGCCTGATAGAGTTCTTTGAGGAGGTGACCAGGCATATAGATGAGGGTAGTGCAGTGGATGTAATCTACATGGATTTTAGTAAGGCTCTTGACAAGGTTCCACACAGTAGGCTTATTCAGAAAGTCAGAAGGCATGGGATCCAGGGAAGTTTGGCAAGGTGGATTCAGAATTGGCTTGCCTGCAGAAGGCGAGGGGTCATGGTGGAGGGAGTATATTCAGATTGGAAGGTTCTGACTAGTGGTGTCCCACAAGGATCTTTTCTGGGACCTCTACTTTTTGTGATTTTTATTAACATCTTGGATGAGGAGGTAGAAGGGTGGGTTGGCAAGTTTGCAGATGACACAAAGGTTGGTGGTGTTGTAGATAGTGCAGAGGATTGTCAAAGATTGCAGAGAGGCATTGATAGGATGCAGAAGTGGGCCGAGAAGTGGCAGATGGAGTACAACCTGGAGAAGTGTGAGGTAGTACACTTTGGAAGGACAAACACCAAGGCAGAGTACAAAGTAAAAAGCAGGATACTTGGTAGTGTGGAGGAGCAGAGGGATCTGGGGGTACATGTCCACAGATCCCTGAAAGTTGCCACACAGGTAGATAGGGTAGTTAAGAAAACTTATGGGGTGTTAGCTTTCATAAGTCAAGGGATAGAGTTTAAGAGACATGATGTAATGATGCAGCTCTATAAAACTCTAGTTAGGCCACACTTGGAGTACTGTGTCCAGTTCTGGTCGCCTCACTATAGGAAGGATGTAGAAGCATTGGAAAGGGTACAGAGAAGATTTACCAGGATGCTGCCTGGATTATGATCAGAGATTAAGGGAGCTAGGGCTTTACTCTTTGGAGAGGAGGAGAATGAGCGGAGATATGATAGAGGTGTACAAGATATTAAGAGAAATAGACAGAGTGTCCTCTCAGTACAAGAGGATATGGCTTTAAGGTAAAGGGAGGGAAGTTCAAGGGGGATATTAGAGGAAGGTTTTTCACTCAGAGAGTGGTTGCTGTGTGGAATGCACTGCCTGAGTCAGTGGTGGAAGCAGATACACTAGTGAAGTTTAAGAGACTACTAGACAGGTATTTGGAGGAATTTAAGTTGGGGGGTTATATGCGAGGCAGGGTTTGAGGGTCAGCACAACATTGTGGGCTGAAGGGCCTGTCATGTGCTTACTATTCTATGTTCTATGTTCTGGTTGCTTTCCCTCTTGTACCAGGATGTCATGCACCCAGTCAGAGACATCCCGGACCCTGGCACCCGGGAGGCAACAAATCATGCAGGTGTCCTTCTCACGTCCACAATATCTTCTGTCTGATTTATTATAAAAGGGATTTATTATAAATAAGTCCCCTTTATTTATATTTACTTTTTTAAAAATGACGTATTGCATTGAACTGCAGCTGTTAAGTTAACAAGTTTCACAACACATTCTGTTGATAATAAACTTGATATATTTATTTGTGAATATATCTTCTTCAAGTCCCTGGCCAAAAACTGATAGCGATGGCTTCCAGAGTTTGTATCGACTGAGCTTAACCTTAACATCTCCACACCATGGTCCTTTTACTCTATTAAAAGTGTACTGCAACATTGGCACTGGTGGTAAAGGTTTTACAGCAACTAACATCAAGCCTCCAGCTTTTCCCATTTCTGGGAATTCTGCCAAGCTATTTCACACACGTGTGTCAGTATGTATATGCAGTTGGTGTGAACACCAGATCAGTTCATTACATCAGTACATCAAGCTAATACAAGGGAAAGCAATATCAAACGATACCTTTTAAATATTTGTTTCTCATGTTATGGCATTTGTGTATTTCTACACTTGTTTTACAACCAGTATATCCTGCTTCACACTCAAGAGTACCAACCCTCCCCACCTCGCCCCAGGTAGGAATGCTCTGCAGAATGTGAAATCAGATAGGGGAGATGATTCCTTTCCTTTCCTCACTGCTGAGAAACAGTGGATCAACAGGTTTTCTTTTTCTGGAGATGGTGCTGGTTAGATAAGCTCCTGAATTCGGAAACATTTCTTTAGCATGCATCTAGTTTCAAAGAATTTTTAATAGTGTAATTTCAGCAGCTGTTTTTCTATCATTGCTATCCCTCCCTGAAGGATTTTCTGCTTTATGTTCATGTATATTTCTTCAAAAGCTCAGCTTGTGATACGGATGCTTCTTTTAAAATATTTTATTTCTACCTTTCTTTCATCATTTTGTTTTCATTCCATCTTTTCATCCCTATTATCTGCCTTCCCTGACCAAGTACAGTAATGAGAATACTTCTGAAGAACAAATTGTCAAGAATATCTTCAAGTATTTTATTGTTTACTGACTGCTGTCTTGTCTAATACACTCAGTGGGCAGATAGTTCAAACAAAAAAAATATATTCAAGTATTTCTTTTTCATCTTTAAATCACATGTATTCTCAGTAATAATGCTGAAGATCACTGAGTCAAATTAGTTAGAACCTTACCTATACACTATGAGATTTATATATATATATGTAAAATGTTTAACTATCCAGATCTGATCTCCTAACACAGGGGCTTTCAATCAACCATTGACAGTGGGTCCCTCTCACACTGCAGATGCACATGATCATGAGACCATAAGATGTAGGAGCAGGTAGGCCATCTGGTCAATTAAGTCATCTCTGTCATTTTATTATTTTATCAGATCGTCCTCTCAGCCCCACTCTCCTGCCTTCCCCCTGTATTCCTTCATGCTCTACCAATCAAGAGTCTATTAAATTCTGCCTTAAATATACATAAAGACTTAATCTCCACAGCTTCCTGTAGCTAGGAGTTCAAAAGATTCACCACTCTCTGGCTGAATGAATTCATCTGTTCTAAAAGGATGCCGCTCTATTCTGAGGCTGTGTCTACTGGTCTTTACTCCTCCACCATAGGAAACACTCTCTTCACATCCCATCCACTCTATCAAGGCCTCTTGCCATTTGATAGGTTTCACTGAGATCACCCCACATTCTTCTGAATTCTAGTGAGTACAGGCCCAGAGCTATCAAACGTTCTTCATATGACCAGCCATTCAATCCAGGAATCATTTTCGTGAATCTCCTTTGAACTCTCTGCAGCTTCAGAACATCCTTTCTAAGATAAATAGCCCAGAGTTGTTCACAATACTTCAAGTGAAGCCTGACCAGTGTTTTATAAAGTTTCAACAGCCACTGCTTTACCTATGCAACAATCTTTCCAGTAATACCATAGGCTTGTAGCTTATTAAGCAGCCTTATGTGGCATTTTGTCAAAGGCTGCAATTCCATCAGCCAACATTGACATATAACATAAAATAAATTAGTACCTACACAGACCCCAGTGGATCACTATTATAACTGGCAGCCAACCAGAAAAGCTGTCTTTAGTGGAGAGTGAGATGCCAAATGTACCACTTCTCCAAGTAGAACCAGAGTAATGAGCCAATCATGATTCTCCATTGGAAGCACCTTCTACCTCTGGGACAAGAGGTGTGTGTTGTCCCAAAGCCTGACCAGGACCACACACCTAGTAAGGGGACTCTGCAGCAATGTGGAGACTGAAGGAGCAGCAAGGTTTGGGGTGGGATCAAGCATGTCTCAATCTCACAGGTTCGGTGGGGCTGGAGATGGTCTTCCCTAGACTTACACAGCCAAGGAAACCAGGGTGTTAAAACTGCATAGTGCACAGTGAAAGGCAAGCAACTAGCAAAGTTAAAGTGAAAATAACATAGTGATGTCTTCAGTTGGGAAAGTTAATAAATTTGATCGTGCTAATGAAGGATGGGAGTCATATATTGAGAGGGTTGAACTGTATTGTAAGGTGAATGACATGGATGAGTAAAAGAAAGTCCCCATGCTTCTTAGCTTGGTGGGTGCGAGGACAGGCAGCCTCTTACTCAAGATGGTATCTCCTGATAAACCAGCAAGGTGTTCGATGAAACTTACAAAATCACTTGAGCCCTAAACCATTGGTAATAGCTGAGAGATTTAGATTTTACACAAAGAACTAAAGGATGAAAGAATATCTGAATAGATTGCAGAACTGCAATGTAAATACTGTTACTTCAGCAATGGACTTTCTGTTGCATTAAGGACTGGCTTGTATGTGGCATGCGTAGTCAAAGCACTCAAGAGGCTACAGTCAGAAAGAGTCCTAACCTTAGAATAGGCATTGGCCATTGCAATACCATTGGAGACGGCAGCAAAAGATACAGCAGAGCTACAGAAAAAGAGGTTAAAGTGTGAAATGCAGAAAATGTCCCTGAATGGTGCAAACAGCCAGTAATTTTATTGATGTGGCAGATCCTCCCATGACCCAAATGACTGCTGGTTCAAGGATAAAGTTTGCAGAAAGTGTCACAGACAAGGTCACACAGAGAGAGTGTGCAAGGTTGACAAAATGCACAACCAAAACAAAAACAAACAAGTGAAAAGTTCAAAACACAAAAATAAGCAAATGCATAGAGTCCCTGAATGGGAAACAGAATCAGACAACACAGAGTCTGACGAAGGAGAGCTGTCATGCTTAGAACTGAACAGTGTAACTGAAGCAGATCACAAAATCATATGGATCTCAACAGGTGTGACTGGTGTAAAAGTGAGAATAGAGCTGGATATAGGGTCAGCTTTGTCTATAATTTCGGATGCTGACTGAAGCAGACTGGTTTCTAAGATATCATTAGTGATGATCTCAGTGATGCTAAAGTACTACATAGGTAAAAGCATCTCCCAAAAGAAAACTGAAAGTGAATGTGATGTATGGAGGCCAAACACAGCAGTTAGAGCTTTATGTATTGAAAAGTGGAGGGCCTGCATTTTTTAAACGTGATTGGTTGAGAAAAATCGAAATAGACTGGCACTCAATCAAAACTCTCAATGTGTCATCAACAGGCAACAGCAGCAAAAACAGTAGTACTAACAAGAGACTGCCCCAGCTGTTTAATGCTAATGAGAAGGTGTTTGAGAAGGGTATTTGTAAACTATTGAATTGAATGAAGCAGCAAAACTAAGATTTCATAAAGTACATCCAGTGCCTTACCCACTATGTCCTAAAGTGGATGCTGAACTTCAGAGCTTAGAGGCCTCTTAAATTCTCTTCAAGTATGAATGGAGCAATTGGGCCATGCCCATTGTCCCGGTGATCACGGAAGGGAAGGCTGGAGCCACTCGCACATGTGGAGATTTCAAGGTGAGCATCAACCCAGTGCTGCGTTCTGTGCAGTATCCCCTGCCACAAATCGAAGACATTTTTATGTCTTTGGTAATGGGGAGAAGTTATCAAAGATTGACTTGTCACAAGCCTATCTGCAAATGGAGATTGAGGCGAAAAGCAAGAAGTTCCTCACCATCAACACTCACAAGGGACTGATCCAGTACAATCATCTCTTCTTTGACATCGCATCAGCCCATTGGCAAAAAGCAATGCCCCAAGATATCTGAGGAACATAATATAAACCTTGATAACTTAATCATAACCAGCAAGACTGATGACGAGCACTTCCAGAACATTGGTAAAAGGCTTACAGGCTGAGTGGGTTTCGTCTGCATGCAAAGAGAGAAATGTGTGTTTTCAAGAATGAAATCTCATATTGTGCACGTTATTGACAAACATGGCTTACATAAGTCACAAGAGAAGATTGAAGTAGTGTTGCAGGCATTCAAACTGGAAATGTGTCACAATTCAGGTCATATTTGGGCCCTGAAAACTACTACAACCAGTCTCTCCCCAACATTCCTACATTGCTGCACCCAGTGTATGCACTGTTGTAAACAGGAGCAAAAGAGGAATGGTCAGAAAGATGTGAAAGATCATTCAAGTAAACACAGACTATCAACATCCAATGAACTGCTCACACATTATGACCCATCTCTGCCCATCATACTGGCATGTGATGCATCCCATTAAGGCATTGGAGCCATTTTGTCAAACACTTTGAAAATTGGACCTGAAAGTCTGATTGCATTTGCTTCAAGGTCACCGACGAGTGCAGAATATATAGATTGATCAAGACAGAGTTCAAGGATACGAAACAACACAGCAATGCAGATGGATTGTCACAATCTGTTGTCACCCTCAACAGAAACACTGAACCCTGTTTTCCTCTCAGCTTCCACCATGGATGATCCATAGAACTTGCACATCCACAGTACAGTACAGGAAGAGGCCCTTTAGCCCACAATGTTGTGCTGAACCAATTTAATTATAATCAAATAGCTAACAAAGCTAATCTCTTGTCTACACATTGTCCATATCCTTCCAGTTTCCCTCACATTCATGTGCTGATCTAAAGGTCTCTTAAAAGTCTCTAATATTTCTGCCAGTTCCATCACCCCAGGTGGCCATCAAGATTTGTGTAAAAAAACTTGCCCTTTCATCTCCTTCGAAATTACCTGCTCTCATCTTAAATGCATGCAATAACATATAGCACAAGGTTCTCATGCACCTTCCCTGCAGCTAGTTTACCTGTGGTGACGCTCACAGTAAGTGTTATGGTGGTGTAGCGGTTAGCGTGACGCCATTACAGCATGAGGCGTTCCTGCATTTGGAGTTCAATTCCTGCGTCGTTCTGTGAGGAGTCTCTGTACATCCTCCTCGTGGAATGTGTGAATTTCTCCCACAGTCCTAAGACAAACCGGGTAAGTTAACTGGTCATTGTAAATTGTCCAGTGATTAAGTGAAGATTAATTGGGCGTGTTTGGGGTTGATGGAGTGACACGGCTCAAAGGACCAGAAGGGCTGACTCTGTGCTATATCACTAAATAAACAAAATAACCTGAAACTTTAAAACTGACAGATAAACTGACTGGGAACATAGAATTGTCAATATTCTGATAAAATTCAAAGGTCAAAGTACCTTTTTACTTTGCTGATGCTCAGTTCATATTATTTTCACCATAGATATGCAGACGATCTACATTGTTACCTCAGATCAGGAGGGTCTGAAGGTCAGATTCATCCTAACATTGAACACTTTCTCCTTCAGCTGCATTCTCCATACCAAAGGCCTCATTATGGACATTTACTTGGGCCAAAACTTTGTTCATCCTCTTATGTAATGTTTGGAACATCAGTATCTCACTCCCACAACACCTTCTCTGGTACGTTGACAAATCTGTTGGTGCTGCTTCCTGCACTTAGTCAAATCAGAAGTTCCATCACGTTTGTTGCCAGTTTCGTCCTTCCCTTCACCTTCAGTTGGTCCTTTTCTGTCTCTTCTCTTCCTTTTCTGGATCTCTCCATCATAGTTCAGAGGATACACTGACCACAGGTATACACTACGAGCCAAGATTCGAACAGCTATCTTATCTATACATCCCTAGCCCCTTCTTGTTGAGAGGGGACTCCATTCCATTCTCCCAGTTCCCCTGAGACATTGCATTTGCTATAGTGATGATCATTCTACAGTTGCCTCAGAAATGCCTTCCTTCTTCCCAAACAGTGGCTTCCCCTCAGCAGGCAAAGGTTTTTACAGAATCACACACATTTGTTTTCACACTGGAGCATGAGCTGTCAGGATGCTGGAGCAGGGATCCAATCGCAGACCCAGTACCGTGCGCACAGTGATATTAATTAATTAACAAATCCCGAGGTGCAAACAAAGTCGGTGTCAAAGTTCAGACAGAGATCAAAACATCCAGAGAAATCCAGAAACCAGAATCGGGAAACAGGCTGAGTCGATATTCAGATGGACAGAGTTCAGAAACAAATGTTGGAAAGGCTCAGGAAATCTCACTGGCACAATCTGGCACCAGACAGCTGAAAACACAGGACTAAAATACACTGAGAAATAAACAGAGAGGCAGTTGTTAGTTGGAGCACAATGAGACAGAAGTGGCAGCAAAACAGATAATAATGAGAAACAGATGAGAGAGGGAGTAGTCAGTAATACAGGGACCGGAGTAGAGCAGGAGCGGGGACAGGAGCACGTGGCAATACAAAACCACAGACTGACGGGTGGGGGGAAAACACACAAAAAGACTAAGTTCAACTGGAGGGACTGACAGTACCCTCCGCCCCCAATAAGGACGCATCCTGGTGTCATGGCAGGCAAAGCTGGGTGCTGGCAATGAAAGTCCCTGATGAGAGAGGGGTCCAGGATGTTACGGGTGAAGACCCAGCACCTCTCCTCATGACCATAGCCCTCCCAGTCCACAAAGTGCTGGAGGCCACGGCTCCGGTGATGAATGGCCAGCTGTTAACGCAACATGAAGGCCTCTGACCCACTGATGCGCTGTGGGGGAGGGGGAAGGTTTGGGGACAGGACACTGGGGATGGCTCATGAAAGGTTTGATGCGGGACACATGGAAGTTAGGATGAATGTGGCTGAGAGTGGAGGGGAGCTTGATACAGACGGCAGCAGGGCTGATGAATTTAGCGATGGGAAAGGGGCCGATGAAGCAGGGTGAAGAGCTGTGGGGGGCAGGTCTTGGGTTGAAAGCCACTCAAGTGTCCCTGGTGGTAAAGTGGGGCCTTAGAATCATGGCGGTCAGCTTGACGCTTGATCCTAGCAGAGGCACAGAGAAGGGCAGAGCGAGTGCACCTCCACATCCGCTGACAACGGCGGATGAATGCCTCAGCTGATGGAATGCCAACTTCCTCCTCCTGGGCAGGAAACAGTGGAGGTCAGTAGCCAAGGCAGCACTCAAGACGGGACAGACCGATGGATGAGGACCAATGAGAGTTTATGGCGTACTCGACCCAGGGTAGCTGCTGACTCCGTGCAGAGGGGTTCTGGGAGACCAGACACTGTAATACTGTCTCTAGCTGTTGGTTGGCCCACTCGGTCTGGCCATTGGTCTGTGGGTGTAATCCTGAAGACAGTCTCACAGAGGCACCCAGAAGTTCACAGAATGCCCTCCAGAAGTTGGATGTGAATTGAGAACCCCTGTCTGACACAACATCTACAGGTAAACCATGTAATTTAAAAACATGGCTGTTTCTTTGGCAGAGGGTAGTTTTGGAAAAGGAGAAACAATCAACTACTGTGAGAATGATGGTGTTACCATCTGATGGGAGAAGACTGGTGACAAAATCCAGGGAAATATGGGACCAGGGTCTCTTGGAGATAGACAGGGATTGTAATAGTCCAGCAGATGACTGGTTAGAGTTCTTGCCTTGAGCACAGACCGAGCAGGCTGAGACAAAGTTGTGGATGTCACCTACCACGGGGGGTCCACCAGAACCACTGACTGATGAAGGCCTGAGTACTCTTGGTTCCAGGGTGACAGGATACCCAGGAATAATGACTCCACTGTAATACCTGTGAGTGGACAGAGCTGGGAACATAAACATGGTTAGTGGGGCATTGACTGGGGGTGCATCACTCTGTTGAGCAACTTGCACAATGGCTTCAATGTCCCATTGCGCTGCACCCACAAGACAGTGAGCAGGGAGGATGATATTGGGTACCTCAGGGGACTCAGAGGAAGGAACTCCTCGGGGGGGCATCAGGTTTTCCATTCCTGAAATCGGGGCAGAAAGACAGTAAAATTGTATCTTGAGAAAAACAGGGACCAACAAACTTGACGGGAGTTGAGATGCTTGGCCATAAGGATATATTCCAGATTCTTGTGATCAGTCCAGACTAAGAATAGCACCTTGGCTCCCTCCAGCCACTACCTCCACTCCTCCAGAGCTAGCTTCACAGCCAGCAGCTCCCGGTTTCCGACATCATAAATTCCACGCTGTGGGAGTGAGGTGGTGAGAGAAGGTGGTGCAGCGGTGTACCTTCTCATCCTTGGCCGAGCGCTGAGAGAGAACAGCTGCTACACCAATATCAGGCGTGTCCATCTTCACAATGAACTGCTGGTCAGTGTCAGGTTGAATCAGGATGGGGCAGAAGTGAAAAGTTCCTTCAGGTCAGAGAATGCTTTTTCAGCAGCAGGGGACCAGGAGAATCTGACAGTGGACGAGGTAAGAGCAGTGAGTGGAGCAGCCAGTGTACTGTGATTTCTGATGAAGAGTCGATTGAAGTTAGCAAGGCCCAAGAAATTTGCCCTGGAGTCCTTGAATGGTTCTTTAGTACAATAACATGGACCCCAGAGCAAATTTATTTGCCATAAATATTAATATATATTCAGAATTTGCTGTAAACTCAAAAGATCCCGATGAAGGGTCTCAGCCCAAAATGTCTACTGCTCATTAATTTCCGGAGCTGCTGCCTGACCTGCTGAGTTCCTCCACCATTTTGTGTGTGTTGCTGTGAATTTGCTGTTTTAGTGCTGGCCAGACATGAACATTGGCCTTCAGAGATCAAAGTATTGAGTACAAGAATTGGGATGTTATGTTGAAGTTGTATAAGACTTAATTGTCAGGCCCAATTTGGTGAATTGTGTGCAAGTTTTTGTCACCTACCTACAGGAAGGATGTAAAAGATTGAAAGAGAAAATTTACAAGGATGTTGCTGGGACTCAAGGGCCTGCGTTATAAGGGAAGTTTGAATAGGATAGAATATTCCCTATAACTTGGAAGATTAGGAGGAGATTTGATAAAGGTATACACAATTATGAGGGGTATAGATAGGGTAAATGCAAGCAGGCTTTTTCAGCTGAGGTTGGGTGAGACTGCAACTGAAGGTCATGGGATAAGGTGAAAGGTGAAATGTTTAAGAGGAACGTGAGGGAATCGTCTTCACTCAGGAGGGGTGAGAGTGTGGAATGAGCGGTCAGTACAAGTGGTGAATGTGGTTTCGATTTCAAAGTTCAAGAGAAGTTTGGATAAGTACATGGATGGGCGTGGTATGCAGAGCTAGGATTGACTGAGGCTGGGCCACAAGATCGGCTACATTGGTAGAAAGTGACTCCACTGCCCTGAACATGGAATCCAGCTGGTGTCTCCCGAGCACCATGCCCTGTTGTTCCAGGATAGCTCTCAGATGACAGGGGTCTGCTGGATCCATTCTGGCCAGATTGTACTGTCAGAACACTGGAGCAGGGATCCAATCTCAGACCCAGTACTCTGTGCACAGTCATATTAATTGAGTAATAAATCCCAAGGTGCAAACAAAGTCAGCATCCAAGTTCAGGTGGAAATCAAAAATTCCAGAGAAATCCAAAACCCAGAATCAGGAAACAGGCAGGGTCAATATTCAGATGGACAAAATTCAGATATATGTGTGCTGGAAAGGCTCAAGAAAACTCATTGGCACAATCTGACAACAAAAGGTGAAAACACAGGACTGAAATACACGGAGCAATAGAGAGGCAGATGATAGGTGGAGCACAATGAGACAGAAGTGGCAGCAAAACAGGTAATAATGAGAAACAGGTGAGAGGCAGAGTACTCAGTAATACAGGGGCTGGAGTAGAGCAGGTGCAGGGACAGGAAAACAAACAAGAGCACAGGGCAATGCAAAACCACTGACTGATGGTAAGGGGGAAAACACACAAAAAGACAAAGTTAAAAAAAAAGATTTTCTGGTTCTCACCTTCTCTTCCATCAGCCTTTATGAGTCTATCCTTCCCAATTAATGCCAGGATTTTGGCAGACCCATACTCCTGTCCCATTTCCTTTCAGGTTTTCAAACCGATCATTCCCTTTGTGATTCTCTGGTCCACTCCTCCATTCCCATCAACACTTTCATATCTTAAAGTGCTTTTCCATAAATCCACAGGAGATGCAATGCGCAAAATGAAACACAGAAAATGCTGGAAACACTGAACAGTTACTAACGATGGTTTGCAGACAGAATACAGTAACTGTTTCTCTTTCATCGGATACTACCTGAACTTTGGAGCTTTTTTAAAAATTTCCTGTGAATCTTTCAGAATTTCAGCATCTGCAGTTTTCAGATACAACATCTGTCCTTTAACCTCTGGCCTTCCCACCAACCATGTAACCAAACTGTCTTTCCAGTTGAAGCAGTGACTAACTTGCATTTCCTGCAAATTCATTTCCTTCATTCAGAGCTCACAATGTGATCACAGTTATTGTCAGAGAGAGACACAGCATCGACCTTCAGCAAGTCTCCACCAACAACCCACCACCCATTTACACCAATTCCACACTCATCTCATTGGTTATTAGAAGATAGAAACATAGAAAATCAAAAATAGATAGCTCATTGCAGGCCCTTCGGACCACAATGTTGTGCCAACTGTGTAACCTGCTCTATAAGCTGCTTAGAATTTCCCTATCTCGTACCCCTCTATTTTTCTAAGCTCCATGTACCTATCTAAGAGACTCTTAAAAGACCCTATTGTATCTGCCTCAGTAGCAGTGCATTCCATGCACCCAGCACACTTTTTGTAAAAAACTTACCCCTGACATCCCACTTGTACCTACTTTCAAGCACCTTAAATCAATGCCCCCTCATGTTAGCCATTTTAGCCCTGGGAAAAAACCTCTGGCTAGCTACACATCTATTAGGTGCAAACAGGTCCGGCAATGATCGGTTGGGAAGAGACGTGGATCGGTTGAGCGTCAGACCCAAGAATCGTTATCATAATCCATGTTATTGTACTAGAGAACCATTCAAGGACCACAGAGCAAATTTATTTGCCATAAATATTAATATATATTCAGAATTTGCTGTAAACTCAAAAGAACCCGATGAAGGGTCTCAGCCCAAAATGTCTATTGCTCATTAATTTCCGGAGCTGCTGCCTGACCTGCTGAGTTCCTCCACCATTTTGTGTGTGTTGCTGTGAATTTGCTGTTTTAGTGCTGGCCAGACATGAACATTGGCCTTCAGAGATCAAAGTATTGAGTACAAGAATTGGGATGTTATGTTGAAGTTGTGTAAGACTTAATTGTCAGGCCTAAGTTGGTGAATAGTGTGCAAGTTTTTGTCACCTACCTACAGGAAGGATGTAAAAGATTGAAAGAGAAAATTTACAAGGATGTTGCTGGGACTCAAGGATCTGTGTTATAAGGAAAGATTGAATAGGTTAGAACTTTATTTCCTAGAATTTGGAAGATTGGGAGGAGATTTGATAAAGGTATACACAACTATGAGGGGTATAGATAGGGTAAATGCAAGCAGGATTTTTCTGCTGAGGTTAGGTGAGACTGCAACTGAAGGTCATGGGATAAGGTGAAAGGTGAAATATTTAAGGGGAAGATGGGGGAATCTTCTTCACCCAGGGGGTGGTGAGAGTGTGGAATGAGCGGCCAGTACAAGAGGTGAATGTGGTTTCGATTTCAATGTTCAAGAGAAGTTTGGATAGGTACATGGAGCAGAGTGGTATGGAGAGCTATGGTTTGTGTTCAGGTTGATGAAACATGGAGTTTTAAATGGTTCAGTATGGACTGGATGGGCCAAAGGGCCTGTTCCTGTGCTGTTGTTTTCCAGGACTAGGACTTCTAATAAAGAGCATTCAATAATTATAAAGAATAATAAATGATATAAAATAAATTTAGATTTTAAAGTACAGATATGGAACATAAATACATAAATACTGGCCTCAATGCACAATGTAAACAGCTTTATTAAAAGTGGTTGATATTGCAGTCCAGTGACTGAGGTAATAGATGGAGGTGGGTCTAACTCAAATGATTAATCAGATTAACTACCTGGTGAAGAAACTTATCAGATAAGAATTTTTTGTTTCAATTGTCTCATAATAGGTGGGTAGAAGTTGTCCTTGAGCCTGATGGGATGTGCTTTCAGGCTTCTGTATCTACTGTCCAAAGGGAGAGTGAAGAGAGAACGTCCAGGGTAGATGGGTCTTTGATTGTACTGACTGCTTTCTCGAGGCAGTGAAGAGTGTAACTTAGAGTCCAGAAAATGTTTTTGAACTTCTGAGGTGCAGGTCTCTGAGCTCCTATACCTCTAGCCTGATGCCAGCATCAAAAAGAGGGCATGACTGGGTCAGTCAGGGTCCTTAGAATTCATTGAAGTTTTATTTTGACTTTTTACACATGTGGAAATAAGATGCTAAGACCATGAGATAAAGGGGCAGAATTAGACTACTTGGCTCACAATTGACCTCATCATGCCCTTTCACCTCACAGTCTGCTTGCACTGAGCTTTCTGGGGAACTGTAACACTTCATACCTCATTCCGTTGTTGTACATATTCCTTTGTACCACCTCAATGTACTGATGTCGCGGGAGTTCAGTATGACATGCAAAAGAAAAGTCTTACATCTCCCTCCAATTTACCATTAGTCAGGGTCTGGAATTGATCTGTAAATCCCGAACACAACCTCCTTCTCTCTCTCAGGTGGCACCGGTGTGTTGTGTTTATTTGTTCATGTAAATTGTGTATAATTCCAGTCACGCAAACAAGGTTAAATGATCTTTGTCATGTTTGTAATGTACTGTGCTGTTCAAAAAGCGAATGGCCGTGTCATTTATTTATACTCTGTATACTTATGCCTCGGACAACAGACTTCAGCTTGCAAAGCTGCAGTTCCGCGAAAGAAAAAGCTTGTTCAGTCAGCAATCTGTTGTGGTGACACCACAGTCTCCGAGCGCGGAATGGAGACTGTGGCTCTCGGATTCACACCTGAAGTCATTCCCTTACCTTCGGCACCGACCACACCAAGCTGGAGCAGAAGCGAGAAAAGGCGAACGAGTGAAAATATCCGGAGACCGGGTGGTGACCCAAGCTTCTCAACCCGGGGTTGACGATTCTTGGGTCCGACGCTCATCCGATCTACGTCTCTTCCCGACCGATCGTTGCCGGACCTGCTCCGGGATACTGACCCCGTTCGCTGGCGGACAGAGAGCAGAGGAGGGTCCGCACACCGGGTCACGGAGCTCCCCAGCGGAAAGTGGAGGAGAGTGATGTGGAGTGAACTCATAACGATTGGTAAACAGTGAAGATGAACACGGACAGAATTGTCTCAGGTCAATATTTAACAACAGTTAACTTGTCTGCTCCGAAGATACACGTTCGTTAGTTTCAATTTCAATCTCTTGTGTTAAACAAGGAGGAGCGAGAGATTGTAGGAACAAATAAGAACGCGTTTTTGTCAGGAGTTCCTTTAAAACTTCACAAATAATCTTTATACATATTAATATAGACACGAAAAGTAAAACACAAAGCGAAAATAATTTACATCCTCGTTATCACATGCTCAATATTTTGAGCAAGGTTAACGCTAAAAAAGCAATTGTCAGTCATGTGATCCCCTGAGGTGACACACTATGACATTGTCTGAGGGGCTACCCCAGCTGACTCAGGTCTTTCCTGTCCGGAAGCAGAAGGATCCTAGAAGCCTTCGCATTGGCTGCACTGAGCTCCAGTGGGTCGGTCACGCGTCCTCATACAACCTGAATGTGTCAGTTAGCAGCGGGCATTACAGACACCTCACTGTGCTGGAAGAGCAACACGTTTCAGATGCACCAACGGAAGCCCTTCACGGAACTGATCTCCCAGCAGCTCCTGATGCCTGTCTCGGTGTGTGAGTTGCTGGGAACAGGAGAGACCCATCCTCCAAAACGCCAGTGACGAATGGTGCCTAAGCGTATTGTGACTCTTGATCCACACACAACCTGAAGATACTTAGGATTCATTAGGAATCTCCGAGAATATAAATTGATCAGGGGGAAGGGGATAACGGGAACACTTCGCGATCAAGTGGCAGCTTCTTGTGAGTTTGACCTGCTGACATAGGGTTAGATCTTAATACTGACTTGGATAGAATATCATATACATACACAACAGACATGCTCTCCAAAATAAGTTCTGGGCTAGAGTCAGGATTTGCATCAAACACAGACATCTGTAGTGCAGTCCAACTCAATCGTAGGGAAACAGAGAGATTTCCCATCAATTCTGGTATCCGGATGATTGTCCACTCTCCCCTGTTTATGTGCTGTATAGAAATCTATGCCAAATCCCTCAGGTGGAAAAAAATGCAAAAGACGGATGTTGATGCCAGGCAATGGAGTAACCAGGGTCGAAACCTCATTCAAAATGGATGTTGTTACTGTATTGTTATCAGATCCAGGGTCAGTTCACAAGCTCTTCGACATCTATAACCCTTTGAAATGGCATCAGGTGCCAGAGTTAACCATGGTAAGAGTGAGGTCATTGCACTGATCCAATGTTTCCTTCACTGACAGGTCTGACTACTTGAATTGGAGGTATGATTGGAGGTAAATGTAAAACTGTTCTTCTACATGTCATACAGAACTACTGCGACGTCAGTACATTGAGGTGGTACAAAGGAATATGTACAACAACGGAATGAGGTATGAAGTGTTACAGTTCCCCAGAAAGCTCAGTGCAAGCAGACTGTGAGGTGAACAGGCACGATTAGCTCAATTGTGAGATCAAGACACCATTTTATCATACTAGGGGACATTCAAGGAGCTCTGGCAAATGTATTAGCCATATATATGCACAAGCAGATTAGGGAATTGCTATGAATACAAAAACATCCCAATGAAGGGTCTTTGCCTGAAACATCGATTCATTTCCACAGATGCGACCTGACCTTCAGAGTTCCTCAAGCATTTTGTGTACATTGCTTGGAATTTGCTATTGGTGTGCTGGTGTGACATGCAACAAAAACAAACAATATTCAATAATTATAAAGAATGAAGAATTATATAAAATACATCTTGAGGTTAAAGTACGGATATGGAGTAAAATATGCAGAAATACATAAATATCAGCATCCAACATACATAAATATTAGCATCTATTCTCAATTCATCATTCTAAAATGTGGCTTGAAGTTTTTACAGTTTAATGCTAGGGCTGAGGTGATGATCATATGATTAATCAGATTAAGTGCCGGGGAAAGAAACTTTTAAAGTGGTGTGAAGTTTTTGTTTCAATGAGCACATAACGTTGCACCTCAAAAGAGTGGACCTGTTAAGATAAGGATGAAGGGAGACTCCACCTACTGTTTAATGGAGTGACACACAGTTCGTGTGGCTGCAATTAATTCTTCCTTTTCCCCAGTTTAAACTTTAAATTTTTAACTTCTTTTTTCTTTTTATTAAAATAAATGTACTGTTTCACATAGATCCAGTCAAAAAATACAACCGTTGTAACAAGAGCACCCTACTCTATACTCCTTCCTTCGTATGATAAAGGTGTCACAATTATGGAATCAGCAGTGCAGTAGACACGGCAATTGCACTTGTGAATATGCACGTGTCAGCTAATATTATTTTGTTGTGATAGTATTTATCTCCATACTTGTCATCATAGTGCTTGTTGAGTCTTGGATATAGCACAGCAATTCTTTGCTGGCTGTTTGCATTTAGCCTTGCCAGATAAATTAGACTGTCGAATCTACTGACTCTGAAGATTAGAGTGATATTCATTTCATTCTTAAATGTTCTTTTCAGCCACAATGTATGCTTCGTTTTTCATTTGAGAGTTTTAGTTAATGACCCTGTTTGGCCTAGCATTTATTGTTTTCATTTTCCTTTAACACTGCTTGCATTAAAGACTGTGAACTGTTGACCCACTTCATTGTCTCTCGCTCCACATTTTGGCCAAATCCGAACCGGGATGACAAATGGTGGCAATATTTTTGCTTTTCTAGTTGTGGTATTTGAAAATTCACTTTGTGTTTTGTTTCTGAGTGTACCCGATCTCCTTAGTCCTGAATATTCATTAGCCTCACTCTATTTTAAATTCCAATGTGGCTGTCCTTTGATCATATTCCAATTACTATATTGTTCTCACTCTGTAACCATTCTTTATCCTGCCTTAGGATTCTTATGTCATCTTGCAATTTATATTCCCACCTAAGTACCTTCATTGTGGTTATTCATGCAATTCTAACCAAGACTAACTGTAAACATGAGAAAATCTGAAGATGCTGGAAATCCAGAGCAACACACAGAAAATACTGGAGGAACTCAGCAGGTCAGCCAGCATCTACAAACATAAACAGTCAATGTTGAGCCGAGACCTTTCTTCAGGACTAACTGTGTCCCTTTACTCTTTCTACATATAGCAAAACTGAAAATGGTTCCCCTGTTTTAACATAGCGGCAAATCTTCTGTTCATGGTAAAATGTTTTTCTCAATTGGATAAAATTTTTTAATGGGGTCTCCATCCCTCTGGAGATAATGAGAAGAGGACATGTTACAGCTGGTGAGGATCCAAAATGATGGGTGTCACTTTCTTCAGACACTGCCTTTGGAAGTTGTCCTCGACGGTGGGGAGGGCTGTGTCCGTGATGGATCTGATTGAGTCTACAACTCTCTGCAATCTCTTTCCCCTCATTCCCACTCACTCTTCCCATGTCTACCCTGACATTCATCATTCATGGCTGCCATTTTACCTTCGTACTACTCTCCTGCACTCACCCCATGATTCTCTTCACATTAAAAATTGTTCTCTTTCGTTTTTGAATAGATTATACTCAATGATGAAGCCCTTGTGTGAAGAAACTTGTCATTTCTGTACTTAGTAACATCTTATTTTGAAATTATGGACACCACAGAAAACTTAACTCTACAGCTACCTTATCAATATTCCTTTTTCAGAATTTAGTAGGTTTTTGTGATTATATTTTGATATTCAACCCATTCTTTTCAGCCTCTCCTCATTAAACAAGTTTGTACAGACTTTCAAAAGAACCCACTCCAAAACTCAAGCCAATGGTCTTAGTTTCACTACTGCTTTTTTAAATTTAAAAATAAATATTCAGAATAGAACATATATACAAAAAGAATGATTTCAAAAAGAAAACTGCAATCTTACATTTTAGTGTCATCTAGACAATATATTCTATAGTTTTAATTTATTTTTAAACAATAGCACTGTTACCAATGATGTGACCCCCTTAGGTGATGGTCAATGTTCGAGGGGCTTCCCCACCCAACTCTGCCCCTCCACATGTGGTGGCAGAAGGAGCTTAGACTGTGATCTTTCCCCACAGAGCCTTTGCATTGTCTGCACTGAGCCTCAGCACAAACTCCCACAGCCTGGAATGTGTCAGTCAGGAGCATTCCCACACGGAAGCATTGCTGAGAATCCCTACCACCCATCCCACAATCTCTTTGTGTCAGGAAGGAGGGACAGAGGCATCAGGACTAGGATGCCAGATTGGGTAACATCTTCTTCCCTCAGAATGTGAGACTAATGAATACCCTGCCACCACCGAACACTCGTTATTAAGACAATGAGCCGTGTGTGACATGCATTTTAAATTGTATTTTATTAATTTATTTATAGTAATGCTTTGTTTTATATATTACAGCCAGATAGTAATATACTTGAACTTAACATCTCGTTATGCTGGAAGACCAACAAGATTTTGTTAGACCAAAGACAAGGATCCTTGCATCTGTCTCCACACTACAGTCATTAAAGAGGTGGGAGTCCATTACTTCCCCTCCGTAGCTGTTCTGAGGTCAGTGTGCAATGAGCACTATCCCAGAACAATCAGGCTGGCGGGTGCCCTGCTGCCAGCGAAGCGAAGTCTTGTACCTGTTGGTCAGTTCTGGTGATAAGGCATTTTGTGAAATGGCTTGGAGATCTTCTTCGGGAAAAAAACCCTTAAGTCCCTGTCCTGCAGTGTCAGCTGGACACTGCTTGATGGACCTGTGCTCAGTGTATTTGCTTGGAAGAACTCCTTCACGAAGGACAGGTAGTGCAGCCGCATCTAGTTGACTGTGACATTCTATGTCAATGAGGCCAGACCTGTTCTCTGCTGCATCAGGGACAGATAAAACCATAGCACATAGTGACTCCTGATGTCCACGTACACACGCTGATGCAGCCACAGATGAAATCGGGTACACCTTTGCCCCCATTCTCTGGTAATTTGTACACGCTGACCTATTGGATTTGTTCCATTTTAGATCCCCAGATGAACTGGAAAGTGTCCCAGGTGATTTCTGAGCAGAGGAGAAAAGAACAGGCTACACCTGCACCAAGTACAACAGCCCTGAGAGATCATCACATATGATAACCAGCTTCTCTCCAGTTATTGATAGAAAACACACTTTCTACAGAGCCAATTTTTAATGCATGTTTTACACCTCCAAACCAGATGCCCGGCACCTTCATGTACTCAGACCTGATGGTAAAGGGGACGTTGGATCGGACCACTGACTTCACTCATACTGTGGTTAACTGTGGCCCCTGACACCAATTCAAATGGTAATAGATGCCGATGAGTTTTGGAACTGACCATGGATATGGGTACAAGCTGGTCATCCTCCTCCTCCTTAACAATATTGTGTTCACAGAGATCGTTCATGAATTTTGGCCTCCGTCATTCCTGTCTGATTCACTCCGTAAAACCCATTTTGGAGAGCATGTCTATGATATACCTGTATGATACCCCATCCCAATCAGAACCACTCCTACTTCAGGATGTCAATCTCACAGGAAGCGGCCATTCATTCGCGAAGAGTTCTCATTATCTCTTTGCGTGTGGGGGGAGAGCTGAAGGGGGGAATCTGTGTGGTTCTAATATTTTACTGTCATTCATTCTTTGAGGCACTCCACTGTTTTTGTGGATGTTCACAAAGAAAATAGATCAAGATGCATATTGTATACATTTGACTGGCATTAAATGTACCTACTGAGACCTATTATCCCCCTCCTCCATAAAAATTTGTATTCTCAGAGACTGTTATCAATCAAAATTGTATTTCTTGCTCTGTGATTCCCATACTGGGGGATTGGCAGCAGAGGTCACAGACCTTTTGATCACAATTGCTCCTTTACCTTAGTAAACACATGGGACACCTTCCTGTTCATCTGGATGTCCAAGATGGAGCGAGTCCATTGAGTCATGGTTGACAATTCTCCAACAAATGGGGCAGAATTGAACCAAATGTTTTCTTCAGTCTGATAACAACTACCATGTGTGGCTGCATCCGGTTGACAATGGAAAATAAGAACATCGACACCAAGTGTCACAATATGCTAAGTTTCTACTGGTCACTGTTGTGTTGGAGGATGGATTTGTCCTGTTCCCAGGGACACGGACACACACACACACACACACACACACACACACACACACACACACACACACACACACACACACACACACACACACACACACACACACACACACACACACACACACACCACCATCAACTCAGTGAAAGGCTCCCGTTGGTTCCAGCACAGTGAGGTGTCTGTAATAATAGCTTCTGACTGGCACATTCAGGTTGTATGAGGATCAACTGAAGCTCAGTGTAGCCAAAGCAAAGGGTCAGTGAAGAAGGACCAGAGTCTCAGGTCCTTGTGCTTCTGGACAGGGAGGCCCTGAGTCAACTGGGCTATTGCTCAAACAATTTCACCTCATGGGAACACAGGAATGGCAATTTTTTTCACAGAGATAACATTGCTGAATATATTGAACACATGATAATGAAGGTGTAAGATGCTTTTGCACTTTTTCCTATATATTATTATGAATAATGATTATTTGTGAAAATAAAAAGGAATTCCTGGCAGAAAAAAAGTTCTTACTTGTTCCTGCAACCTCCTTGTCAAACACAATGAAGGAAATTGAAATTGAAATTAACTGCTTCCTCACCCAATGCTCACTAATGTTTGAACTCCAGTCATCACGTTTCCTTCCAGATCACAGAAAGATAGTCTTCATTATCTCTCTTCTGACTAGAAGAACCCTGGTCTGGGCCAACCCACATTTGAAACAAAGGTTGATTTGCTCAATTTTGGAGAAAATCATCGTTGCCATGAGGAAAGTGTTCCATCTTCCCAGGGGTCAGTGTGGACATGGTGGAGAATTACATATACCTGGGAATATGAATGGACAATAAACTGGACTGGTCAAAGAACACTGAAGGTGTCTACAAGAAGGGTCAGAGCCGTCTCTATTTCCTGATGAGACTGAGGTATTTTAACATCGGCTGGACAATGCTGAGGATGTTCTACGAGTCTGTGGTGGCCAGTGCTATCATGTTTGCTGTTGTGTGCTGGGGCAGCAGGCTGAGGGTAGCAGACACCAACAGAATCAACAAACTCATTCGTAAGGCCAGTGATGTTGTTGGGGTGGAACTGGACTCTCTGACGGTGGTGTCTGAAAAGAGGATGCTGTCCAAGTTGCATGCCATCTTGGACAACGACTCCCATCCACTCCATAATGTACTGGTTAGGCACAGGAGTACATTCATCCAGAGACTCATTCCACCGAGATGTAACACTGAGCATCATAGGAAATTGTTCCTGCCTGTGGCCATCAAACTTTACAACTCCTCCCTCGGAGTGTCAGACACCCTGAGCCAATAGGCTGGTCCTGGACTTATTTTTCCACTTGTCATGATGAACTTATTATTATTTAATTATTTATGGTTTATATTGCTATATTTCTTCACTATTCTTGGTGGTACGGCTGTAACAAAACCCAATTTCCCTCGGGATCAATAAAGTATGTCTGTCTGTCTGTCAATAAGTAATAAACAGGACAATAGGGCAGTAAGGTGTCAGTCCAGGCTCTGGCAATTGAGGTGTCTGATAGCTTGGGGGAAGAAACTGTTACATAGTCTGGTCATGAGAGCCTGAATGCTTCCGTGCCTTTTCCCAGATGGCAGGAGAGAGAAGAGTTTGTATGAGGGGTGCCTGGGGTCCTTCAAAATGCCATTCGTTTTGTGGATACAGCGTGTAGTGTAATTGTCCGTGATAGCGGGAAGAGAGACTCCGATGATCTTCTCAGCTGACCTCACGATCCGCTGCAGGGTCTTGCGATCCGAGGTGGTGCAATTTCTGAACCAGGCAGTGATGCAGCTGCTCAGGATGCTCTCAATACAACCCCTGTAAAATGTGATGAGGAAGAGGGGTGGGAGATGGACTTTCCTCGGACTTCGCAGGAAGTAGAGACATTGCTGGGCTTTCTTTGCTATGGAACTGGTGTTGAGCGACCAGGTGAGATTCTCTGTCAGGTGAACACCAAGAAATCTGGTGCTCTTTACGATCTCTACCGAGGAGCCTTCGATGTTCAGTAGGGAGTGGTCACTCTGTGCCCTCCTGAAGTCAACAACCATCTCTTTTGTTTTGCTCACATTCAGAGACAGGTTGTTGGCTCTGCACCAGTCCGTTAGCCACTACACCTCCTCTCTGTAAGCTGACTCATCGTTCTTGCTGATGAGACCCACCACGGTCGTGTCATCGGCGAACTTGATGATGTGGTTCGAGCTGTGTGTTGCAGCACAGTCGTGGGTCAGCAGAGTGAACAGCAGTGGACTCAGCACACAACCCTGGGGAGCCCCCGTGCTCAGTGTGATGGTGTTGGAGATGCTGCTCCCGATCCGGACTGACTGAGGTCTCCCAGTCAGGAAGTCTAGGATCCAGTTGCAGAGGGAGGTGTTCAGGCCCAGTAGGCTCAGCTTTCCAATCAGTTTCTGAGGGATGATTGTGTTGAATGCTAAACTGAATTCTATGAACAGCATCTGAACATGTGTCTTTTTTGTCCAGGTGGGTTAGGGCCAGGTGGAGGGTGATGGCAATGGCATCGTCTGTTGAGCGGTTGGGACAGTACGCAAACTGCAGGGGGTCCATGAGGGGGGGGCAGCAGTGTCTTGATATGCCTCATGACGAGCCTCTCGAAACACTTCATGATGATGGATGTGAATGCAACGGGACGGTAGTCATTGAGGCAGGACACTGAAGTCTTCTTTGGTATTGAGACGATGGATGAAAAAACAAATTATCTGTCATTACAAATATTTAAACTAATCTCATTTGGTCAATTCCTCCCTGTTCAAACACAACAGATTATCTTCTGCTTGTACTGACACACTGTATGTGTTACCATCTCCGTTTGCTGAAATTTTTCCCTTACAAACCAGAGAAAGTGGAAGGTGCACCCTAACTTTCCCTCCCACTGTGGGAGCCCTTTCTTCAGTGCCTGCTTCCTCCTCCAGTTCTGGGGATCATCCTGGTTAGCGATAATCCTTTGGGTAATGGTCTATTGTTTAGATTCTACAAGACTTGTATAATACAGTCAGCCATCCTTGTAAGGTGACTAAATGAATCTGTTGTTTTAAAGGTCCTTTCATTCTTTCAATCAATCAGCTTTGATGTTTGGGAGTGTTATAAACCCCTAGGGTTCATATTTTTCTGTGGACTGTCACTTTAAAACACCAGGAGAATGAGACTGACTTTTGGACAATGCTTGAGCTGGTTGAGAGAGAGAGAGAGAGAGAGAGATGGAGTTATTTGATGGGCAATCAATGTTATGGTTTCTCTGCAGCTTGTTTTGAATATACAAGGACACACAGACACACAGTTAGAGTCAAGATGGATTCGGTCAATGAAAGACACCAGTGAGTCAGTCACTGGTTTAAACTCTCAGTGGCCCAAAAGGGGTGAGTTGAGATCAATCCAGAGTATCAATAACTGATTCTTACAAGTTTCTCCAACTACAAGAAGTTTGCAGAGAAGAGAAGAGGGGAGAGGAAGGTTTGAAACAGAAGAAGCCCAGTGACAAAGAGATCACTGTTTGGACTCTCTCTCTAAGTAGCCCGTGAGGGTGAGCTTGTTTTTATTTGGATATGAAAGTGTGATTGTCACTTAGTTAATCCACAGGAGTGGGTTCTCTGGTGAGGGGAAAACCTTTGTGAATACCACCTGTGTGTTTACCCTTTGTCTGGGTGTGGTGGTTCATTGAAGACAGTCACCCCTGTGGCAAATCACTGTTGGAGTTATTTCGTATCTCATGGAACTGGCTAAGTGGCTTTCACATTGTGTGTTTGGGGTAACCTTGTGGAACCTACCGGTGTGTCGACCCTTGCCTGGGCGGGGGTTCCCTTGAAGATGGTCCTCTTCGTGATAAGCTACTGTTGCATATGTGGAATCCATATGTGGATTCTATTTGAGTATCCTGTGGCCACCACTTTGAGATGTCTCGTAGCTGAATTTGAGTGTGGTACTACAGGCAGTCTCCGGGTTATGAACGAGTTCCATTCCTGAGTCTGCCTTTAAGTCGGATTTGTACGTAAGTCGGAACAAATACAAACTGTACATCTGGTATTATTTAGCGTCAGTTAATCAAACGTTTGTCTTAGTATATAGTATATATTTTACATTTCTATGCATATAAAACACTTAAGAAACATATGTATTCCAATAATTAAACCGCTGAGTTGCTTAGTAATATTTGTAGCTTTCATCGGGGCAGGGCATTTCACACGATCCATTATTCTCACTTTATCCTTTATCCTTTAAAATTGTTCCGATCATTGACCTAACGCTTTTCCAATGAACGTCGGCATTTCACCTCTTCCAAACGCTTTATTATTTCCACATTATTTTCAATCGCAATCGCTTCCCGTCAATGGAACAGAAACAGTGACGGGCCAATGTAACAATGTAACACCAAATTATAACAAAGCATAATCTGACTACCAGTCAGGCATGAAATAACACCAAATAACCCTGCCTGTATGTGCTATAGAGTAGACATATAATCACTGCAAAAGAGGAAAAGGGGGGGACTCACCAAGTCTACTTTTCCATGGATATTTCTTGCTGCTCTTGACTGATTTGAACAGTCCTTTGTCCTTTTGCACATCCAGAGAGAAGTCCTCACATGACAAGTCACAGATCACAGATATTTGAAGTTCATTTTTGATCAGTTTATTGATCATCTGCATCTGTTTATTGAGTCTGACCATTTAATGGTCATCAGAGAGAAGATCTTCTCTACACAGCATCAGGGACCAGGTACATCAGCAAGTGCATTGATGATGTTACTCTGTCCAAACCATCACTATACGTGCTAACCAGAAGCCGTGGATGACCGCAGAGGTGCGTGCGTGCTGAGGTCCCGTGACTCCACCTTCAGAGCAGACAACAAGGCAGCTCTAACAACAGTGAGGGCCAAACTGTCCTGGGCCATCAGAGGGGCAAAGCATGCACACCCCCAGCGAATCCAGAGCCACTTCCAGGACAGTGGCGACATGCGGCGCATGTGGAAGGGAATCCAGGACATCACCAATTATGGGACAACATCACCTGACTGTGCAGGTGATGCCTCCCTCCCAGATGCGCTGAATAACTTCTACGCCTAGTTTGAGGAGGAAAATGACGTGGTGGCGAGTAAGTCCACCCCTCCTACAAATGACCAGGTGCTGTGTCTCACTGTGGCTGATGTGAGAAGAACCCTGTGCAGGGTCAACCCGCGGAAGGCTGCTGGACCAGACAACATCCCTGGTAGAGTGCTCAGAGGATGTGCAGACCAGCTTGCAGATGTTCTCACTGACATCTTCAATAACTCCCTGAGCAGCGCCACCATTCCAATGTGCTTCAAGGCTGCCACCATCGTTCCCGTGCCAAAGAAGTCTTCAGTGTCCTGCCTGAATGACTACCGTCCCATTGCACTTACATCCATCATCATGAAGTGTTTCGAGAGGCTCGTCATAACGCATATCAAGACCCTGCTGCCCCCCTCACTGGACCTCCTGCAGTTTGCGTACCATCCCAAATGCTCAACAGATGATGCCATTGCCACCACCCTCCACCTGGCCCTAACCCAGCTGGACAAAAATGACACATAAGTTTGGATGCTGTTCATAGACTTCAGTTCAGCACTCAACACAATCATCCCTCAGAAACTGATTGGAAAGCTGAGCCTACTGGGCCTGAACACCTCCCTCTGCAACTGGATCCTAGTCTTCCAGACTGGCAGACCTCAGTCAGTCTGGATCGGGAGCAACATCTCCAACACCATCACACTGAGCACGGGGGCCCCCCAGGTCTGTGTGCTCAGTCCACTGCTGTTCACTCTGCTGACCCACGACTGTGCTGCAACACACAGCTCGAACCACATCATCAAGTTTGTCGATGACACGACCGTGGTGGGTCTCATCAGCAAGAACGACGAGTCAGCTTACAGAGAGGTGCAGTGGCTAACAGACTGGTGCAGAGCCAACAACCTGTCTCTTAATATGAACAAAATTTCAGGAGGGCACGGAGCGACCACTCCCCGCTGAACATCGATGGCTCCTCAGTAGAGATCATTAAGAGCACCAAATTCTTTGGTGTTCACCTGGCAGAGAATCTCACCTGGTCCCTCAACACCAGCTTCATAGCAAAGAAAGCCCTGCAGCGTCTCTACTTTCTGTGAAGGCTGAGGAAAGTCCATCTCCCACCCCCATTCCTCATCACATTCTACAGGGGTTATATTGAGAGCATCCTGAGCAGCTGCATCACTGCCTAGTTTGGAAATTGCACCATCTTGGACCGCAAGACCCTGTGCAGATAGTGAGATCAGCTGAGAAGATCATCGGGGTCTCTCTTCTTGCCATCACGGACATTTACACTACACACTGCATCCACAAAGGAAACAGCATTATGAAAGACCCCACACACCCCTCATACAAACTCTTCTCCCTGCTGCCGTCTGGGGAAAGGCACAGAAGCATTCAGGCTCTCACGACCAGACTATGTAACAGTTTCTTCCCCCAAGCTATCAGACTCCTCAATACCCAGAGCCTGGACTGACACCTTACTGCCCCGTTGTCCTGTTTATTATTTATTGTAATGCCAGCACTGTTTTTGTGCACTTTACGTAGTCCTGTGTAGGCTTGTAGTCGAGTGTAGCTTTCTCTGTGTTGATCTTTTATGTAGTTCAGTCTAGTTTTTGTACTGTGTCATGTAACACCATGGCTCTGAAAAATGTTGACTTATTTTTACTATGTACTGTACCAGCAGTTATGGTCGAAATGACCATAAACGTGACTTGCCTTTTCCCAGGAGAAATTACAGCCCTGAATATCTGCAAACTTGGGTTTGAAAAACAGGGCATTGGTGAGGGCAAACGGCATGACCAGGTATTTAAGGTGGCCTAGAGGCATATTAAATGCTGTCTTCCACTTCTCTCCCTGCCTTATTCTGACCAGATGGTAGGCACTTTGAAGGTCCAACTTTGAGAAGATGGTGGCTCGGTGAAATGGTTCAAATGCTGAATTTAGGAGGGGCAGTGGGTACTTGTTTTTAATGCTTATGTTGTTGAGGCCTCGGTAATCAATTCAGGGGCGTAATGACCCATCCTTCTTCCCCACAAAAAATAACCCTGCGACCACTAGGGAGGATGAGGGCCGAATAATGCCCACCACGAGCGAGTCACTGACGTACTTCTCCATGGCTTCACTCTCAGGCCGGGACAAGTTAGACAACCAACTTGCAACGAGGCCCCGGGGAGGAGGTTAATAGCACAATCGTATGTTCGGTGTACATATTTTACATATGCCCGCTGGTGTTTGCATGTTTCTGCTGAAGCATCTTCATTTGGAACTTTTGGACTTCCTCGTAAACACCTGTGATGCAGAGTTTTGTTTCCTCCAGCTTTTTTACGAGTTGGTCAGAAACACACCCCACGTTGCGGAAAAAGCACAGATAAATTTCAATAGCTCCAGTTTTTTTCTTCATCCTCAAAAATCTTCTTCAGTGCCACAGGGCAGGTCTCAAGGTACCTGAAATATGACGTCAGAGCTGGCCAGCTTTGCAGGAGCCATCGTGTGCAAACATAACACAGAATTTCACACCACTCGATGTCAACAAAGGCAAAACATTGTCGCAGTTCCTCTCTTCGGGAAGAAGATACTGAGAAGTGGCTGTAGACCTTTAGAACAATAGTTTCAATATCCACTGACAGCTGATCACAGGCGTTATGAGCTACGTGAGCTGGGCAATTAGCTTTCAGAATGCGATTGTCGGCACTGTTCAATAACTGGTAAACTGAGTGGTGTTTTCCAAAATTTACGTTGGCGCTATCTGCTGCATAGGCTGTGACGTGTCTAATATCCAGGTCACACTTTTCCAGGCAGCTCATCAGAGCTTGCAGTTTCATCACTGTCTTCATAACAGTCAAGTAACTTACACTGCACTCCAGCGGCACGGAAATATCTCACGCACACTGGAAACATTTTTTTATCTCCCTTGTTTCAGGCATTGGTGACAAATGAGAAATACGCAGGCTCCGCGGGCTCACCCTCTTCAGCCGGGGTCAGATCATCCATAATATCCCGCACAGTCTTTGGTTCATCGTAATCATCTCAGCTTTCGTTCTTCCCAAGTGCATCTTCTTCACAACATTTGAGTCATTAAACAAAGCACCGTTGAGATTAGCAAGACAGTCAGTGCTGTTGTAGCCGAGTCTGTGTTTTAACCGTATTGGTACACATAGGAGGCTTCACTTGCCGCAATTTTGTCATTTTCCATAGTAGATTTAATGAAGAATGCACCAACATTGCTTGCACCTTTAGCTAGAGTGACGTTCTTGTGCATTTCTGTGGAGGCATGCTGAGTTCGGTGACTCTCACTTCCATGGCCAATTGAGAATTCCCGACGGCCTTCATCGACGTCCAGTCACCGCTGACAGGCTTACCCCATGTCTTTTTTGCTTCTCATTGCTAGTTACAGCCGCACAGTCTTTTCTATTTTGGAGGTTTATCCATATTGGCACATGCTAAACCAACCGAACAACCCCAGATGTTACTGAAGCTTTTTTTTTTGGCAGGAATTGGCAAAATATAGCACACAGCTGATGCGCATAAGGGCCTGTGATCGATGACAGGAGAATCACATGTGCCTGGCGCCAACAGCACATGCAACACGCACACACGCTGGTGCATCAGATCTAGGATCTGTCTGTCAGGGTGCCCTCTGGTGATTACAGAGTAGTAGCAGTCAAATACGGGACAAGGACAGTCCATATGGGACAAACCAATTTAGCCCACTTTATGGGATGTCTCGGCTAATACGGAACAGTTGGCAACCCTAACTGAGACCCATCATCTAACACTATTTCTTGGGGGTCCCATAACAGCCAATTAATTTCTGCAATCCCTTCAGTGTGTGATTCTGGTCAGCTCTGGTGCAAGGAATCTCCACGAACAGACCTGAATGGGTGACAACCATGGTAAGCAACTCGTTGCTGCTGTGACAGGAGTCCGATGTAATCAATCTGTTATACCTGCGCTGAAACATCCTCCAGTTAATATGACTTCAATCCTTTTAACCTGCTGACAAATATCACACACAGTATTAACTTCTTTCATTCTGCCTGCAGGTAGTCATGACATGCACTCCCAATTGACCAGCCATAGTGCCAAATTCAAGGTTGTTGACCACCTCCACAACCCTCAACCCCCACCGCCCGAGCCCTTGTTTGCCCGTTCTGCAATGTACCACTTCATTTCACAATAGAGGCTGCCCCCGCCCACCCTGGGTAGTGAAGGTCTCCGAGAGCACCCACGTCGAAATCGGGAGGTTAGGTGTCAGAATGACTTCACCTCCCTCGGGAGGCCTCCGTCTCCACCAACTCCCTGGCCAGTGGTTGTTTTTCAAAGGGTCTGTATCGGCCAGCTGCACCAGGTAGGGTGCGGGGCCAGAACCCTAAGGGAATGTTCACCCAATTCTGTCCTCGTCATTTACTCCATAAATTCTGAAGTAGGGACACCTGTAACTCCAGGGCGATCAGGGGAAACGAGGAGACAGAGGCAGGGCCTGAAACACAGTTTCCCCGAGCAGCCTCGATCGCCTGTTGTTGCTCTGGACCCCACTCAATATTGCTTTCTTCCTGGTTAGATAAGGGTCGCAACAGGACAGTTGGATGTGCTATGTTACAGTCGACATTTTGGGCCGAGACCCTTTGGCAGGACTGCATCTCTGGGTCCCTGTAGAAGGATGCCATTGATACAGTAGTCTTCCTGTTTATCAGGCGAGAGAGCCCATGCATCGAGGAGTAGCGCTCTCAGCTCTGCACAGACCCTGAGGCAATCGGGTAAAAGTCTGCCTTCCCATTGATCACGTCACCCTGGTGACAGGGGAATGGGGACGAAAGCTTTTCCCCGATCTATGACCGCGTACTATCCCTTCTCTCCTGTAACATGTCCGGGACAGCTGCAGTTAACGGAGCGGCGTGTTTATTTAACTGGCGATAATCACTGTCATCCCCCCAGCTACCGTCCGGTTTCTTCCCTGGCCAGACAGGACTGTGAACTCAGACGTTGTATGTTTGATCACACCCTGTTTGAACAAACCTGCTTCGGTGTCTGAGACTTCCGAATGTCCTCCCGATATTCGGTACGGTTTCACACAAACCACGGTCCTCGGTGGCCGGATTGTAAGCGGCTCCCACCCCGTTAGCCCCACTTAATCACTTGCTATTAATTTAGCCGGCTCTGTCTGTCCCTCCAACACATTAATTCCGATGACATTTTTAGGTAACATGGCTACTCAGCAATGTTCCCTGAGGTGTGCAGGGTGGGGAGCGGCTACTGCATGCGTTAGTTTTCATGTTTCCCATCCCCTCCTTTCATTTAAAAACTCCAGCTTTCGTTTTCCCCTCAGCAACCTGCCTTTAATACCTCTGTCTTCTTTAGTGCCTCACCCACGGGGTGTCTCCCTTGTATCCACAAGAGACACCGCAGATTTCCCCATAAATATGGACCGATAATGAGCCATTCTGTTCACATGCTCCTGATTCAATATCTCCTCGTCCGGGCCATCCCACCCAGTCTGCGGTAAACACCTGCATGTGTAACTATTGTGCGAAGTATCGCGATCCCCTCGTCGATAGTGTGCTAAAGCGCTCCCTGCTGTCCCCAGTCATTGTCATTCTGCATCTGATATTAAAAACGTTTTGTGTAGAGGGAACAAGTCATTAACTTAAGCAACACTCACAAAATGCTGGTGGAACGCAGCAGGCCAGGCAGCATCTATAGGGAGAAGCACGTTTCAGGTCGAGACCCTTCGTCAGGACTAACTTAAGGAAAGATAGTAAAAAATTTGAAAGTAGGAGGGAGAGGGGGAAATGCAAAATGATAGTAGAAGACCGGAGGGGGTGGGGTGAAGCTAAGAGCTGGAAAGGTGATTGGCGAAAGTGATACAGAGCTGGAGAAGGGAAAGGATCATGGGACGGGAGGCCCAGGGAGAAAGAAAGGGGGAGGGGAGTACCAGAGGGAAATGGAAAGCAGGCAGAGTGATGGGCAGAGAGAGAAAAAAAAGGAGGGGGAAATCTAAATATTTCAGGGATAGGGTAAGAAAGGGAGGAGGGGCATTAACAGAAGTTAGAGATGTCAATGTTCATGCTATCATTAACTTCCTCCATGGTCAAATGCACCGAGGCAGCCCCTGTATCCCACAACTGAGCTAACCATACAGTGATACATTCTCCACTCCTCTGCACATATTTATCTTTTCCTGGGTCTTCCATGTCCTGGTCACTCTGTACTCCTGCGTCGTCTGACCACACACCCGTGTCCTTGTAATCTTATGAAAGTTCTCCTTTTTTATGTCCTTCAAATCCCCTTACACTGGTACTTTTCCATCCCTTGGTGGTAGCAGCACCCACCCCCTTATCCCTGGGTCTCATCAGCAAGAACAACGAGTCAGCTTACAGAGAGGAGGTGCAGCAGCTAACGGACTGGTGCAGAGCCAACAACCTGTCTCTGAATGGGAACAAAACAAAAGAGATGGTTGTTTCTTCCCCCAAGCTATCAGACTCCTCAATACTCAGTTTAGATTGACACCTTACTGCCCTTATGGTCTTGTTTATTATTTATTGCAATGCCTGCACTGTCTTGTGCACTTTATGCAGTCCTGGATAGGTCCGCAGGTTAGGGTAGTTTTTTTTCATGTTGCTTTTTACGTAGGCCAGCCTAGTTTTTATACTGTGTCATGTAACACCATGGTCCTGAGAAACATTGTCTCAGTTTTACTATGTACTGTACCAGCAGTTATGGTTGGAATGACAATAAAAGTTACTTGACTTGACTTACAGCCTTGATCCCAGACAAGCATGTTATTTATCACTGTTCTCTGTTGTGACTGTAGACTTGTACTCCCTTACCTTTCCCAAAGCATTGCTGTGGACTGGTTCTGTTGTATTTTCTCAAAACAAACCCACTCCAAGTGAACACCATTCTGTCTTACAGGCTTCTATTTTATTTTAGCATGTACCAAGGAGGAATCATATTGAACTTTTTCCTTTCAGTCCCACAGAACAAATTATATTTGCAAATACACCTATTCTGTGGCTAATTCTTTCCAATAGGGTTGAGGGTCATCGACATACCTGGTGAAACATTCACATCCTTCATCACCAGTCACTAGCCCAGGTTGGAAATGGCAGGAAAAAATATGTTGTGAGAAAACTAACACTATATCAGCAATCAGATAAGACATCTTGAAAAGGGTTGATCAAGAGTTTTGAGCTAACTTCGTAAGTGTTACATCAAAAAGACCTGCAACAAGCCATGTGCAAATTAGGAGAAACCGGTTAAGGAAGAAATCCATATTTGAAGGAATGGTTACAGAAGGAAAGGTTTGGCCTCAGCAAATACTGATGCTGATGCTGGGTCAAGAAGGTGTTGTACTTCTGGGAAAAATGAACTTATACCAGGACCAGGACTGAGATCCTAATAGAGAAGTTAACTGCTACAGTAAGTGGGATGTTAATACCATGGGGCAGAGCTTGGATGGAATCCACATCAATTTAATATGATCCAAGAAAGTAAGGCTAAGGATAAATTGCACTTACCTGATGATCCTTCTTCGCTTTGTTCTTGAGAACCTTTACAAACTAAGCGGAGGGAAAAATAAAGAAAATATCGTTATTCTTCCTGCAATAATGAGCAACTTTGTTATGACACTCATACATTTTGGATTAAAATCAAATAAAAAGAAATTGGGAACAGTGGAGGTTTACAGCTGCTACACTTCATAGAAAACATACAGTACAATACCGGCCCTTCGGCCCACAAAGCTGTGCCAAACGTGACCCTACCTTAGAACTACCTAGGCTTTACCCATAACACTCTATTTTTCTAAGCTCCATTTACCCATCCAGGAGTCTCTTAAATGGCCCTACTGTATCTGCCTCCACCACTGTCCCCGGCAGCCCATTCCACGCACTCACCAATCTCTGCGTAAAAACCTTACCCCTGACATCTCCTCTGTACCTACTTCCAAGCACCTTAAAACTATGCCCTCTTGTGCTAGACATTTCAGCCCTGGGGAAAAGAACTTCAGTGTCCTGTGAGCTGACTTTGACAGTGTTGGTTATTAAGGTCTGGGTTCAGCATGCCGCACGGATGAGAGCTGGTTATCCTCCTGGTCGGTGAGTCATCCCCTGGTCGGCAAGTCCTGGGGTTGTAGATCTGTGCAGGTAGGAGGGATGGGCCAGTGACCCCTCCACGGTGGGTGAGTCCTACAGTCCAAGATCCAGGCAAGTCCATAGTTGGAGGCCTGAAGTTCAAAGTCCAATGATCGGCAAGTCACGGTATTGATTCCGAAATCAGCAAGGCTGGAGGTCGAGGCCCAATGGTAGAATCTCCTGTTGCAAAGGCTCAATATCTTGTTGTCTGTGTGTTTGCGAGTCCAGACCAGGGTCAGGAGGTTGGAAATCCAGACGCAGCCTGTCCGGTGAGTGTGAGTGGGTGGGAAGGAGGAACGGGCTTCTTTTGTTGTAGTTTTGTTTTGATGCTGTTGCTGTTGTTGTTGCTTGTGTTGTTCTGCTGGACATCGTGGACCTGCTGTGTTGGCTCCGGAATGTGTGGTGACCCTTGTCAGCTGCCCCAGCACATCCTGAGGTTGTGTTGGTTGTGAACGCAGCCAACACATTTCACTGTGTGTATTGGTGTACATGTGAGAAATAAACACATCTGAATCTGAATACTACCGGTCAATAGCTTCGAGCCTTTCTCCACGTGATGACAGAATTACAGCCTTGTGAAGGGAGATTGTTTCCTTTGTTCCATCACAAGCAAACAACAAATATTTATTCTTCAATAAACATCCTGTTTACTGAAAAAACTAGAAATTTAGATTTAACCAGAAGTGTACCAACTTCTCCCCAAGTTGTTCCTGTATATATGAATTCTGCATGGTCATGAATGGAATATAAAACAGATACAATGGTATTCTCAACATTATGTTCAGATTAAGAGATAGATATCAAATGAGACTGCAGACGATGGAATCTGGAGCAATGCAAAGATACTGGAGGAACTTAGCAGGCCAGGGAACATCTGCGGCAGGAAATGGACAGATGAGATTACAAGTCAGAACACTAATCTGGATAAAATACTTGGAATATTGTGACCTGTTAAAGATTGGCTCCTGTGGGACATAAAAACAGTGGTTCAGAGATGTAGAAACCAACACTGAAGTAAAATGAAGACAAACCAATGGAAGGAATTAACAAAGGTTGGACAAAGGTGATGTACAGAGAACAGAGTAACACAGTACACACCCTTTGACCCACAATGTTGTGCTGACCTTTTAACCTACTCCAAGACTAATCTAACTCTTCCCTCCTGCATAGCCCTACATTGCTCTATCATCCATGTGCTTGTCTAACAGTTTTTAACCCAATAATGTATCTGTCTCTATCACCACCCCTGCCAGGGTGTTCCAGACACTCAACACACTCTGTGTAAAAAAAATAAATCTCCTTTGACATTCCCCTATAATTTCCTCAATCACCTTAAAATTATACTCCCTCCTACTAACCATTTCTGCCATAGGCAACTGACTCTGGCTATCCACTTGATCTATGCCTCTTACCATCTTATACATCTCTATCAAGTTACTGCTCATCCTGTTCTCCAGAGAGAAAAACCGAGCTCGTTCAATCTATCCTCATAAGACATGCATTCAAATCCAGACGGCAGTCTGGTAAATCTCCTCTGCGTTCTATCTATATCATGGTCCAGTCCATGTGATCTGCATTCTGGTTCATGGTCTGGCCCGTGGACTCCAGACTCTGGGTCTTCTGGCTGTCCCTTGTTTCAGTTGGGCTTAATCATAAGCACCTGATTCTCATCTTGGCACTGGGAATATAAGTGGCCCTGGGTTTGAGTGTAGATGCTGGTTTGGCTTGTTATTGTTCTGTCCTTGTCTCTGTGGAGTAAGTCAGGCTGTCTTTGCTGTCACTCTGTGGTTGGATTTGTCCTTTCCTGTCCTTGCCTCTGATGGGTAAGCCAGGCTGTCTTTGATGTTACCCTGAAGCCGAACTGTTCCCTTCCATTCCCCTTCTTTCTGTAGCCCTTTGCCTGGAGCCTCGCCTGCTACCCTTTGCCTATTCTTGCTGTCAAGTTCTACTGCTGGAGCAAGACTGGAGCCTTGCTGTGCCTTGATAAGGAACCATCACTTGTTGTTGGAACTGTTTCTGTGTCCATACATTCTCTAGGTAGGTCTGGCTGTTTGTCACTACCTACTGTTGGGAATTGTCTTGTTGTTTTCAGCTTTCTGTGTATGTGCTGTTCCCAAGGAGGGGTTCTGGCTCTGTGTTCTACATTCCTGTCTCCCAAGACCAAGTCTGAGCTTTGTGTCCTCATCCAGCCCAGGAATCCTGCGTCCTGCCCCCACGTTCAGTCCTGTTGCCTTACCATGTTTTGTCCTCGTCTAGATCTGGAGTCTGACATGGAGTCAAGACACAGGTTCTGGGTCCCTTCCAAGTCTCTGGTGTGGAGTCCTTGTTCAGGTTCCAAGTTCCTTGTCCAGGTCCCACTTTCCTAGTCTAGTCCTAGCCCAGGCCCTGTATCCTAGTCTTGTCCAGGGCCTGTGTCTTGTCCAGTGTCATTTCCCTTGCTTTCTTGACACACCTTATCCTGGTCCTAGTACTTCAGTGTCTGTGTTTTGCATTTGGGTCTGCTCTCTATGTCCACCGTATGACAACATAAAGCTTCCACATCTTTCCTATAATGAGACCAGAATTGAAAACACTACCCCAAGTCTGGTCTAACCAGGGTTTTATCTGCAAAATTATTTCACACTCTTGAACTCAATCCCCAGCTAATGAAGGTCCACACAGCAAACGCCTCTTTAACAACCTTATCAATGAGCACAACAACTTTGAGGCATTAATGGATGTGGACCCCAAGAGCCTTCTGTCGTTCCACATTGCTGAGAATCTTGCCATTAGCTCTGTATTTTGACTTAAAATTTCTCCTTCCAAAGTGTATCAATTCACATGTGATCAAATACTGTGGTAGGTAATAGAAATGGCTGCTTCTATTTCTTTTGAGCATTGCATTGTGGGTAAGTGGACAGGTGTGGGGTGAGTGAGATGAGAATGTTGCACAAGGCCGGGGGAAATATCTTTAAAATTCAAGCTTGAGAATTTTAAGATGAAGCCAGAAAACTCACCCTCACGTGTTAGAGAGGGAAACACTGAACTCTCCCCCAAGTGCTACAGATATTTGGAGGTCAACTGAAATGTCACCAACAATAAAAGCACTTAGATGATGTTCAAATATAGATTAGTCAATATAGAGGACTTCCCACCTCTCCAATCCCTGTGCTGGAAGCCACACCCACACAATGTTCTCACTCTGTACTTACACAGTGATGCCCAGCTTCAGGGTGAATGATGTTGGGTGACAAATAATGGAGGTTGTTGATTAAACATGGCCATTATAAAAATGAACAGTCATCAGAAAAGTTTAAGTATTATTTTCAAAGATGTAATAACTTATTTGATGCAAAAAATTAAGATTAACACCCAGATCATATTATATTATATTATAATTATATTCACGAAAATCAATCCAAAGACAGACATATCATGTTTTGAGTTACCTGAGACTACATTGTAAGCACGATGGCATGCAAAAGTTTGGGCACCCCTGGTCAAAATTTCTGTTACTGTGAATAGTTAAATGAGTAGAAGATAAACTGATCTCCAAAAGTCAGAAGGTTAAAGATGAAACATTCTTTTCAATCTTTTAAGCAAAATTAGTGTATTATTTTTGTTTTGTACAATTTCAGAGTGAAAAAAAGAAAGAAGCACCTTGTAGTCACGTGCAACACGGAGGCAGAGAAAACATTTCCTATGTCCTCGGCACAGAATTCAGCATAAGAAGTTTTCAAAGGAATATCTAAACAAGCCTGATGAATTTTAGAAATAAGTCCTGTGGACTGATGAAGATAAAATGGAACTTGCTGGCTGCAATCAGCAAAGGTATGTTTGCAGAAAAAATGGTGCAGAATTTCATGAAAAGAACACCTCTCCAACTGTTAAGTACGGGGGTGGATCGATCATGCTTTGTGCTTGTGTTGCAGCCAGTGTCACGGGGAACATTTCACTGGTAGAGGGAAGAATGAATTCAATTAAATACCAGAAAATTCTGGAAGCAAACATCACACCGTCTGTAAAAAAAAATCTGAAGATGAAAAGGGGATGGCTTATACAACAGGATAATGATCCTAAACACATCTTAAAATCCACCATGGACTACCTCAAGAGGCACAAGCTGAAGACTTTGCCATGGCCCCCACAGTCCCCCAACCTAAGCATCATCGAAAATATGTGGATAGTCCTCAAAAAGGCAGTGCATGCAAGACGGCCCAACAATCTCACAGAACTAGAAGCCTTTTGAAAGGAAGAATAGGTGAAAATCCCCCAAACAAGAATTGAAAGACTCTTAGCTGGCTACGGAAAGTGTCTACAAGCTTGCCAAAGGACTGACCATGTGGAGGCCCAAACCTTTGTTTCTCCTTTTACTTTTTTGTTATTTTCGAACTGTAAAAGATAGAATTAAAAAAGTAATCTTGCTTAAAATATTAAACAAATGTGTCTTCTTTAACTTTATGCCTTTTGGAAATCTGGTCATCTTTTACTCGCTTAGCTATTCACAGTAACAGAAATTTTGACCAGGGGTGCCCAAATTTTGCATGCTACTGTATTAACATGCACCTTGTGAACTATTCCCAGAGACTTCAGCCATCTCTGATCTGCAGTCTTCCCCACCTGTATCATCACACAATCCAACTGGGCAAGCTCTTCTGTCATGCCTCTGTACCTTTTCACATTTTCACAATGAGACGCAAGATGATGACAGTAGCAGCGAACACAATAGGTCGAATAATAACTTCATTCTGTCTCACTGGGATCCTGTCTGTAGCTGTGCACAAGAGCAGAAGGAACTGTCACAGCAGTAGTTTCATCATGAACAATCACGTCCAGTTAATATTTTGACTAATGATCCAGCTTAACTCACTCACTCCTCTACCCCATATCTCTTACTCCTGGCTTTCAATGAGTCTAACTCCTGCAACTCCCTCCCCAGCAGCTCTGCGAGATACCTTCACCACAAAGACCGCAGGCATTCAGGAAGATGGGTCATGACCTTTTTTTTTAAAGAACAGTAAAGGTTCTACCACAGGATAAAAGAGCAGAAGTGTGTGTGTGTGTGTGTGTGTGTGTGTGTGTGTGTGTGTGTGTGTGTGTGTGTGTGTGTGTGTGTGTGTGTGTGTGTGTGTGTGTGTGTGTGTGTGTGTGTGTGCGGCGCACGCACTATGTTTCACACGTGGGTCCCAGAGGAAAGATGTTTCATTTCACTGTGTATGTGTGTGGTTGAATGAAAAAAAACCTAAACTTGAACTTGAACTATTTTAAAAGGAGAAACTTGAGCTTCAGCAACACAGTTTCTGCATTTAGTTTCACCATCCTTTCCCTTTTGCATGACTGAATAAAGCTTCCAATTCATTATTTATGCCCATTTGTTATCGGCAGAAGTATAGGCAGAAATGCTCACGTTGACCTGTAAACTACTCTAATCATTTAACATGACAATCAGCCAGTGGAGCTCAAGGAAAATCATATTTATTTATTCACTGTAAGTGACTGCCATTGGAAACATGTCCATTCAATGTCTATTCCACCCTGAACCGAGGAGACAATCGGGAATTAATCAGACCAGTGAAGCAGAGTTACACTGAGAGAGAAAGGTGGGATTAGTTCCATGAAAAGCATCAGATTCTCTTTCGATGACAATCCATTCATTTCATAATTACCCTTACTAGAATTAATTGCAGATGTTTAAATTTAAATTTCCAGCTTTCAGGCTGAATTCAAGCTCATGTCTGGATCGCTGGCCCAAAACTTTGACTGTTCGCCCAGTCATTTAATCATTACACTGCCACTGGTTCAATCAAACATGAAATCACCATGGAACTCATGCATTCCTTGTACAGACCAGAAGACCAGAAGACATCAGGGCAGAATTAGGCAATTTGGCCCATTGAGTATGCTCTCGCCATTTAATCATGGCTGATCCTTTTATACCCTCCTCAGCCACATTCCCCACCTTCTACCTGTAACATTTGATGTCATGTCCAATCAAGAACCTACCACACTTGGCCTTAAATACACCCGACAACGTGGCCTCCATAGCTGCCTGTCACAACATCTTCCACAAATTCACCACCATCAGGCTAAAGAAATGTCTCCTCATCTCTGTTTTAAAAGGATGCTCTTTTATCCTGAGGCTGTGCCATCTTGTCCTGGACTCTCCCACCATGGGAAACATCTTTCTACATCTGCTCTGTCTGGGACTTTCAACATTCAAAAGGTTTCAATGAGATTCCCCCTCTTCCTTCCAATTCCAGAGAATATAGACCCAGAGTTGTACAGTTATGGTTATCGGGCTGTTTTCTACACAACACAATGAGAACACATCAATGGATGGAGCTTTGGACAGTGAAGAACACTTAGAAAGAAAATGCAATATGAATACACTGTCTCTATTTACCTTTTGCTGTTTGCTAGCAATATATCAACAACACTCATAAATTCATTAAAATGCTCTTAAAATGACAGACACAAACATGAGGTTAACAGATGAATTATAAAGCACAATAATAAGGATATCAGTGTGAATCTTTATCCATGCTTGCTGGGTCCAGCTGGATTTTGTATCTGGTTCTGGACACCTCACTCTAGGATGGATGTCCTGGCTTTGGATGGGATGGTGAGGGATTTGCTGGAACGGTGCTAAGAATTAAAGACACCAGTAATGTGGAATATTTTTGTATTCTCCGCAGAGCAGCAAGCTGGGAGAGTGAAGTGTGTTCATATTGTCTCCTGTGGCGAGAGTGTCCATAATTACTGGGGACAATATAGGGTGTGTGTCAGTAGAACCATCGGGAAGTAAAACTCAGAGCACCTTGTCTTATTCTGGGATTCACGGATGAAGATCCGGTGGAAACAGTTTCAGGAATCACTTCCAATGTGGTTTAATGTACACTCAGCATCTACAGAACTCTGAACAAAGAACAAGGCCATGAGACTAATTTAATATCAATAATAAACGGCTATCAGTATAGCGATGGCTCAGTGGCCTCTTGTATTTAATCACACTGTGATTCTATCCCATTAGAACTGGGATATTGACCGATTGGAATGGCCCGGGGAGACATGGCTTTGCGAAGAGTCACTGTTGACTAAAATATTCACCCTGAACATTTACCATCTCGTTCGGTACTTGTAGGGAGCAATGCCTACAATATTTCAGCCGTGCTTTACAAACCTTAACATAATACTACCGATTGCAAAATACAATGACCAAAGCATTGTTGCAGGCAAGAACGGGCCCAGCGCAATCTTAAACAATAATCCCCCCCACTTAATGTCCCCTCTGTCGGGCGTTCCTGACAGTGCATTCTGCGCAAATTTTTCTCAGCAACTGAAACAAACTCACCCAGAACTGGGCAGAGCAGCTGTAAATCTTTCGCCTCGATATTCGTTCAGATTTTATCCCTTTGTCTGCACAGCCTGGGCTGCTGGACACATGCTACACCATTTTTCACAACCTTTTTTTAAATTTTCTACTCTCAATCTCCAACTGCATGCCCCCTCACCCCCCCCACCCAATTTCAAAATATTTTGGTTACAGTTTCCCTGTGTGTAATTGATTCTACCTACGGAGGGCTTTGTGGTAAACTATGTATACCTGTCTGGACATGCCCCTCTGCTGACTGCTGCTGTGGCTCCTCCCACAGACCCCTGCATAAAGGTGGTTGGAGGCACTGCTCCTCCCTCAGTCTCCAGGATGTCTCTTGCTGCTAATAAAAGCCTATCGTTAGCCTCCCATCTCTGAGAGTTATTGCTGGTGCATCAGGCTTCCAAATTTATCCCCACGGACACCTTGACCTCACATTATCAGAGATACTCCGTTCTGTCCTATCCAGCCCCACCCCTCCACTCTCTCTGCAGCTTAATACCGATGTAACACATAGAAGTTGCTGGAGGAACTCGGCAGGTCTGGCAGCATCTATGGAGAGGAATAACGAGTCCTGAAGAAGGCTCTTGGCCTGAAACATTGGGTGTTTCTTCCACTCCATAGATGCTGCCTGATCTGCTGAATTCCTCCAGCATTTTGTGTATGTTACTTTGAATTTCCAGCATCTGTAGAATCTCTTGTGTTTATCATTAGATACCAAAGTATTTTCTCTCCCAGTTTTGCTGAAGGGTCTTCAACCTGAAATATCAACACTGCTCCTCTTTCAACGGATGCTGCCTGACATTCAGAGTGATTCTAAAATTTTCTCTTCTTCTCTGGACATCCAGTATAAGCAGTTTATTTTAAATTCACTGTTGAGTTCACTGTCTTTTCTCTTCCAGCAATGTGGAATTGAAGACTTCCCCTTCACTCTCCGATGGGTTTTACTGTGTCCACCCTCCGTGATTTGTCTTTCTCTTCTTGTCTTTGACCAAAACCACGTGTCTTTACCCAGTAACATCTCTCTCCTGCAAACTGAGCTGCAACTGATCCCACGTGAATTCCGACTGAATATCCACCATTTACATTTCAGAACCACCCTGGATCATGGGTGGGTTCCAACTACCCAGCGACCTATGGACTCAATTTCAAGGACTCTACAACTCATGGTCTCAGTATTTTTGTTTGTTTATTTTTTATCTATTTAATTCTATGTTTATATATATATATTAGTTATTTGCGCAGTTTTCCTTTGTTTGCAATTGGCTTTGTGCGCAGTTTATCATTGATTCTATTGTATATCTTTGTTCTGATGCCTGTAAGGAAGCGAATCTCGGGGTAGTATCTGGTAACATACACGTCCTTTGATAATAAATTTACTTTGAACTTTCTCCTCGCAGTATTCCTGTCCCATGCCAAGATCCATGCTAACTCCGCTCAGACATGCAGACCCCTGACCTCTCTCTACAACAACCTGTCTCAGCGCTGTCATGATCAACGATTCCACTTTATCCGCTAACATTCGGTGCTGACACAGACAACGTTTCCTTTCCTTTCTCAAGTGAACGACAGTAAACCTCAACAAAGACGCTCCTGGGTTTCCTTTGCCTCTTCACTTTCCACACTGACAAGTCCCAAATCCCCCAAACCCCCTCCCTCCGCCGCATTCTCACCATCTACAGTCTGGATTCAAGACTGATCTTCCCCTCTCCTTTCCCGAGGGATCGGCCCCCAGCTTCTGACCTCACCCACATCTTTTTCCATCATTTTAATTTAATAATTCCAGCCCAATAAGCCGCTGAACTCCTCATCTGCAGCCAGTGCCTCCGTGTCCATTTCTTTCTCAGAGAGCGGACTGTTGGAACTCTAGAACGGCCTTTGCCCCATCCAACCCACCCTCGCCTCCTCTGCGGCTCAATATTGACTTCTGGCGAAGGGTCTTTGACCAGAAACGTCGTCTGTTTCTCTTTCCACTGATGCTGCCTAACCTGCCAAGCGTTTCCAACATTTTGTTTTTAAAACTCAATCTTACCCTGAGTTTTAAAAACCTGTGGGTGGCGGGGTGGAGATACGTCTCTACCAGAGGGGGTGTAAGGCGCTCCTTACCCCCGCTCGCCTGCAGGTCACCCTCGGGCAAAGTGTAGCACCTGCTTCACCCCGGATCAGGGACATGTGGAGCCACGGGAGCAGGTGGTGGGTGGTCGTACGAGCAGACGGTGCATATCACAAGCCCTGGTTATGCGACCACTGACACCAGGCAGACAATCTCTGAAGCGTACCAATAATGGCTGGGGTCACCCTCTTGTAAAGACACTGCCCAGAAGGTGGCAATGGCAAACCCCTTCTGTTGAAAAAATTGCCAAAGAACAATCATGGTCATGGAAAGACCGTGATCGCCCACGTCATACAGCACGGCACATAACGAACGAAAGATCTTACCCTGGGAAGTTGTTCCATCAGATCGAACTGTTAACACCAAGCTTCCCTTCTCCGGCCCCGTAGAGTCGCTGATGGATAATTCATAAATCCCACTGTCGTTGATCTGCAGGTCTCTCAGTAACAGTGAAGCGTTCTCCGGGAAAAGCAGCGCCCGGTGTTTATACGGTTCGGACACAGTGATGTGCGATCTATCATCATTGAGGTGACATTCTTGCCCCGAGAAGCAGGTATATTCCACACATACACTAGCGTTCCCGCCTCTGGTCCATGTGATCCGCAGATACCCGTGTGGGTCCGGGACTGTGTAAGAGACGGGCAGGAGCACAGACTGGCCAGCGGTTCCATTCACTCTGTCCTGATGCACCCTCAGTGTGAGAGCGTCTAAAAGTGGAGATACAATTATTATCATATACAGTGGCGACATTTAATCAATAAGTACAAGTATTGATTGGGTTGCAGAGTGTAACTAACTCGAGTGTAACCAATTCTGTCCATGTTTCACACATTTCACCACTGCGCTGTAATGTTCTTGGGCGTGCTGGGTTTAAAACACAGAACATAGAACAATACAGCACATTCAGCCCACAATGCTGTACCGACCCTTAAACCCTGCTTCCCATATAACCCTCCACCTTAAATTCCTCTATATACCTGTCTAGATTCCACTAGAGTATCTGCCGCCACCACTGACTCAGGCAGTGCATTCCACACACCAACCACTCTCTGAGTAAAAAACCTTCCTCTAACATCCCTCTTGAACTTTCCACCCTTTACCTTAAAGCCATGTCCTCTTGTATTGAGCACTGGTGCCCTGGGGAAGAGGCACTGGCTGTGCACTCTGTCTATTCCTCTTATCATCTGGTACACCTCTATCATGTCTCCTCTCACCCTCCTTCTCTCCAGTGTAAAGCCCTAGCTCCCTTAATCTCTGATCATAATGCATACTCTCTAATCCAGGCAAAATCCTGGTAAATCTCCTCTGTACCCTTTCCAATGCTTCTACATCCTTCCTATAGTGAGGCAGCCAGAACTGGACACATTACTCCAAGTGTGGCCTAACCAGAGTTTTATAGAGCTGCATCATTACCCCGCGACTCTTAAACTCTATCCCTCAACTCATGAAAGCTAACACTCCATAAGCTTTCTTAACTACCCTATCTACCTGTGAGGCAACTTTCAGGTATCTGTGGACGTGTACCCCCAGATCCTTCTGCTCCTCACACTTACAATTTAATTTGTACTCTGCTTTGAAGTTTGTCCTTCCAAAGTGTACCACCTCACACTTCTCTGGGTTGAACTCCATTTGCCACTTCTCAGCCCACTTCTGCATCCTATCAATGTCTCTCTGCAAACTTAGACAATCCTCTACACTATCCACAACACCACCAACCTTTGTGGTGTCTGAAAACTTGCCTTCTACCCACACATCCAGGTCGTTAATTAAAATCACAAAATGTAGAGGTCCCAGAACAGATCCTTGTGGGACACCACTAGTCACAACCCTCCAATCCAAATGTACTCCCTCCACCATGACCCTCTGCTTTCTGCAGGCAAGCCAATTCTGAATCCACGTTGCCAAACTTCCCTGGATCCCATGCCTTCTGACTTTCTGAATAAGTCTACCGTGTAGAACCTTGTCAAATGCCTTACTAAAATCCATGTAGATCATATCCACTGGACTATCCTCATCTGTATGCCTGGTCACCTCCTCAAACAACTCTATCAGGCTTGTTAGGCACGATCTACCCTTCAGAAAGCCATGCTGACTGTCCCTGATCAGACCATGATTCTCTAAATGCCCATAGCTTCTGTCTCTAAGAATATTTTCCAACATCTTTCCCACCACAGACGTAAGGCTCACTGGTCTATAATTACCCGGACTATACCTAGAACTTTTTTTGAACAAGGGAACAACATTCGCTTCCCTCAAATCCTCCGGTACCATTCCTGTGCACAACGAGGACATAAAGATCCTAGCCAGAGGCTCAGTAATCTCTTCCCTCACCTCGTGGAGCAGCCTGGGGAATATTCCATCAGGCCCCGGGGACTTATCTGTCCTAATGTATTTCAACAACTCCAACACCTCCTCTCCCTCCATATCAACATGCTCCAGAACATCAACCTCACTCATATTGTCCGCACTGTCATCAAGTTCCCTCTCATTGGTGAATACTGAAGAGAAATATTCATTGAGGAGCTCATTCACTTCCACAGCCTCCAGGCACATCTTCCCACCTTTATCTCTAATCGGTCCTACCTTCACTCCTGTCATCCTTTTGTTCTTCACATAATTGAAGAATTCCTTGGGGTTTTCCTTTACCCTATTCGCCAAGGCCTTCTCATGCCTCCTTCTTGCTCTCCTCAGCCCCTTCTTGCTACCCTATATTCCTCAATAGACCCATCTGATCCTTGCTTCCTAAACCTCACATATGCTGCCTTCTTCCACCTGACTAGATTTTACACCTCACTTGTCACCAATGGTTCCTTCACCCTACCATGCTTTATCTTCCTCAGCGGGACAAACTTATCCCTAACATCCTGCAAGAGATCCTAAAACATTGACCAAATGTTCGTAGTACATTGCCCTGCAAAAACATCAACCCAATTCACACCCACAAGTTCTAGACTTATAGCTTCATAATTTGCCCTTCCCCAATTAAAAATTTTCCTGGCCTCTCTGATTCTATCCTTTTCCATGATAATGCTAAACGTCAGGGAGCGGTGATCACTGTCCCCCAGATGCTCACCCACTGACAGATCTGTGACTTGACCCGGTTCATTACCTAATACTAGATCTAGTATGGCATTTCCCCTAGTCGGCCTGTCAACATACTGTGACAGAAATCCATCCTGGATGCACTTAACAAACTCTGCCCCATCTAAACCATTGGAAATAATCAGGTGCCAATCAATATTAGGGAAGTTAAAGTAACCCATGATAATGACCCTGATATTTTTGCACCTTTCCAATATCTGCCTCCCAATCTGCTCTTCGGTATTTCTGCTGCTACAAGGGGGCCTGTAGAATACTCCCAATGGAGTAACTGCTCCCTTCCTGTTCCTGACTTCCAGCCATACTGACTCAAAAGAGGATCCTGCTGCATTACCCACCCTTTCTGTAGCTGTAATAGTATCCCTGACCAGTAATTCAACCCCTCCTCCCGTTTCCCCCTTCTCTATCCCTTCTAAAGCACTGAAATCCAGGAATATTTAGAATCCATTCCTGACCTGGTGCCAGCCAAGTCTCTGTAATGGCCACTACATCATAATTCCATGTATGTATCCAAGCTCTCCGTTCATCACCTTTGTTGCTGATGCTTCTTACATTGAAGTACACACACTTTAGCCCTTCTACCTTACTACCCTTATGCCCTTTATTCTGTTTTTCATTCCTCAAATCCTCTTTATATGTTAGATCTGGCTTTACTCCATGCACTACACATAAAGCTCTCGCATGTCCTTTATTCTCCTCCACCTCACCGTCTGCTGGAACACTCTGGTTCCCCTCCCCCTGCAAATCTAATTTAAACCTCCCGGAGCAGCACTTGCAAACCTTCCCGCAAGGATGTTAGTCCCCCTCCAGTTCAGGTGCAACCCGTCCTGTCGGAACAGGTCGCACCTTCCCTGGAACATGGAAGGTGGGACCATTTAATGTGGGATCTTTCTGTTCTCCGGCCCATTGAGTCTGAACTGTTCCCCAACAACGGTCCCAGGCCGGGACATCCAGCGTTACGATCCACCGGTCCCCGGGGAAGGACCAGCGGCGCGATAATTCTGTACCTTCCCGTCACCGTTAAACACTGAGTGGTGGACAGCGCCGGGGTCGGGAGGTTGTGGGACAGGTGCCGGTCCATCCCGGGGAGAACCGGCTGCATTCCTGCCCCGGGATTACCCGGACAGTTCTGATTCAGCCAACAGCGATTCCGATTCGAATCAGACAGCGCAGGAGGCCGATCGGCCCATGGAGCCTATTTGGAAAACTTTCCTGTCGTTATGTTATTGACACAAACCCAATTTCCAAACAGAACCCAAGTGCTGAACACGCGGGAGTAACAGATCTGGTTCACTGAACGGGCGGATTATCCCAGATAATTCCTTAGACACTCCTACATCCCAAATAAACGCGACAAGGGAGAATCGTGATGTTCAACCGTGGGGATTCTCACCAGTAAAAGTGGAGAGTTAAGCAAAAATAATGAGACCACACACTCCAGGAACCTCATGGTGTTGCGGGCTGTGTTATACTGTTGAGGGATATTGGGTTCACAGCAAATGTTCAAGTCAAGTCAAGTCAAGTCACTTTTATTGTCATTTCGACCATAACTGCTGGTACAGTGCATAGTAAAAATGAGACAACGTTATTCAGGACCATGGTGTTATGTGACACAGTACAAAAACTAGACTGAGCTACGTAATAAAAAAACAACACAGAGAAAGCTATACCAGACTACAGACCTACACAAGACTGCATAAAGTGCTCAAAAATAGTGCAGGCATTTACAATAAATAATAAACAGGACAATAGGGCAAGGTGTCTGTCCAGGCTTCAGGTATTGAGGAGTCTGATAGCTTGGGTGAAGAAACTGTTACATAGTCTGGTCGTGAGAGCCCGAATGCTTCAGTGCCTTTTCCCAGATGGCAGGAGGGAGAAGAGATTGTATGAGGGGTGCATGTCAGTGCCACTGTCAGTGAGTTTCACAACTCCGCAGTGATACTCATCCAGTCTCGGGTCCAGGGAGCGGGTGGGGTTCCGGCCTCACGAACCCAACATTAACCCTTTGATGGTTATTGGTTGAACTTGAGAGGAGTGTCGGGACTAAACCGGCATCAGGGGGATGTCCGCTTTCCGCAATCTGCGGGCCCCGCACCGCAGTCTCGGCGGAATAGTGGAAATGCCCCGTGTCTGTGAGCTCCCAGATCTCGGAGCGGACATTGTCAACGGGGGATCTGTGAACACTAACTTCCTTGGGACAGGTGCCCTTTTGGCTCCACATTGAAGACCAGCTGTGGATCAACAGATCCACGGCTGAACAAATTCATCCCCATCTGTTTTAAAAGGAGGTCCTTGTATTCTGAGGCTTGTAGACTCCCCCAGGACAGAACACATTCTCTCCACACACACACTGTCCACGCCTTTCAACATTTCACAAGTTTCATTGTGATTTCTCCTCATTCTTCCAAACTCCAGTGAGTACAGGCCCAGAGCCATCAAAATAAAAGGTCTGCATGAAACGTCGACTCCTTATTCCTCTAATGCTGCCTGGCCTGCCAAGTTCCTCCAGCATTTTGTCTGCGTTACTCTGGATTTCCAGCATCTGCACAATCTCTTGTGTTTCCCCTTGGCCCCGTCTACTATGATCCGGCATCGTTGGAAAAGGCTGAGACTCTGCAGTGTCCCTTGTTCCCGTCATTCACTGAATAGGTGCCGAGAGAACAGCTGACGGTGTCAGTGTGGGACAGACGTGCTCAGGTTTGTTGAAACTAAAACCATTTGTTACAACTCAGGCTATAGCTTTCCCCAAGAGTAAAATGTACGGGGCTTCGCAACTCCGCCTGTCACTGAAAAATAGCTTCCATCAACAAACACCCAACACTGACCCCTGTGAAACTCCACTGGTAACTGCCAGCCAGCTAGAATAGGATCCCTTTATTCCTACTCTCTGTTTTCTACCGATCAGCCAGTGCTCCACCCACGCTAGTAATCCCCTTGTAATTCCATGGGCTCTTATCTTGCTAAGCAACCTCATGTGCAGCACCTTATCAATGGCCTTTTCTAAAAATCCAAGTTCATCACATCAACTGCATCTCCTTTGTCTACCCTGCTTGAAATTTCCTCAAAAGAATTGCACTAAGTTAGTCAGGCAGGATTTTGCTTTCAGGAAACTATGCTGGCTTTGGCTTATCGTGCCGTGTGCCTCCAGGTATTCCATAATCTCCTCCCTAACAATCAATTCCAACAACTTCACAACCACTGATGTCAGGTTAACACGTCTATAGTTTCCTTCCTGCTGCCTCCCACCCTTCTTAAATAGCAGAGTAACATTAGCAATTTTCCAGTTATCTGGTACAATGCCAGAATCTATTGATTCTTGAAAGATCACTGTTAATGCCTCCACAATCTCTCAAGCTACTTCCTTCAGAAGCTGAGGGTGCATTCCATCGGGTCCAGGAGATTTATCCACCCTCAGACCATTAAACTTCCTGAGCACCTTCTCAGTCATAATTTTCACTGCACATACTTCACTTCACTGACACTCTTGAATGTCTGATATACATCAGGTGTCTTCCACTGTGAAGACTGATGCAAAATACGCACTCAGTTCCTCTGCCATCTCTGCATCTCTCATTACAATATCTTGAGCATCATTCTCTATCGGTCCTCTTATATGTTCCCTTAACTCTATTTTAACCTTTATATACTTAAAAAAGCTTTTATATCTTCTTTGATATTAGTTGCCAGCTTCCTTTCATAATTCATCTTTTTCTTCCCAATGGCCTTGTGCAACTTTTTAAAAGTTTCCCAATCCTCTATCTTCCCACTAGCTTTGGCTTCCTTGTATGCCCTCTCTTTTGCCTTTACTTTGGTTCTGACTTGCCAACTTTGGCCAGGGCCTCTCTCATGCCATCTTAATTTACATTATTCCACCAAAATACCCATATTGGAATTCAGTTTCTCTTTCTCAAATTTCAATGTGAACTCGATCATATTGCAATCACTGTTCCCTAAGGGTTTCTGAACTGTCAGCTCCTTTTTCACCTCCGGATCATTGCACAACACCCAATCCAGCACAGCTGATCCCCAAGTGGGCTCAACAAGAAGCTGTTCTAAAAAGTCATCCCTTAGACATTTTACAAATTCTCTCTCTTGAGGTCCGGTTCTGGCCTGGTTTTCCCAAACCAATTTCATGTTAAAATCCCCAATGATTATCATGATATTGCACTATCTCCTGCTCTAATTTGTAATCCACATCCCAGCTGCTGTTTGGAGCCCTGTATACAACCGCCATTAAGGTCCTTTTACACTTGCCATTAAACACAATCCACAGAGATTCTACATCTTCCGATCCTATGTCATCCATTTCTAATGATTTAATATTATTTCTTATAGACAGGGCCACACCACCCCTACTGCCTACTAACCTATCTTTCTGACACACCATTCAACTTCCAATGCAGCCATCCTTTAGCCAAGTTACAGAGAGCACCACAACATCATACTTGCCAATCTGTAGCTGAATTTCAAGATCGTCCATTTTATTTCTTATGCTGCCTGCATTCAAACACAACACTTTCAGTCCAGTATTTGTTGCTTTCTGTTTTAATTGCACCACGCCTCTATTGTCCTGTAACTCATGCCACTGGCTGTGATTGTGCCTCATCTCCTGTCTGTCCTTTCTATTATCTCTGTTGCACACTATCTTTCACTTATTTCTGTTTTCCCCTTCCTCAACCCTCTCAGTCCGGTTCCCATCCCCTGCCAGATTAGTTTAAACCCTCCCTAACAGCTCTATTAAACCTGCCTGCTGGATATTGGACCCCTTTGGATTCAGATGCACGGGCAGCTACCACAGGTTCATTGACAGATCAGGGTCAGGGCCCAGTGACTGGGACCCTTCACTGCTGCAGCTTTCACTGTCTTTGTGGAGTTTGATCTACTGCCAGCTCCACCATTGAGGTCTTAGTTGGATCGTTCTTTGTCTGGAACCTTCCCTTTGTCATCATCACTGTGGTGACCATACCAGGAGATAAATTCCAGATGGCGTCGCTCTTGGGATCTCAGTCACCAGCCTCTCCGTGACAAGGTGACGATCCTCGGAGAAGGATGTTGTACTAACGAGCCGCTTGCTTCTCCCTCACACGTGGGACTGGCAAAGATCTCACAACCCTCTATGAACAAAGGAAGAGGTGTGAATTTCCCAGTGGCTTGGCCTTCAATGCTCCTCAGAGACCAACGAAATGGACTGCACTTATACAGCACCTTCAACACTAAGAGGATGCCCTGTTTGTAACTTGTGGGTCATTATAAATGTTCAATGAGATATAGACCTCGTGATAAAACCTCTAAATATCAACTTTGCCTTTACACTCTGGGCGACAGGAAAAGAAATCCATTTGGTGCTCTCTTTTTAAATTTGGCTTTTAACAACTAAATTTAAAAGACAGTAAAGCTGCAGACTGCGCAGTTAGAAACAACCGACAGTCAGGCGAATGGCAGTAAACTGGGGTGAGCTGGAGCAGTGGGCGGATGGACTGGAACGATTCAAAAACATTGAGTGCCCATTTCATTCCAGGAAAACGGCTAAATCCCTCCTTGTTACACGGACATGGGCTGCAATACAAGGAGCTGTAGTTATAGTTTGAGCTGTTAGACATGTTTTATTTTCCTGTGTCCCACCGGGCAGGTATGCAGATTTCTGTTCAAAGTGGGCTTAGTTCGGCCCCATGAGAATAATGTGAATAGTTTCCGGGATATTTGTAATATGGTGCTTTTATTGGTCCCTGCAAATGAGGGCAATGTCTGGGGGCTGAGATGATTAAACTGCAACAACCACACCCACCTCCCTTTGTGTAAAGTGTGGTTCCAGCCAGTGGGTTCAATTCACTTTCTCTCAACTGTAAATGAAAATCATCCTCCTGACCACACTGCAGCCTCCCAGACTCGATATTCAACATCATACAGCCTGTTGTCTCTAATTCTCTCAGAACCGTCAGTTCTGCTGCAGCTCGTCCATTTGTAACATTGACTCAGTTTTTCTCTCTCCATTAACAGGCCTGCTGGGCATTTCCTACAGCTCTGCCTTTCACAACTGTTATATCCCTTTGTGTGTGCCCCTCTCCCTCGCTGTTGAGTTTTATGTTCCTTTGTTCATGTTCCACCTCCCTAATAAATTCATTCATTACCGACCCGGTGACCTCATCTACAACGTACCCCACGAGAACTCTGACCCTTTGCTTTACCGACCCCCCCATCCTCCTTTTGATTTAAAACGAACCTGTTTTCAATCTTTCCCAGTTCTAACATCCTCAACCTGAAACATTCATTCTGTTTCTCTTTCCACAGATGCAGCCTGAACATCTGAGTGTTTCTAGCATTTTCTGTAGCATGGTAGTGTATTGGTTAGCACCACGCTTGATGGTACCAGCAACCCGGGTTCAATTCCCACCACTGTCTGTAAGGAGTTCGTACACACTCCCTGTGACTGTGTGGGTTTCCTCGGATGCTCCACTATCCTCCCACAGTCCAAAGGTGGGAGGTTAATTGGACATTGTAAATTATCCCATAATTAGGTTGATCCCATTAAAGAATTATCACCAACAGCAAAACAGAAGTGGTTTATTTAATCAACAATGATCATAAAGAGGCTTCCAGGTAACATGTTTAAAATACAAATGCACACATGTACAAACAGTATAGGATTAAAATATCCCAAAATCACCCTCCAATACAACATTCAAACTCATAGAGATTTATTGCAGTTTCACTGCTCACTGTACAGAAATGGGAGGGACTTTGTGAGGAAATGCTGTACCTGGTATTGGTACTGGGGAAAATCACAATCTTTATGGGATTTCGGATGACAGCATCAGTGTAACAGCCAGAGCAGTTTTAATACTTGTACAAAGTGGAAAGTACTTCTGTGCTTGGATTCACTGGTTTAGTCTGATACAACAACACAAAGGTGGGGTGGAGTCTACACACTGTCCTCAGTTTGACTAACAGCAGACAATCTGGACAGGAAAATGCCAAATTTGATGTAGATTCCACAATGATTGCAAATGTGATCAGTGCAGATGGGCAACAAGGTCAGCATGGACTTGGTGGGCCGAAGGGCCTGTTTCTGTGCTGTGTGACTCTGTGACCCTTCTCAGAGTGGCTCAGGAGTAATAGTTGGATGTTTGTAGATTGGTGAAGAAAATGCTCATCACTGATGTGTCACTCTGAGTTGGATAATGCCGGCCTCATTATTATACTCAGGGTTAACGATGCGTGAATGAATGGGGATTATTGCAGCAGCAAGGAGTAAAGTGTGAGATGTGGTAGAGATCAGCAATGAATGATCCCGAGGCAAGGAATCTGAGAGGCAGTGATCTTGTCACAAAACAACAAATTTCATCTCATAACACAGTGACAATAAACCTGATTGTGGTTGTCATCATCAGGCAAAGCAGTTCAGCTGTGTGTGGGAGCTGCGTTTGATGTCCCAGACTGCAGTCAGGACTGTCTTCTGAAGCACATATTATGTAGTTATTGCACCTTCCAGAGATCTAAATCAGAGACAAACCCATAAGGTCTTGTGGACCGAGCCCCTCTGGGCTCCTCTTTCATGGTTCCTTAAAATGATTCTGATCCCAATGAGAATTTTGCCAGATTATCAAGGATTGAATTTCTCACCGGAAGCTGAGAGCTGAAATGAGTGCAGTGTTGTTCTCACTCAGGGTGAGACAAGTTACAGCTGCAGAGCACCATGTTCCCACTGTTGGAGGGAAGGATTTTCCAGGCTCCAGTCTACAGCAGGGACACAGAACCTGCCCTTACAGTCACCTCTGGAACTGAAGGCTGCCGTGTCCCTTCTAACTGACCGGATGATTTTCAGCTTCAGCTTCGTGACCTGGGCTGAGAGTTTGTAATTCCTGCACTTCTCCATGATCCTAAAATAGACAGAATGTGTTTGTTATACATGATGACAAATCTTCACTTTGTTCACTGAGATAAAGATGGGACAGAGTGATGGGCAGAGTGGGGAGAGGGGTGAGGGACAGGGCAGGGGAGGGGAGTGGGACGAGGGAGAGGCAGAGGTGACTAATTGGACATAACTGATGTTACAAAGGGGTCAGACAGAGACAACCACTTTCTGCAGAACCAGACACAGACTGGGAGAAATGGTAAATATCCATAATCGTGTCCAAACAGGAATGTCATGAAACCCTAAGGGATCCTGTCCATTAAATTAAATTTAACCAGATATTATCGACAATAACAGAGGTCAGGATTCCCACTAACCCGTGTGTCAATAAATGAGAGAGAGTGGTGTTATAAATACAGCAGGAAGATTCCAGTGAGTTCATACATGTGTGAATTGAGAGAGGGAGAAATAACAGTGAATTTACAAACTGTTTAAACACAAGAAAACTGCAGGAATTTAAATGAACAAAATACCTGTTCTATTTCAGCACAGCCGTTCTCATTAGTTCCTTTGTTTCTGTCTGTAATGAATGAAATAATCCCTTATAAATTCCAGATGAATGATATATATATATTGAAGATTATTTGTTACTATTTTAACCAACCATTTATTCACAGCTGAGTCACAGATTTGTACAGCACAGAAACAGGCCCTTTGGCCCATCTCATCATGCTGTGCATTTTGCCCATCGACACCAATCCCATTTGTCCACATGAGGTCCATACCCTTCTAAACCATGTCTATTTAAATGCCTTTCTAAATCCATCTTGTAATATTAAACATAGCATGTCCTCCTCTGTCAGTGTGTTCCAGATGTCAATTATTCTCTGTTTCAAAAACTAATCTCACAGATCTCCTTCAAAACTCCTTCCTCTCAGCTTAAACCCAAAAGTAGTTATTTATACCCCTACCACACTATGGGAAATGATTTTCACTCTCTACCCCATCTATGCCTGTCACAACCTTGTATACTTATGAAGGTCACTCCTCAGCTGCCTTCACTCCAGGGAAACCAAGCCCAGCCGATGCAATCTCTCCCCAGAACCAAACTCCTCCAATCCAGCAACATCCTGGCGAATCTCCTCTGCACTCTCTCCAGTGCAACCACATCTTTCCTGTAGTGTTGTGACCAGAACTACACACAGTACTCCCAGTCTGGCCTATTCAGTGTTTTGTAAAGTTGCAATGTAGAATCATAGAGAATACAGCACGGGTACAGGCCCTTCAGCCCAACCAGTCCATGCTGACCACATTGTTCTCCCAGCTCGTAACAATTTACTGTATTTGTCCCATATCCCTCCAAGCACTGTCCCTGAATGTACCGATCCAAGTATTTCCCACATGAAAAGATTGTACTTCCCACAACCACTTCCTCTGGCAGTTCATTCCATCTACTCACCAACCTCTGTGTGAAAAATTGCTCCTCAGATCCCAGTTAAATCTTTCCCCTCTCACCCAAAATCTCTGCCCCCTAGTTTTGGGCTCCCCTCTCTGGGGAAGGCTGATTCCATCCACCTTATCTATGTTTCTCATTATTTTAAACATTTCTACAAGGCCTCATTCCCCCATGTTCCAATCCATAAAGACTTAGCCTGGCCAAACTCTCCCTATAACTCTCATCTTGGCAATATCCTCGTAAATCCTTTCTGCACTCGTTTTAGTTTAATTACATCTTTCCTATAACAGGCTGAACAAAACTGTACACAGTACTCCAAGTGTGGCCTTACCAATGACATACAACTGCAGCATAATGTCCCAACTCAATGTCCTGACTGAAGATGGTCAGCATGCTAAATGCCCCTTCCACCACCCTGTCTACCTGTGACACCACTTTCAGTGAACGACGAACTCCCTGGTACCCGACCATTCAGAATACCAGTCCCACACCGGTTTGACTTTCCAAAATGCATCCAATACCTTATACTTATGCATTGAAATCTATTTGCCACGTCTCGGCCCACTTCTGTAAATTTTCAGGATCACTGTGCAATCTACGATAATCTTCTTCACAATCATCAACATCTCCTCATTTTGTGTCCTCTGCATATCTGCTGACCAAGCCTTGTGTATTCACATCCAAATCATTCTATAAATAATGTGACAAAGGTCCCAGCACTGACCCATAGAGCACTGTGGTAAACTATGTATACCTGTCTGGACACGCCCCTCTGCTGACTGCTCCTGTGGCTCCTCCCACAGACCCCTGTATAAAGGCGATTGGAGGCACAGTTCCTCCCTCAGTCTCCAAGATGTCGTGGTCACGTTTGCAGCTGATGAAAGCCTATCATTTGCCTCCTGTCTCCGAGAGTTATTGATGGTGCATCAAGCACACCACTAATCACTGGTCTCCATTCCCAGAAACAACCTTTAAACACCCTCTGATTCCTCCATTCGAACTAATTTTGAAACCACCCAGGGAGCATTCCCTGGATTCCATGGGTCCTAAACTGCCAGAGGTGCCCACCATGTGGGGCTCTGAAGGTTTTGCAAAGGTCAAAGCAGACAGTATCCACTGTTCTACTCTCATCTATAATTTTAATTACTTCTTCAAGGAACTCACAATGATTGTTCAAATATGACTTCCCAGACAAAGCCATGCTGACTTCTCCTAATTTCCTTACTGGACTCTATCCATCCAAATCCTGGAGCTCCTGTCCCTCAGGAATCCTCTCCACCATTGACATCAGGCTGACCAGCCTGTGATTTCCCCGGCTTCTCCTTGCTTCACTTTTTAAACACCTCAATGGCATCGGCCATCTCCCAGTCCTTTTGAAACTTCAGTCGTGGCTGATAATCAGGCAAACACCTCTGTAAACGCCTCCAACGTTTCCTCTCTCACCTCCCGTAAAGTCTGAGGATATACTCAGGCAGACCCTGGGGATTTACCCCTATTAATACACCACAAGGCTGCAAATACCTCTTCCTTCTCAATATGAAGTTTCTCCAAAACATGTTCACCTTTTTCCCTTATCTCTGTCCGGCAGATCTCTAAGGGCACCTACTGTCTCCCGACACACCCTTTTGCTCCTGGTATATCTATTGAGCTTGGGGGTTTCCTTTCTACTTTCCAGCCAGATCCACCTCATACCCTCACTTTGCCATCCTTAATCTTTGCCTTCCTAATTCTTAAACTTTTTTTATAGACATCAAAGGTCTCACATTTCCTCAACCTCCTAAGCACAGTGTATGCTTCTTTCATTAACTTGACCATAAACTCAGTTTCTCTTGTTAGTTAGTGTTCCTTAAATTTACCTGGTTTACACCACCCTAACAGGAACATGGACTCCTAATAACACACTCTCAAAATCTCCCCACGTGCTTCCTGTCCTTCAAACAATCTCTTCCAATCAACAACTGTTGGATCCTGCCTAATTACCTCAAAATTAGCCCTGTTCCAGTTTTGGATCCTAACCTGTTCTCCTATGTTATCCTTTTCCATCACTACCTTAAAATTAAAAGAATTACGGTCATCAGAGCCAATGAGGTTTGGCAAGCCTGCCTACAATTCCCTTTCTTTTGCCTTTCTCCCTTCTTAAAGGACAGAGTGACTTTTGCAATCTTCTGGTCCTCTGGGACCATGTCTGAGTCAAGTGATTCTCAAAAGATCATGACCAATGCATCTGTTACCTCTTCAGCAACATCTCTCAGGACTCTGGGATATGGTCCATCTGGTCCAGGTGACTTATCACATTAAGACTTTTCAGTTTGCCTAGCACGCTTTTCTTTGTAATAGCAATGGCACTCACTCCTGCTCCCTGACACTCACGGACCTGACAGTGAAGACACTTGCAAAGTACCCAATAGATTCGTCTGCCAATTCATTCTCCCACATTACTACCTTCTCCTTTATCTACTGATATCTTTCATAATCCTACTGACTCCCTTGGCTATTTTGACTGCAGCTCCTCCCACCCAGTCTCCTGTAAAAATGCCACCACATCTATTCCCAGGATAAGATTTTCCTTTCCAGGACATCAGAGAAGTCCTACTCCAAGGAACAGGGTTTTCCTTCCCCTACAATTGATGCTACCCTCACCTGCATCCTCTCCATTCCTGGACATCCACCCTCACCACATCATCTCAGCCCCTTAACACCACATCTCCTTGTCCTCACCTACCACTCACAAACATCCAGCAGATCATTCTCTGCAACCTCTGCCATCTTCAATGGGACCCAACCACCAAATGACATTTTTACCACCCCCTCACCTTTCTACTTTCTGTGATTCCCTTGTTCATTCATCCCTCCCCATTAATCTCCCTCCTGGCACATCCCTGCATGCGAAAGAGGTGCTAAACCTGCCCACTCACCTCATCACTCAGCTCGGTCCAAGGCACTAATGTATTGCCCCCAGGTGAGGCAACACTTCATCTCCAATCTATTGGGCTTGTCTACTGTAACTGGTGCTCCTGATGCAGCCTCCTCTACGTTACTGAGACACGATGCAGATCGGGAAACATTTTGTTGAGAACCTTCCCTCCATCTGCAAACAAGCAGAGTTTTCCAGTGGCCAACCATTTAAATTCTATTCCCCAGTCTGACATGTCGGTCCAAGGCCTCCTCCACTGTAATGTGAGGCCAGTCTCAGGCTGGAGGAGCAAAACCCATTATTCCATCTGGTAGCCTCCAACCTGATGGCATGAATAACGATTTCTCCAACTTTCAGTACTTTTCCCCTCCTCTTCCCTCTTCTACTATACCCACTCTGGCACCACCCTCTGCTCCCCCCTTCTTTTCTCCTCACCTATCACCTTCCCTGGTGCCCCTCCTACTTCCCTTTTTCCCCATGGTGCACTCTCCTCTCCTGTCAGATTCCTCTCCAGCCCTTTGCCTTTTCCAACTATCACCTCCCAGTTTCTTACTTCATCCCACTCCCCCACCCAGCTGTTTTCTCATATCACATTGTAGCTTGTACTCCTTCCCCTTCCCCAGAACATTGTTCTGGCTTCCTCTCCTTCCTTTCCAGTCCTGAAGAAGTGTCTCAGCCTGAGACGTCAACTATTTATTCATTTCCGTAGATGCTGCCTCACTTGCTGAGTTCCTACAGCATTTTGTGTGTGTTGCTATGAACTTGGAATCCTCAGTCTCTCTGTTCAACATTTCTACCAGGTACTGCAGTTGTCCAAGCCCTGTTTTGATTTGACAAAATGCATGACCTTGTACTTGTCAGGATTAAGTTCCAGTTGCTAATGCTCTACCCAATTTTCCATCTGCTCCATATCCTATTGCAGACCTGGACAGTTTTCCTCCCCACCCACAACACCCCCAATTCTCATGTCATCTGCAAACTTACTAATCATAATACTACACTCACAACTAAGTCATTAATATAGAACCATAGAACACTACAGCACAGTACAGGCCCTTCACCCCTCCATGTTGTGCCAACCCGTATAATCCTTAAAAAAAGTACTAAACCCACACTACCCCATAATCCTCCATTTTTCTTTCATCCATGTGCTCTTAAATACCCCTAATGTTTTAGCCTCCACCACCATCCCTGGTAAGTCATTCCAGGCACTCACAAACCTCTGTGTAAAAAACTTACCCCTGATGTCTCCCCTAAACTTCCCTCCCTTAATTTTGTACATATGCCCTCTGGTGTTCGCTACTGGTGCCCTGGGAAACAGGTACTGACTATCCACCCTATCTATGCCTCTCATAATCTTGTAGACCTCTATCAAGTCCTCTCTCATTCTTCTACGCTCCAAAGAGAAAAGTCCCAGCTCTGCTAACCTTGCTTCATATGACTTGTTCTCCAATCCAGGCAACATCCTGGTAAATCTCCTCTGCACCCTCTCCATAGATTCCACATCCTTCCTATAATGAGGTGACCAGAATTGAACACAATACTCCAAGTGCAGTCTGACCAGAGATTTGTAGAGTTGCAACATGACCTCTCTACTCTTGAACTCAGTCCCCCTGTTAATGAAGCTGAGCAACCCATAGGCTTTCTTAACTACCCTATCAACCTGTGCAGCGACCTTGAGGGATGTATGGATTTGAACCCCAATGTCCCTTTCTTCATACACACTCTTAAGTAATTGACCATTAAGCCTGTACTCAGTCTTCTGCTTAATCCTTCCAAAATGCATCACCTCACACTTGTCTGGATTGAACTCCATCTGCCATTTTTCTGCCCAACTCTGCAGCCTGTCTATATCCTCTTGTAACCTTCAACCACCTACAGTTCCATCTACAACTCCTCTAATCTTCGTGTCATCCGCAAACTTGCTCACCCACCCTTCCGCCTCTACATCCAGGTCATTTATAAAAATCACAAATAGCAGGGGTCCCAGGACAGATCCCTGCGGCACTCCACTAGTCACTGACCTCCAGGCAGAATACTTTCCTTCTGCAACTACGCTCTGCTTTCTTCCTTTAAGCCAATTTCTTATCCCAACAGCCAAGGTTCCACTTATCCCATAACTCATGACTTTCTGGATGAGTCTCTCATGAGGGACCTTGTCAAATGCTTTGCGAAATTCCATGTAGATCACATCCACTGCTCTACCCTCATCAATTTATTTTGTTACCTCTTTAAAAAACTGAATCGTGCTCGTGCGGCATGATCTTCCCTTCACAAACCCATGTTGACTATCCATGGGTAGACTGTACTTCTCCAAATGCTCGTAGATCCTATCCTTAAGAATCCTTTCCAGTAGTTTGCAGACCACCAACATAAGACTCACCGGTCTATAGTTCCCAGGTTTCTCCCTATTACCTTTTTCAAACAAGGGAACTACATTTGCCATTCTCCAGTCCTCCGGCCCTTCCCCTGCAGCCAAAGAGGATTCAAAGATCATAGCTAATGCTCCAGCGATCTCTTCTCTCAATTCCCACAACAACCTAGGGTGTATCATATTTGGCCTTGGGGATTTATTAATCTTAATGTTTTTAAGAAGATCCAACACTTCTTCTTCCTTAATCTCCACAATGTCCAGCACACAGGCCCGCTCTACCTCGACCTCATCCTGATCAAGATCCTTTTCACTTGTGAATACTGAGGCAAAGTATTAATTTAGGACCTCCCCAACCTCCTCCGCCTCCAGGCACATGTTGCCCTCTTTATCCTTTAGCGGTTCCACCTTCGTTCTTGTCATCCTCCTATTCTTCACATACGCATAGAACGCCTTGTGGTTCTCCTTAATCCTACATGCCAAGGCCTTCTCATGCCCCCTTCAAGCTCTCCTAAGTCCTTTCTTTAGCTCCTTCCTGGCTACCCTATATTTCTCATAAGCCCCTCCTACCTTGTGCTTCTTATATCTAACATATGCTTCCTTTTTCCTCTTGACGAGTTGCCTCACGTGTTTCGTCAGCCACTGTTCCGTTTTCCTACCATTTTTTCCTTGCCTCAGTGGGACAAACCTATCCTGAACCCAGCTCAAGTGGTCGCTAAACTTCTCCCACATTACTTCTGTGCTTCCCCCTTTGAACATCTGTTTACAATTTACTCTCGCTAGCTCCTGCCTCATCTCTTCAAAGTTAGCCCTTCCCCAGTTAAGCACTTTACCATTTTGTCTGATTTTATCCCTTTCCATAGCTATGCTGAAGCTAAGGGAGTTGTGATCACTCTCATCAAAATGCTTCCCACCAAGAGGTCTGACACCTGACCAGGTTCATTACCCAGAACTAGATCCAGTAATGTATATCACAAAGTGCAGAAGCCCTCGAACCATTCACTACTGTACACAACTAGGTGCAGACTTCAAATCAGAAATAAACTTTCTTCCAACACGACCTCTGCCTTCTGTCACCTTGGATCCCAGGTGTGTTAGGCTTCTGGATCAGTCTCTCATGTGGGACCATGTCAAATGACTTACTGAAGTCCACATGGAGAACATCTTTCACATTGCCTTCATCAATTTTCTTTGCTGTCTCCTCAGATTAGAGAGATTGGGTTTCCCTGACTCTGGGCCTTACTGACAAATCCATAATCAGATCCCGACCTTTTCAATTGTACACAACTTCAATGCCTTAGAATTGCCTCCAATAATTTCCCGGCAGGCACAGAAGGAATTCACCTGAACTCAGCCCAAAAGTTCCAGACTTCCACTCTCCAGCAGGAGACCTAAACCCCATCAGCTCACCGACTGTGAGATTCCAGCGTCTCTGAGCAGAACTTCCAACAAAAGCAGTAAAATTCGGGCCAGACCTGTTCCCGAGTGACAGCAGCCAGTTGGGACAGAGTTGATAATGTGCTGGAGATTTCCCCACAAAGGCTCCCTTTAGAAGCTGAAGTGATGGTGAGACCAGGGGAAAGTTTTCACAGTGATTGAGATCTTTAGAAAATGCTTTGATTTTGATACTTACCGCAAACTGGAAAGAATCTGGACAACGCTATCACAACTGTGACCCCGAATAGAGCGAACAGGATCCAGATTGGAATGTTGGTCGTGCAGCTTTGATCTGAAATGTACAGAAGTGAACCCACTGAGTAAATTCACACTGATTCTCCACACCAACTCCCAGTTTAAAAGTACATTTAACATAGTCATATGTCCAACGGCATTTATGAGACAAAGCAACAAGTTAATCATAGTTCAAAGTAAATTTATTACCCAAGTGTGTATACATCACTGTTTACTAATTTAAGATTCACTTTCTTGCAGGCATTCACAGTAGAACAGGGAAGTTCAATAGGATCAGTGAATAACTACACACAAACACAGACAGACGAACAGGCAGTTCAACAGAAAACAAACTGTGCAGCTAAAAGAAACACGAGTTGTGGAGTCCTTGAAAATGTGTCCATAGTTTGTGGCATCAGTTTGGTATTGAGGTGACTGAAGTTCTCCACACTGGTTCAGGAGCCTGATAGTTGAGGGTAATAACTGTTCCTGAAGAGGGAGACACCCCGCGAGTGCAGAGGCCTCCCCGCCTGCCACTACGAGCCACACCGTGATAGGCCGCTCACAGACTCCTTCCCGACTGCGATCAAAAGGAAGGTAGTCGGCACTGAGCTCTCGCGCTCCTTCGGCATTCATCTCTATGTCTCAATCTTCCTCGCGCTTTCATCAACAATTAGTGGACGCTTTAATCGGTGAAATGGAGTCGAACATTGGCTCACATCCCGTCTCAAAGATTCTTCACCTTGAGGCTTTCCGAGTACATGCTTGCTTCCTGGAATCTTCTTGAAGAGAGTGAAGTGCCGGATCACACAAACGATCTCCAGACTAAATCACTGGCTCTAACAGGTCCAGAAACACATTAAATATGAAAAACTGATGTAAAAGACATTTTTGTGGGCTTACTGGAAGATGTTGACTGAGGGAGCATTGGACACTGTGCCAATCTGACCACTTTAAACTTTAAAATGCCATTGGATCTGTGCTTAGCCTCACAGTCACAAGTGAGTGGTGCGGACAATCCAGCGCATCTGTAGGTGTAAACTTCACACTATTCAGGATATTTACAAGGACAGGTGTGTAAAAAGGGCCTGAAGGATCATTGGGGACCCAAGCCATCCCAACCACAATCTGTTCCAGCTGCTACCATCCGGGAAGCGGTACCGCAGCATAAAAGCCAGAACCAACAGACTCCAGGACAGCTTCTTCCACCAGGCCATCAGACTGATGAACTCACATTGAATTGAGTGTACTCTATATTACATTGACTGTTCTATTTATTATCAATTATATTAAGTTTACTATGATTGCACATTGGACATTTAGATGGAGACATAAAGATTTTTACTCCTCATGAATGTGAAGGATGTAAGAAATAAAGTCAATTCAATAAAGCGAGTGGAGCAGTGGGCGAAGCACACAGCCTTGTGGCACACCTGTACAGATGTGATTGCAGAGGAGATGTTGCTCCCAATCCGAACTGACTGGAGTCTACAAGTGAGGAAATTGAGGATCCAGTTGTACAATAAGTATTCAGGCCTAGGTCTTGGAACTTAGTGATTATCTTCAAGAGGATGATAGTGATGAATGCTGAGTTGTGGTCAATGAAGAGCATCCTGATGTTTGCATCTTCACTGTCCAGATGTTCCAGGGCTGAGTGGAAAACCAATGAAACGACATCCGCTGTTGACCTGTTGTGACTGTAGGCAAATTGAAGTGAATTCAAGTCACTTCTTAGGCGGGGGTTTATATGCTTCATAACCAACTCTCAAAGCACTCCATCACTGTGGACAGAAATGCAACGGGATGATAGTCACTGAGGCAGGTCACCACGTTCTCGTTGGGCATTGGTGTGATTGAAGTTCTGCTTGAGGCAGTATCTCAGACTGCTGAAGTAAGAGGTTAAATATGTCAGAAACACTCCTGCCAGTTGATCAGAACAGGTCTTCTCTACTTGACCTGGTACATTGTCTGGCCAGATACTAACACCGGTTTCACCTGTCTGAACGATGCTCTGACATCAGCCACAGACACTAAAATCACAGGGTCGGCAGAGGCTGAGGGAGCTCATGAAGGTGCCCACATGTTCTGTTGGTCAAAGAGAGCTTCTTCAATGTCCACATGTTCCAGGGCTGAGTGAAGAGCCAATGATGTGGCATCTGCTGTTGATCTGTTGTGACTGTCGGCAAGTTGAAGTGAATCCAAGTCACTTCCCAGGCAGGAGTTGATATGGTTCATAACCAACCTCTCACGGCACTTCATCACAATGGATATCTGTGCTACTGGATGTTTATCACTGAGGCAGGTCACCATTTTCTTGTGGGGTGCCAGCGTGAACACAGAGGACATTGAACTCATCAACAACCTTGTGGTCATTTCTGTTGCTTGGTTTAGCTTTGTGGGAGGTGATGGCATTCAAGCCCAGTCACAGCTGTCGAGCATCCTCACCAGGCAGCATCTGTGGAAAAGAGTAAACGGTCAACGAGATCTGATGAAGGATCTCGGTCCAAAATGTCGACTGTTTACTTTTTTCTATAGATGCTGCCTGACCTTCTGAGCTCCTCCAGCATTTTGTCTGCATTGATTTGGATTTCCAGCATCTGCAGATTTTCTCCTATTTGTCAAGCATCCTTCCACAATTCAAGTTTGGTCCGGAATTCCCACTTTAAAAGTGAGAACACATTTCAGGCTCTCAATTTATTACCAATAAAACCATGTGATTAATTGCAGAGCCAATTAACATAAACCTTAGATGTTCAATAAACTTATCTGGCCACATCCAACCTGACACAATGTGATGATGTGACGGCAGGTGCTGGTGTTCCATATAAAGCAGTTCACAATGTACTGACTGAGATACTCATTCCACTCCTGCACTGAGTAACATAGCAACCATTTTAATGTAATTTAAGAATATTTGTGCACTTACCCTTAGACACAATCCAGCAAATGAGGGCAATGAGGATGAAGACAAGAGCCACAATGTTACAAATATTCAGGCACCACCACCACTGCTTGTCATCTAGAGTCCACAGGGAGAAATGAACAACAACATTAGAACTGTTTCAAACTGTTTCCAAACTGATCAACACAAACAGTTCTACATATGTTTCAGTGGACAAGTGTTCCAGATAACAGACATGGACTGGGATTGGTCAGGTCGGCTGTGATAATGAATGTCCTAAACATGAGACAATCCCACCAGGTTGGAAAAGGACCAGGTGTCAGAGCAATGCAGTGAGGGAGGGTCAGAGAGTTCACTCCACTGTCAGTGTGTGCAGATCCCCGGAGAGACTAAAGACCTTGTCGTTAGTTCTGGAAATATATTGTAAAACCTGGGTATCCATTATCCTCAGGCCGTGAAGATGGAAATGGCAGGAAGACTGCAGTCTCTCTGTGTACACACTGAGCCAATGAGACAAGACCCCTCTGTAAATAAGCTCAGTTGTATTATCCCAGTGATCCAGTGCTGCAATTGACATGGTCTTGCCAGTGGTGATAATAACCAGTCCCAGCTTCAGCAATGGAGTTACACTGTTTGACTGGGAACCCTGTCCCCATGGTGAATATTGGAACATTACGGCACCTCAATGCTCAAAGGTGTCGGTGGTGACAGGAGATGCTCTAATCCAAGGTGAAAAGGTGACAATATGGGGACAGGCAGGTCAGCATGAAAGATTGGGCATTTAACGGTAAATGAAGGTCGAGGCTGATCGGAGTGCAGACCATGCAGCTGCCGGCTATTTGACGTTGGTGCTTTCGAGTTGGCGTGATGGCAGCGTGTAGTGAAACCACGAGCGACTGTCTTGGACATTTCTTTTGTGATCGCAAGACCCTGTTGGACATTGATTGCCGCAGGGCTGCTTCCCAGGCAGCGAGGCAGCAGTGCCGCCTCAGTTGTAGTGATGTCTATGCCTCCGTCCTTGGGCTTGTGTTACAGTGTGGGGTCCGGGCTAGGTGAGGGGGTGGGCTCTCCCATTGGTGCTGCCCCACCCCGGTGTTGGCTTGATGGAATTATAGGCTGGACTGCTGGGAACCGTCATTTATGGACGTCATGCAGGGTCTTGAAAAATGTGTTTTCCAACCTAATTATGTACTTGTTTTTACTTTTTTTTATTTTGAATGCACGGACATGTTTTTGCACCTTGGCCCAAGGGGAACACTGTCTCATTCAGCTGTTTGGTTTGAATGAAAATTAAACCTGATTTCATTTGATTTGATCCTCACCTCAAAGCGAACTTGGTGTTATATTATGATTTGACAGCATGATGTGTCAATCATTAATGAATTGACCCTCCCTCCTCAGGGTCACCTCTCCCAAAGCCCCCTCTGCAGTCGGGTCAGAGTTGACTCCCGAACAACTCCAGACATTCTGTGTCACCACTTCATATCTCAACCTGTCAATCATGCTGGACAATTACATTCTGGGTACCACAGGAATCCAGAGACTCTGTGGGGATGGGGGGGGGGGGGTGTGGGAGGAGTTCATTTTGTCAACAGGAGTCACTCGGTATTTCTGCTGAAATGCAAATTAGACAATAACAGGTACCTGGGTATTTTTTCCTTGACCAGCACATGAATATAATAGCATATGCTGTAGAAAACACCAGTCCCACCATCGATGTAATGGCAACTCCTACATCCTCTGGTCTGAGGCCTGCAATTAAAAACAGTTGAATTACTGTGTCTGTGACCAAATCAAGGTGATAAGAGGAGAGAATGCTGCCTCTTGAACAGAAGGCTGATGCCCACATGAACTGAAAAACTCAGCTAATTTCCTGTGAAGAGGGACAGCAGTGACCTTCTCCAATTTCACACACCTTTCATCACACTCTGTTCAAGAGCAGATCTCTGCCAATGATCTCGTGCAGTCAGTGTGGGAGGGGATGTGGAACGTGGTTTATACTGAGCAAGGCTGAACAAAAAGCAGTGTGACAGAAACCGACAAGCTGATGAGTGATGCTGGTTTCATATTTCCTCATGATACAGAGGGATGTCACTGACACTTTGTCAGTTCTCAGAGCAAATCTCATCAACCCCATTCCCAACCACCCCCCTATTTCCCTGCAACCTATTTCTTGTCCGTGCTTCACCTGCTACTTGCTGAGGATTCCCAGCAGATTCAGTTTTTAATTCCAGGAGCAGGTGATTTAAACCCTCGAACTGTTCATGGCTGACAAATGACCCAGTTCCACACGGCCAGTGTTACGGAGGCTTTGTGGGGACGGGGATTGAGACCAGAACCCCCAGGATCCAGATACAGATCTGGGAAATCTACACCACACTCACTCAAATGGCAAAACTAAAACAGAGAATCAGCAGAGTCACGGGAAGGAATGGAGGGAGTGGGAAAGAAAATCAGCACCGGCAGAGTAAATGGTTGTTGCCAGGGTGTTCAGGAGCCCTGAGGGATGAAGGTCAGTAATTAATAGCTGCAGGTGTCCCAGTTCAGAGCTGCCATAGTGAATCCAATTGTTACAGGGGTGGCCAGAAACACATGTTGCAGTTACCCTGTGTTTCCACTAGAGGGGAGTGTTGTACAGGGAATGCCAACTCCACCGTCGTCATCAGCCCATTCCACGCACTCACCAGTCTCTGTGTAAAAAACTCACCCCTGACATCTCCTCTGTATCTACTTCCAAGCACCTTAAAACTATGTCTTCTCGTGCTAGCCATTTCTGCCCTGGGAAAAAGCCTCTGACTATCAATGCCTCTCACCATCTTATACACCTCCAGCAGGTCACCTCTCATCCTCCGTCGCTCAAAGGAGAAAAGGCCGAGTTCACTCAACCTATTCTCATAAGGCATGCTCCCCAATCCAGGCATCATCCTTGTAAATCTCCTCTGCACTCTGCTATGGTGTCCATATCCTTCCTGTAGTGAGGCAACCAGAACTGAGCACAGTACTCCAACTGAGGTCTGACCAGTCCTATATAGCCATAACGTTACCTCTGGGCTCCTAAACTCAAGCCCATGATTGATGAAGGCCAATGCACTGTATGCCCTCTTAACCTACCCAGGACTGCATAAAGTGCACAAAACAGTGCAGGCATGACAATAAATAATAAACAGGACAATAGGGCAGTAAGGTGTCATTCCAGGCTCCGGGTATTGAGGAGTCTGATAGCTTTGGGGAAGAAACTGTTACATAGACTGGTCGTGAGAGCCCGAATGCTTCGGAGCCTTTTCCCAGACGGCAGGAGGGAGAAGAGTTTGTATGAGGGGTGCTCATTCATAATGCTGTTTGCTTTGCAGATGCAGCATGTAATGTAAATATACATAATGGTGGGAAGAGAGACCCCCGATGATCTTCTCAGCTGACCTCACCATCCGCTGCAGGGTCTTGCGATCCGAGATGGAGCAATTTCCGAACTAGGCAGTGATGCAGCTGTTCAGGATGCTCTCAGTACAACCCCTGTAGAATGTGATGAGGATGGGGGGTGGGAGATGGACTTTCCTCAGCCTTTGCAAAAAGTAGAGACGCTGCTGGGCTTTCTTTGCTATGGAGCTGGTGTTGAGGGACCAGGTGAGATTCTCCGTCAGGTGAACACCAAGAAATTTGGTGCTCTTAACGATCTCTACCGAGGAGCCGTCGATGCTCAGCGGGGAGTGGTCGCTCCGTGCCCTCCTGAAGGCAACAACTATCTCTTTTATTTTGTTCGCATTAAGAGGCAGGTTGTTGACTCTGCACCAGTCCGTTAGCCACTACACCTCCTCTCTGTAAGCTGACTCGTCGTTCTTGCTGATGAGACCCACCACGGTCGTGTCATCGGTGAACTTGATGATATGGTTCGAGCTGTGTGTTGCAGCACAGTCGTGGGTCAGCAGAGTGAATAGCAATGGACTGAGCACACAGCCTTGGGGAGCCCCCGTGCTCAGTGTGATGGTGTTGGAGATGCTGCTCCCGATCCGGACTGACTGAGGTCTCCCAGTCAGGAAGTCTAGGATCCAGTTGCAGAGGGAGGTGTTCAGGCCCAGTAGGCTCAGCTTTCCAATCAGTTTCTGAGGGTTGATTGTGTTGAATGCTAAACTGAAGTCTATGAAGTCTATGAACATATGTGTCTTTTTTGTCCAGGTGGGTTAGGGTCAGGTGGAGGGTGGTGGCAATGGTGTCATCTGTTGAGCAGTTGGGACAGAACCCAAACCACAGGGGGTCCAGTGAGGGGGGCAGCAGGGTCTTGATATGCTTCATGATGAGCCTCTCGAAACACTTCATGATGATGGATGTGAGTGCAACGGGACAGTAGTCATTTAGGCAGGACACTGAATACTCGGCATGGAGCCACCACGTCATTTTCCGAGTAAGAGAATCTCTTACTATCTTTTCTTTCAGTTAGTCCTGACGAAGGGTCTCGGCCTGAAACATTGACAGCGCTTCTCCCTATAGATGCTGCCTGGCCTGCTGTGTTCCACCAGTATTTTGTGTGTGTTGCTTCCAATTCCTAACTTCCACCCATAGAGACTCTGCAGACAACCCCTCTATGACTTCCTCCATTTCTACAGCCGTGACCCTATCTCTGATCAGCAGTGCCACTCCCCCACCTCTATTGCCTCCCTGTCTTTTCCAAAACATCTATAGCTTGGCACTCCAAGTAGCCATTCTTGCCCCTGAGTCATCCACGTCTCTGTAGTGGCCACAACATTAGATCTCCAAGTACTTATCTACGCTCTAAGCTCATCTTCTTTGTTCATAATACTCCTTGCGTTAAAATAGACACATCTCAAATCATCAGTCTGAGTGCATCCCTTCTCCATCACCTGCCTATCCTCCCTCTCGCACTGTCCACAAGCTTTCTCTATATGTGAGCCAACCGGCTCTTCCGCCGTCTCTTCAGTTTGGTTCCCGTCCCCCAGCAATTCTAGTCTAAACTCTCCACAACAGCCTTAGCAAAGCTGACCACCAGGACATTGCTTCCCCTCGGATTCAAGAGCAACCCGTCCTTTTTGTACAGGTCACACCTGCCCCAAAAGAGGTCCCAATAATCCAGAAATCTGAATCCCTGCCCCCTGCTCCAATCCCTCAGCCACGCATTTATCCTCCACCTCATTCTATTCCTATACTCACTGTCACATAACACGGGCAGTAATCCCGAGATCACTACCTTTGAGGTCCTGTTTCCTTCCTAACTCCCTGTAGTCCAATTTCAGGACCTCCTCCCTTTTCCTACCTATGTCATTGGTCCCAATATGTACCACGACCATAACAAATGGTTGTCGTCAGGGTGTTCGGGAGCCCTGAGGGATGAAGGTCTTGTTGTAGGGAGGCCAAAAACACATGATGCAGCTACCCTGCAGGTCCACTAGAGGGGAGTGTTGCACAGGGAATGACATCACGTGTCCCTGACATGGAGATGTGGGGTATAAGGGTGACCGGCACCCACAGTGCCTGGTTACATTTGTACAGTGTGTGTTACTCCTTTTTCACCCCAGGAAAAGGGATTCCCAGTTGGAAAACATGAACAAACCCATGTTCTGCAATTAAATTTCCTGCCCCAAGTTTCCCAGTCCAGATGCCCTCAAGCAGCAGCAGGACTTCCCATCTCCCCATGACTTTTATTCAGACCATGAGATATAGGATCAGAATTAGGCATTTGGTCCATCAAGTCTGCTCTGCCATTTCATCATGGCTGATCCAATTTTCCTCTCGGCCCCAATCTCTGCCTTCTCCCAGTTTCCCTTCATGCTCTGACCAATCAAGAATCTATGAACTTCTTCCTTAATTACACCATACACAAAGACTTGGCCTCCACAGCTGCATGTGGCAAAGAATTCCACAGATCCTCCACTCTCTGTCTGAACAATTCCTCCTCATCTCCATTCTGAAAGAACTCTGCTCTATTCTGAGGCTGTGTCCTCTGGACTTCAACTCTCCCACCATGGGAAACATCCTCCCCACATCCACTACATCAAGGCCTTTCACCATTCGATAGGTTTCAATGAGGTCACTCCTCATTCTTCTGAATTCCAGTGAATACAGACCTGGAGCCATCAAACGTTCTTCATATGACGAGCCATTCAATCCCGGGATCATTTTCCTGAATCTCCATTGAATCCTCTCCAGTTTCAGCACATCCTGTCTAAGATGACGGGCCAAACCTGCTCACGATACTCACCAGTGCTTCAGAAAGTTCAACATTATATCCTTGTTTTTCTATTCTCGTCCTCCTGAAATGAATGCTAACATTGCATTTGCCTTCCTCATCACAGACTCCACCTGCAAATTAACCTTCAGGGAATCCTGCACAAGGACTCTCAAGCCCCATTGCACCTCATTGTTTTGTATTTTCTCTCCATTTAGAAAATAGTCAACCCTTTCCCTTCTTCCAGCAAAGAGCATGACGATACAGTTCCCGACACGGTATTCCATCTGTCATTTCTTTCCCATTCTCTTAATCTCACAGTCCTTCTGTAGTCTCTCTACTTCCTTAAAACAACCTGCCAATCTATTTATCATCATATTGTCTACAAACTTTGCAACAAAGCCATCAATTCCATCATCCAAATTATTGACATATAACGTGAAAAGAATCCGTCCCAACACAGACCCCTGGAACACCACTAGTCACCACTGTTATCTGCTTTTCCTTTTCCTTTTCCTTTTCCAATACTTTTTGCATTGTGTAACGAACCCCGTAACTGGGTGTCTTACCAGCAAAGAGAGAAGTGTCCGTTGGAGTCTGGTACTATTTTCAAAACAGTGTTTATTAGTAAAATATACAAATCAATATCAACAATGCAAATATACAGATAATACACGTTAGCAATACTAAACCTAAAAGTGTGGGTATAATAATAATCAATAACAAACAAGCTCTATCGATGTCTAGGGGATAATGAATTGTCATATGAGAATATAAAGTTTAGTTCAGTTCATACAGGCTGAGGTAGTTGTTGGTCGATGTGTTGTAATTGTTGGGGAGGGAGAGAGAGAGAGAGAGAGAGAGAGCAAGCAAACAGTGACAGCCAAGCTTCCCTTTATGTTCTTGATCCGTCGATGCGTTGTTGTTGTGGCCATTCAGGTATGACCCCTCTGTCCTTTAGCTAGACCGTTCTTCTGTGGTGGACTCATCACCCAGGCAAGGGTGGACACACACACAAGCCCCCACCGGTCTCGCTGTAAACACTGTGAGTTAAAATTGACCGATCCTTCGTTCGGTCTCCGATGCCCCCACACCTTCTCGTGGGTTCCAACACTTAAGCAGTGCTCACTAGTGTGTCTCCTGGTGCATCTCTTGGTGTGTCTGAGGGGTGTCTCCCCAGACCTCACTTTTATCTCTACTCACGGGGTCTCAGGTGTCAATCAGTTTTGAATGGCTTAGTCCATCAAACCAGCCCACTCCGGCTGTCCACTGAGGAATTTTAATGAACAGAATAGTACCAAGTAAACAGCCCTCTCCAGAGCCGTGAGTCTTACAGGAGTCATAATATGGTGGGTCAACAAGTCTCTTTCTCCCGGTGTTATCTCTCCCTTGTCTGAAGCAAATGTTCCAGTCCCAGTATGTTTTTGTTCCATCTCTTTCTCTCTCATTAGCAGCCTGGAACAGTAATGGTTTGTAATTCTCCCAGGGGAGGGGGACATGGGCAACCCTGCACCCTTCTGCCCATCAGAACTGTTCATCCTTTGTAACAATTGAAATATATGCAGCTCAGGACACAAGTCGCACCATGCACAATCTTTTGATCTTCATCTGTGGTCTTACCAACATCTGCCTCCACAACCTCTCCACTGATTGTTCTGACACTCTGGTTCCCATCTCCCTGCAACTCCAGTTTAAATCCCACCATGAAGCATCAACAAACCTTCCCTCTCCAGTTCAGGGGTAAATCATCCCTTCTGTACCAGTCTCACCAAAGTGATATACCTGTTGTTGAAGGGGATGGCCACAGGGGTTCTCTACACTGGTTCCTTAACCGCTTTCTCCTTCCTGACTGTCACCCAGTTTCCTGTGTCCTGCACCTTGGGTGTAACTACCACTTGATATGTCTGCTCTATCACCCCCTCAGCATCAAAAAAGATCTGGAATTCATCCAGTTCCAGCTTCAGTTCCTTAACGCTGTTTGTTGGAAGCTGCAGCTGGATGCACTTCTCTCAGTTGTAGTCGTCAGAGACACTGGAGGTCTCCCTGACTTCCCACATCACACAAGGGGAGCAGTTCACTATCCTGCCTGACATCTCTACTGTTCTAACTGGGCAAATATAAAGAAGAGAAAGGAAAAAAACTTAAAATTGTCTTTCCATTGCTTTCTCTGAGTGAAGCCTCTCTTTGAAGAGCTAAAGCCTCGAGATCACCACTCTGACGATGTCCACTGAGACGATGGAGACTGTGCTTGTCCCTGCCTTCCTTTAACTTGCTCTCACTAATCAATCCCAAACATCGATTGGTGACTGGTCACTAAACCGTGACCCATTCCTGCCTTTTATCCTCGAGAAATAAACCTGATTTATCCCCCCTCTTCTCCAAACTTCTGATGCCTGGATTGGCTGCTTGTCAAAGCTCTTTTTCTTGTAAAATTTAACTACTTCACCCTTTAACTGTCTCAGATCCATTCAGTACAGCCCTAGTTTCTGCAAATTCTGCTCAGTGAATGTACACCAGAATCCTTACAGACCAATTTCTCCTTCCTGTGATTTGGGACACAAAATTCTTGTCTGTCTCCAAGACCTGTTAAGGACTTGTCAGAATACTGATGCCCACGTGAATTTGTCTGGCTGTAGAGTGGCATTTATCCCTGGTTTTGCTCATTCCCTTCTATTAATCCCTGTTGACCACAAGGCTGCTCCCACTTCCTGCTTCATTGGGAAATGTGGTCAAGCATTCTGTCACCCGTCTGTCAATCTGAGACAAGTTGTAATCCAAATACAAATCCTAGCAGGACACCATTAGTCACATTCTCCTAACATGGGCCACGTAATCTGCTGCAAATTATCCCCACACTCTGCCTTGTCCCATTGAGGCAACTGTCTGCTCAGGTCAACATTTTGCCTTCAGTTCCATGAGCATCAGTGAAGTGCCATTAAAGTCTAAACCTCCAGCAGATCCCCCTGTGGGAAAGGACTTCAGCTGTGGGACTGAGGACTTCAGGTGCTGGTGGTCCTGGTAAAGCAGTTCACAACATCCTGACTGAGATACTCTCTTCATTCCAACCAAACTCCAGAGAACCGAGTTCATCATTTACATGAAAATACAGAATAATATTTCAGCACATACCTTTAAACGCCATCCAGGAAATTGTAGCAATGACGATGACAATGAGAAAACCAACATTATAGACCGACATCCATCTTTGAAATGTATCATCATCTTTGGATAAATGAAAATTAATCAGTTTGAAAGCCATAGTAACAGATCTACACAAATTATTTCACATAAGCATCAATTTACAATGTGTTCTTGGTAATGAAGATGGACCCTGAGTCAGACAGGCTTCTTAAACACAGGGAAACCCAACCAGTTCAGAAATGGAGCAGAAATCCGAACACCGGACTGAAGAAAGTCCAGGGATCTCTCTCACACTGGCAGCAAGCAGAGAATCCAGGAAACAACAGAAAAACACAAACACATATTTGATAACTTCTGTAATCCCTTATCGAGTGTCTGCACTTGCAGAATTGTCAGATACACTGCAGTCTCCCTGTGTACATATCCAGCAGATGAGTTAACAATCCACTGCAAATCAGCTTTGTATTATTCTAGAGATGGTGAAGGTTTCAGTTGATGTGGTCCTGCCTGTGGTGACAATACCCAGCCCCAGCTACAGCACTGAAGTTCCACTGTGAAGCCTGTTCTGTTGTTGAGGACTGAACCATCACCACACCCAGATGCTCAAGGCTTCAAACAGTGTTCTGGTCCAAGAAAAAACTGAACTCATTGTGAGTGCAGACTAAACTGTCCAGATGCTGGGACATTTAACATGGATAAGGATAGTGGTTGTCCAGGAAGTCCATCGGTAACCAGTGATACATGTCTGAGGGATTGTCCACCACAAGATCAAAGGAACATTTTTCCTTCACCCAGATTTTTAATTCATTCACTCTGATGGGTTCAGTAATTATTGTTTAGAAGCCTACAAGACCATAAGACATAGGAACAGTATTAGGCCATTTGGCCCATCGAGTCTGCTCTGCCATTCAATCATGGCTAATCTCTTTTTATCCCTCCTCAGTCCCACTCCCTGCCCTTCTCCCCATAACATTTAATGCCTTGGCCAATCAACAACCTATCAATTTCTACCTCAAATACAACCAATGACCTGGCCTCCACAGCTGCCTGTGTTAACAACTTCCACAAATTTACCATCTTCTGGCCAAAGAAATTTCTCCTCATCTCTGTTTCAAATGGATGTCCCTCTATCCTGGGGTTGTTCTCTTGTTCTACACTTCCCCAACATGGGAAACATCCTTTCCACATCTACTCTGTATAGGCCTTTCAAAATTCAAAATCCCTCTAAATTGTAGCGAGTACAGGCCCAGAGCCATCAAACGTTTTTCATAGGATGACACTTTCATTCCTGGAATCATCCTTGTGATCCTCCTCTGAACCCTCTCCAATGCCAGCACATCTTTTCTTAGCAGAGGAGCCCAAAACTGTTCACAATACTCAAGGTGAGGCCTCACCAGGGCCTTATAAAGCCTCAGCATCACATCCCTGCTCTTGTATTCTAGTCCTCTTGAAATAAATGTTAACATTGCATTTGTCTTCCTCACCACCAACTCAACCTGCAAGATCTGCACAAGGATTCCTAAGTGCCTTTGCATCTCAGATTTTTGGATTTTCTCCCTGTTTAGAAAATAGTCTGCATATTTATTTCTACTATCAAAGTGCTTGACCATGCATTTTCCAACATTGTATTTCATTTGCCACTCTCTTGCCCATTCTCCTCATCTGTCTAAATCCTCCTGCAGCCTTCCTTTTTCCACAACACTACCAGCCCCTCCACCAATCTTTGTATCATCTGCTAACTTGGCAGCAAAGCCATCTATTCCAGGCTTTCTCAACCGGGGTTCCCTGAGAGTTTGTGTTTGAAAATAAACTCTGATTTTTGAACTCTGTGCAACGTGTGATGCTAACACTCACAGTGGTTGGCAGTGACCCGTTAGCAATCTCATTAGAGGTCTCTCAGCCGAGTGTGGCAGAGCAGAGTAGGGCCGTGTTTATTTGGCCATTGACAGATGTTGAGAACTGTACTGCACGGAGGGGAGGATAGTTGGCTGATAAATGGTGAGTGTTGTACTGTACATAGGGGTGGAACATAGGCTGATAAATGGTGAGTGTTGTACTGTACAGAGGGGTGGAACATAGGCTGATAATTGGTGAGTGTTGTACTGTACAGAGGGGTGGAACATAGGCTGATAAATGGTGAGTGTTGTACTGTACAGAGGGGTGGAACATAGGCTGATAAATGGTGAGTGTTGTACTGTACAGAGGGTGGAACATAGGCTGATAAATGGTGAGTGTTGTACTGTACAGAGGGGTGGAACATAGGCTGATAAATGGTGAGTGTTGTACTGGACAGAGGGGTGGAACATAGGCTGATAATTGGTGAGTGTTGTACTGTACAGAGGGGTGGAACATAGGCTGATAAATGGTGAGTGTTGTACTGGACAGAGGGGTGGAACATAGGCTGATAATTGGTGAGTGCTGTATTACACAGAGCTCTTTGTGCCTCTTGTGCAGGACACGGTGATCTCTCTTTCCCTGAGAGAGTTCTCTGTAGAGTACAGCTTTCGGTAACCTGGAGTTGTCCATGTGAGACGTGTCCTGGCCAGCAGAGCTGCCTGAGCAGCAAAATGGCTTCAATGCTTGGACGTTGAGCTTCTCCGGGACCTCATTGTTGGAGACACGATCCGGTCAGCTGATACCCACGACGGAGCAGAGGCAGCACTGATGGACGTACTTGAGCAACTGGATTTGCTTGTGGTACAAGACACAGGCTTCGGAGCCGTATAGCAGTGTTGTGATGACGGCAGCCCTGTACACCTGGATTTTTGTGGACAGACTCAGCTGGTGTTCTTCCACATGTTTCTGGAGGCATCTGAAGGCACTGCTACCTCTGGCAAGTCGATTGTCAACGTCCCTCACTACCGTAGAGTCATTGGATCTGACACTGCTCAGGTAGGTGAACGTGGTGAGAGGGTGGTCATCAGTGATGATCCGAGATGAGTTGTAAACCCCACCAGGGGGCTTCTGACTGAGGATCATTGTCTTTGTCAGACTGACCGTTAACCCCAAAGCCCTCGCAGCCTTGGTGAACTGAGTGACTGCAGCCTGTAGCATGTCCTCTGTGTGCGTGAGACGAGCACGGTTGTCCATAAATAGTAGCTCGAGAATGGGCTCCAACATGGATTTTGTTCAGACGTGAAGGCGGCCACCCTCAAACAGTTCGATAAGTCGACGTGTTGATGACATGTCACATGATGCTGAAGAGGTTTTGTGTGACAAAGTGAAAAACAACAGCTTCTCTATCCAGGGTGATGAGTCAACAGATTTGACTGATAAATGTCATGTTGTAGCATTTGTAAAATTTGCAAATGATGGTGAAATTCAAGAAAACTTTTTCTGTTGCAAAGAGCTGCCCGAAACAAGCAAAAGCCATGATATATTTAATGTTTTGTCGTCATATCTGGGAACAAAAGATCTGTCTTGGAGGAACCGTGTTGGCATCTGTACTGATGGTGCCCCTCGATGGCTCCATGAGAGGTTTCATTTCTCTTGTAAAAAAGAAAATCCTGACGTTGTCACAACACACTGCTTTCTTCACAGAGAGGTGCTGATGTCAAAAACTCTTGGAGATGAAATGAAAAAGTTCTGGATGATGCTTCAGAAATGGTTGACCTTATTAAACAAAGACCAGTTTACTTGAGAATGTTTAAAAAAGTGTGAAAACCTGGACAAGGAGCACACCGATCTCCACTACATACAGAAATCCGGGGGCTGAGCAGGGGAAGAGTTCTCAACAGGGTGTCTGAGCTGGAAGGTGAATTGCAGGAGTACTTGCAAGAAAATAGTAGGCCAGGTTTTGCTGAGTGCTTTGACGATGAAGAATGTCTGCAGAAACTAGCCTACTTGGCAGACATCATATGAACCAGCTGAACAAGTCTCGGCAAGGTGCTGGAGAAAATGTGTTGACTTAAACTGAAAACAATGTTGGATTTAAAAGGAACAGAATCTTTGCAAAAATCATGTTGCAAAAGGAAATCTTGAAATGTTTCCAGTGCTGCTTGGGCTTGAGAGTGAGCAAGGATCAGAAAGTCTCGAGTCTTATTGAAAACCCCCTGGAATAACTGCAGAACAAAACTGAACAGTATTTTTCCTCCCTTTCAACACAAGTGTATGACTGGGTGAGGGACCCTTTCTCTGAATCTCCTGCTCAGCCTGAGAACTTGACTTTGAGAGAAGAGGAGGATCTTTGTGAGATGCCGTCTGATCGTGCGCTCAAGATGGGATTTACTGACCTGCCCCTGGACAAGTTCTGGATTTCTGTGAAAGAAGAGTATCCTGCCATTCATTGGAAAGCAATGAACATTTTGCTGCAGTTTTCAACTTCTTACATGTGTCAGCAAGCTTTCTTTTGTTTAACAAGCAACACAAGCAAGAATAGAGATCGTTTCATTTCTGCTGAAGGTGAAATCTGTGTGCGCTTATCTCAAATTTTTTTTGTGTATTTGTGCAGCAAAAAACAAGCACAGATTTCACGTGCTAGGCCTATATTTGAGCCTGATCATGTCACTTAGTAAGAAAATGTTTTTTCAAAGTCTTGTATAAAATTGTGTCTTAGGCTGTATTTTTATTCATATTGCATTGGCGTACAGTTTTTAGTAACTTTACTATTCAATGTAGTCAATAAATTTTCATGTTGTAAGTAGCATTAATTAAAATCAATTTACAAACTTTATTTCAATTAAATTTACTGAGCATTAAGTCAGTTTACTAACTTAAGTCAGTTATTTAACAGAAATTTGTTATGTTTGCATTATAATTTTTAAATTCATATGAAAGGGAAAGAAAGAGATTAATTTGAAGAATGGTAAGCTAAGACTCCGGTGAGGCACGAGGCAAGATGGCAGCACAGCACTGAGCACTGACGTATAACCCTCCTTTTTCACGTTCTTTAGGGCTCATAGACGGTCCTATTACAAGGTTGAGTTGGAGAGAGATCTAACTAAAGACATGACCTCAAAAAGAGATCCAAATTCAACCAAGAAACGAGATTCCGCAGATGACAACAAGCTAGTGATTCATCCGAGGAAATAGCTTTTCCAATTAAGCAAACAATGGCAACGGAGATGGAATTGCTGCAAGAAACGGAAGCCCACTTGCTAAAGGAGTCTATGGAAAAGGCTCTTGACCCATTGATTCATTCCTCATGTACCCGGCAATTTTGAGAGTGAATATCAAGGGCATGTAGATGTCATTTAACTTGGCAGAGGAAGTGAAAGAAGCCCTGAAATCATCGGTGCTGGGAGATATGGAAGATCCTGGGCAAAGTCCACAGGCCCCTCAGGAGGAGATGGAACTGCATTAAGAGCTCGGAGCAGCCTGTATGCACAATCTAACAGGCACGGGCAAGTTAACATCCTAGGTGTGAAGTTTTCTGGTTATTCTTTTATTGGAAAGTCATTCGATGCACTTTTGTATTTCGTTAATTAGGGGCCAGTTTGTTTCTGAGTATTGCAGGTAAGAGTTTTAATGTAATGACTCAGTTAACTTGTTAGTACAAGGATAACATGGTAAGGTGATATAAATCTGCCTAGAATGTACGTTTTATCTTTTACTTTCTAAGGTGATATTCAACACACCCAAATGTCATACCTCATCAAGAGTGAAGCTGAAAACAGCAGTGTGTTCTGACTAACTTCAGTTGTACAAGTTCATTTCGGGTTATGTCTCCAGTAGAGTTGTTTATGTTCCTGGACGTCACTGGCATCATCGCTAAGCGACGGTCTCCCGCAAGAGAGCCGTTGGGGTTTTGACTGTGTGTTGTACTATATTTGAGACGGGAATGGTTTTAATTATATAGGTTAACGGATTTGACCAGGTATTTTTTTCTTGTTTCTTTTATATGATTGTCTATGAGAACCGCTTTGCCTTTCTAATGTGTTGGTGCTCGAGGGGGGCGGTTAATGTTCAGTGTCTGACATTGCTGAGTGACACTCACAGATGTTACAAAGTAAAGGGTTGCATGGGAGGGGGAAGGGGGGTGGGAAGGGGCAACTCAAGGGCTCCACCACCAACTTACAACAACAGATCCAGGGGCAGATGAGCAACACAGATAAATTAGAAAATCTTACTATTGTGTCATTTAATGTTAGGGGATTAAACTCTCCCTACAAGCCTTCAAAGGTTTTAGATTTCTTACACAGAAAGAAATTAGATATCGTGATGTTACAGGAAACACATCTTAAACCTAATGACATTCCCAGGGTTCAAAACCGCTTTTATAAACCCGTTGTGGCATCAGCTGATGGTACTCGTACGAAGGGAGTTATGATATTAATGAGACGTCGTGTTAATGTGTCAATTGAAAGGACTGGCGCCGACAGTGAAGGACGTCTAGCTTTTCGCTGTACATCCATTCAGGGTAAAAAAGTTTCATTCATTAGCCTATATGCCCAACTATATTCGAGGCTGAATTTTTTCCCTCAATTACCTCGCAATTACTGAAGTTAAATGACTACCAACTATATGCTGGTTCGGACATGAATGCTTTGGTCAACAATAACTTCAATAAATCAACTATATCAAGCTCTCAAGAATCTGCTTCTAAAGCACTTAACCTTTTTCTAATGGATTTAAATCTAACTGATGTGTGGAGAGTGCATAATCCATCTGCTAAAGACTGTACCTTCTTCTCCACAAGACATAAAACTTTCTCTCGGATAGATTACATTCTTATATCCTCCGGTTTGCTGACTTTGGTACACTCAATAGAATTTTCACCCAGACATCAATCTGATCACAACCCAGTCATATCTACTTTAATTATGGCAGAATTAAAAATAAGCTTACAAGGTAGTTTAACTCCAAGCTTCTAAAATATGACAAATTTCTAACTCAACTGAGAACAAAACTGACGGAATATATAAATTTAAATAAAAAGCGTCTCAGATATGACAGTGATTTGGGCCTCCATCAAGGGTTTCTTACGAAATAACGCAATATGGTCCAGTTCGCACCTACATAAAAGCCAGCTTCAAAAGATTTCCACCCCAGAAGAACAATGTACCGTTTTGGAGAATGATCTCAAAAGGAGATATGCCATAATGAAAGAAAACAAGCTCAAAACAAAACAAGCAGAATTAAAAGATTTATTAAGAATCAGGGCAGAATATATGAACCATATAACCAAACATAAGTATTATGCAGAAGGCAGCAGACCGAGCCATCTTCTGGCACTAACACTCAAACAACAGGAAGCTGAAAGGTCTGTACCAGCAATTAGATGAGCTAAACGTGGAGTAGTATCTTCAACAGAGGAAATAGACGAGACATTCAAGAATTACTTTGAAAAATTGTATACAATTGGCTCAGTTCCTTCTGAGAATGACTTCACAGATTTTTTTAGTGGATTAGACCTCCCTACGTTGTCATTAGAGGACACCAAAACTCTAGACTCTCCTATTACACTGGATGAGCTACTTAAAGCAGTCAAAGCTGCAAATAGAGGCCGTACGCCAGGTATAGACGGCATACCTGTGGAACTTTACCCAGCACTTTGGGATATTCTTGGACCAGTATGGTTAGAAACATTAAATTATGCTATTGGAAATGGCGCTTTCCATAGAGATCTAAACACAGCCCTGATCACAGTTATAACTAAGGACCCCTTGGAGTGTGCCAGTTACCGTCCAATCTCCTTGATAAATGCCGACCTCAAGATATTTCCCAAAACCTTAGCCAGTAGACTTGAGGCAGTAGTTGGGAAAATAATTAGCCCAGATCAAACAGGCTTTATCAGGGGATATCTGATAATATTCGCCGGCTCTTACACATACTGAGTGCAACACGTAAAATCCCGCCTGCCTGGGGTCTGCTATTTCTAGATGCTGAAAAAGCGTTCCATCGCCTTGAATGGCCGTATCTTTGGAGAGTTCTAAAAGAATTTAAGTTCGGCAATAAACTTATCAATATGACTCAAACACTGTATGCTAATCCTTCAGCCTGGGTATGTGTGGGAGGAAGTTTCTCAGAGTTATTGACATAGGATGAGGCACACGACAACGGCACCCTCTGTCTCCTTTAATTTTTACTATATCTATTGAATCACTTGCACATTTAATTAGAAACTCTCCTGAGATCTCTCCTATTATAATAGGTACAACATCACATTCGATAACACTTTACACAGATAACACACTGGTTTATATGGTAAATGTTCAACAAACTCTCCCCTATGTCTGAAAAACACGGAGCAATTTGGATTTCTTTCAGGATTCAAAGTTAATTTGTCAAAATCAGCACTGATGCTGATTAATACAGATAAAAGTAAGGTGTCTCTCCCTCCCCAGATTAAGGTTACGAAAGAGGTCCCCTACTTGGGTATTAAAGATAATACTTCCCTATCGTCTGTGGCTAAAACAAATTACTCTTTAATTTTGAAAAAATGTAAGATATTAATAGATGGAGACACCTGCCAGCATCAGTCCCAGCCCGTATATCGGTCATTAAAATGAACATCTTAACCCGCATTAATTTTATCAGCTCACTGATCCCACTTGTGCCTCCAGCAGGATATTGGCAAAAACTGGACTCCTTACTACGATGCTACGTTTGGAATGGTAAATGACCCAATATAAAGTTGTCAGCTCTACAATTCAAAAAGTCCGATGGGGGATTGGCATGTCCAAATTTTAAACTGTATCACTGGGCATTTATACTAAAAAGTCTTAGCTATTGGATGGAGGAGGATTAAGTTTCGTCATGGAGAAATATAGAGCAAGAGCTAATAGCACCAATAAGGTTGAAGGACTTTCTCCTTATAGGTATGTCCACTGAAAAATGTGATTTGTATTATGGTCCAATTTTAACCCATATGCTACAAGTGTTTAGAGCAGCAGAAAAGTTACTAAAATTTAAAAGCGTATAGTGCAAATCATCTCCATTATGGAACAATAATCATTTTCTATCTGAGGGGAAACCATTCACTGACAGAACTTGGGAGGATAAAGGTATTACTACTCTTCAAGATATTAATGGGGCAAGTACTATCCTTAGCTTTCAAGAAATGGAATCTCGATATAATTTTCTTCTACTTCACAGTAAGAGCAGTTTGTAAAGCCTACGGGGTTCCCTGGAGTCAGATTTAAAGGAACAACATTGTTGGATACAGAGTGCTCCAAGACAGACAGTGTCATATATCTACGATAGATTAAACTCCCAGAATTATATGTCCACATCAGGAATGAAAGCCTGGGGTAGGGATATATCTGAATTGGGACAAGACTTAGACTGGGATGCAATTTGGGATAATGCTGCCAGTGCTTCAAAAAACCCAAATCATCGGTATATACACTTGAAATTTTGTCACAGAGCATATCTAACACCGAGAATTAGACATCAAATGGGACTGGTTCCTGACCCATGTTGCTCATTTTGCCCCCCATGGAACTGTTAGCTCTTTTGTACATGTTGTAAGGGAATATCCAGGGGCTTTTGGTTTGTGGGGGAAGGTTATCGGTACTCTTACAGAACTAACGGGGATACAATTACCAATGGACCCCGCTGTACATCTTCGAAATGATGACTCCCACCTTTCACTTACGGAAAAAGACACGCAAAATCTGGCTGGCAAGCCTGACTGCAGCTAAGAAGATCTCAGTCCAGCGTTGGAAACCTCCCCATGATATTTCATATACTCACTGGCTTCAGAGCTTTTTGGACATTTTGTACCTGGATTTATCATCAGCGAGAGTAAATGATGCACGACTAAACATAATCTTAATGTGGACAAATTTGATATCTAACTTAAAAAATCTTCTCTTAAAATAGGAATGCTCTGTCTGTGTATGCACTGCTATTCAGTTGGTTGGTGGAGGGGAGAGGGGTGTGGGGGGGAGAGAGAGGGGTGGAGGGGCTGGGAATGAAGGTTGGGGGTGGCTGAGTTATACAGTCAAAATGTAATCGGCAACTGTTTGTATTGAATGTAATTTGTTGGTGTTTCAATAAATATCAGTGATAACAAAAATGGTAAGCAAACTTAACTGCCTGTTTTTTTCAAGAACATTTGGCTAAGAATTCATTCTCTACTCAAATGAGCATTGGCAATGATTTTTAGATTATTATATCTACAACTTACTGATCACACTAATGTACCATGAGCTGTAAATATAATAATTTTTATCAGGAGATCCCGGAGACCTGAAAATTAATTCAGGGATTCCTTCAGAGCAACAAGTTTGAGAAAGGCTCTTCTAGTCTGTACGTGTTTGGAAGTTAAACACTTGTGTGCCAAAGTGAATATAGATCTGAGTTAAGATAAGATGTATTTATTGATATTTTTGATGTTGATGCTGTACAAGGTACAGGTTGGTGGGATTCTAATACTGTTTGTATTGTGTTTTGAGAATTGCCACTACCGTATTGGTTTTGTATATTTTATTTTATTTATTTTCATACTGCACACGTAATTAGTTGACACACAAGTGTGTGGACCGAAGTTAAGCTTTTGGTAGTTCCTTTCTGCATTAAAGTATCTCAAACAGTTAAAGGAATTAAAGACTTGAAAAAGCATTTGTTGTTCTGAGTGTGTATTCTTCCCAGGCTACAGAATTTGGTGGCAGCAGTGGGGTAATTCCAAGCCAGTTTAGAGGGTTTTTGATGTTTGTATGCAGTACAATATACAATACATAACAGGGTAGTGGTGAAGGACAGGACAGTCGTTCCTGTGAGACGGTGTCACGTGGAGACCATGGTAGAGTCTTGATGCCGGGTTGGGACATCAGGGACTGAAGCCAGGATGTAGAACTGTGACGGTGATCCAGAGCAACTGCGACCGTGAAGTCATCGTGTTTTCTGCAGGAGATGTCAGCAACCCCTTTTCCAGGCTTGTCACAGAGACTTTTTAAGGACTTGGGTTTTCACAATGTTACATTCAGAGGATGAGCAAACTGAACCTGATTTCAATGAACAAATTAGCGAGATGCCAGGTCGGCACGAGGAAGCCATGGCGACTGTTGATAAATTAAGCAAAAGGTCCTATGTATACACTCCAAGGGAAAGACACATCGCTCCATTTACGGGGGATGCTGAGAAAGATGGGAGGTCTGTTGATGACTTTATTGAAGAAGTCGATCGTGTACTTCATGCTGGAAATTAGACTGACCGGGATCAGTATGATTTTGTTGTGTCACTGCTCAGGGGTGCAGCTCTAGAAGAAGCACTGATGTGCAGTGATGACCAGGCTGATGACTTGTTCACCTGTCTCAGGGAGGCTTTCAGAGACAAGCATAGTGCACCCCAACTGTTGCATAGCTTCTATAGTCACAAACAGTGTGAGGGTGAAGACACAGAGAGTTTTCACATGCCCTAGCACAAGCTCTTAACTTTCAACTGAACTGTTCCCCTGATGCTCCGGCCAGTGAAAGGGTGGTGTTTGGAGATCAATTTATAGATGGGATCAGAGATCCTTCCCCTGGAAGGGAGCTCCACTGATTTGTGCAGAATAACCCTGGGTCCTCGAAGTTAGAAGTGCGAGAGGAGGCTCATCTGTGGTTTTTAAGAGTCCTCAGGAAATGCAAAGACTGTAAAGTCAAAGTGTGTCAGTAGCCGGGCACAGGGCTCACCTCCGACAGCTCAGGAATCCAAGTCTGTCACTCCAGACGATGTCCTTAAAGTAGTCACAGAGCAGGGCAAATCCACTAGTGAGTTGACTCAAGCAGTGAAAGATCTTACTGGACAGAGAGGTGTTGCATTATGCTATTAGCAGTCGACACAAATTGCAGCCTAGATTCACAGAGGATGGGCAACCAGTATGTTTCAAGTATCAGATGACGGGGGGGGGGGGGGGGGGGGGGAGGATTTGGTCAAGAATTGCCCATAGAAGTGAAGTACAAGGAATGTAGAGCCAGCACCTTCCAGCTCTCAGGTTGTTGTGAGTCGGGCAATTCCGGGAACCTCACAGATAATGTTCAGCCATCCTGTCACCAGTTGCTGCAATTTGCCATAGGACCATGTACTGTCATTGAGCTTAAGATATCAGGTGTCTCTGTCCGTTGTCTGTTGGACACAGGTAGTCAAGTGAGCACCGTGACTGAGCAGTTCCTTCGAGAACACTTGAATGGAGAGGATGAGGATATGTTGTCCACTGCCGGCTGGCTTAGGTTAACAGCCACTGACAGTCTTGATATTCCTTACCTTGGGCATCTAGAGCTGGAGGTTCAAGTGATGGGTATGAAAATACCCGATTGTGGCTTTCTAGAATTCAGGGATCCTGTTAAAACTGAACAACCCGTACCGTGCATGGTATATGAACATGACAAGCTAATGTAGACAATTTGCTTACTTGTCAACTTGTCTATGCAGGATTTGACATGACTCTTGAAGGAAAGTTGGATTCTGGCTGGAGAGATGATTTCCAGAAAGTGCAGATGTGAACTACTGAAAAGAAAGTCATCGTCCGAGTATCAGGAAAAGATACTGAGCACATACCTGCTGAATCTGTAGTTACCATTGTGGCTAGGAAGGCCACTGGAGATGCTGGTTGTGACAGCAAGTTGTTACCTGAGCCATTTAACACCACCACCCCTCCATGCTCGTTGACTCTCGTAGTCGTACAGTACCAGTTCAGGTTTTAAACCTCTCTCAAGAGGATGTATGACTCTCACAAAGACCCAACTGGGTATACTGTCAAAGTTAGAGTGCGTAGATAGTGATCAGCAATGTGCTGTAAGATTTCAGTGGATCTCAGCTGGCATTGAACAAGTGACTGTTGGTGTAAAGGAGGAGGGTAGTAACCACAAGTTAAAGTCAATTCTAGACAAGCTCGACATTGGGGTAGTGAAGAACAACAAGCTCAGCTCAGAGCTTTACTGGCTAAGTACCTGGATATCTTTGCAGATGAAGATGAAGACCTTGGGTACACTGACAAGGTCAAGCATGAAATTCACTTAATTGATGATGACCCTGTTTCACAGCCACACTGTCCTGTTCCGCCCAGTCAGTACAGTGAAGTGAAAGAGCACATCTCAAACTTGTTGAAGAAGGGTGTGATTCAGGAGAGCAATAGTGTGTATGCCTCACCTGTAGTGTTGCTACAGAAGGAGCAATAGTGTGTATGCCTCAGCTGTAGTGTTGGTACAGAAGGGGCAATAGTGTGTATGCCTCACCTGTAGTGTTGGTACAGAAGGAGCAATAGTGTGTATGCCTCACCTGTAGTGTTGGTACAGAAGGATGATGGCAGCATAAGACTGTGTGTAGGTTATTGGAGACTGAATCTCAAGACCAAATAGGACACATTCCCGGGTCCCCCGTATTGATGAGAGTCTTGATGCTCTGTGGAGAGTGCAATCTTTCTCGACAATAGACCTCACGAGTGGTTACCACCGAGTAGTGGTAGAGGAGTGTGATAGGCATCAGACTGCTTTTCGTCCCCGTTTGTTCTATATGAATATCTTCACATGTCATTTGGAGTCTGCAATGGGCCGGTGACTTTTCAAGGACTCGTGCAGGCAACCATGAATCACTACGATTTCCGAAGTATGCTTGTGTACCTGGATGACATTCTGATGCATTCACAGACTTTCCATGAACACTTGAAGAGGCTCGACACTGAGCTTCAGCACCTTAAGGAAACTGGTCTGAAGGTGAAATTGGAAAAATGTCATTTTCTGCAGTCAGAGGCTAAGATCTTAGGACACCAGATATCAACCAAGGGGATAGACACAGATCCCGAGAAGGTCTCAGCTGTTCCACAATGGCCAGTACCATCTACAATCAAAAACTTATCATTTATCAGCGTTTGCAGTTATTTTAGATGGCTCATTCAGGGATTTTCCAAGATTGCAGGTCCGCTGCATGATGTAGTGAATTTGTGTTTTAATGCAGGGAGTCCAAGTAAAACAAACCAGCTGTTAAAACAGTCTTGGACAGAAGAATGTCAAACTGCCTTTGACTTGCTCAAAGAAAAAACAGCCATTTCACCCATCCTCAGCTATGCCAATTTCACACACCCTTTCATAGTGGAGACTGACGGCAGCATAAGACTGTGTAGATTATCGGAGACCGAATCTTAAGACCGATAATGATGCGTTCCTGTTCCGTGTACTGATGAGAGTTCCCGCTCCCACGTATTGATCAGGGAGTGTAAGGAGTTACAGTATCGTGTATTTGAGGATGAGAAGCACGGGGAGTGTTATCAGCTTCTGCTACCTACCAGCTTGAGGAGTAAAGTGTTTGGGTATGTACATGACTCTATGGGGCATCAAGGCATAGAGCCTACTCCACACTTGTTGAGAAGCAGATGTTTTTGGGTGGACATGCACGAGGATGTGGCACGGTGGATCAAAAATTGTCCGCATTGTGTGTTAACTGAGATGCCTCACCTTAAAATCCGTCCCCTCCATGAAATTATTTCTTGCTTCTGGGCCGCTCAAAGTTGTTGCTGTAGATTTCACTGTGCTTGAACTCACAGCTGATGGGCATGAGAATGTCTGAGTAGTCACAGACATTTTTACAAAATTCACCCAAGCATTCCCAGTTCAAGATCAAAAGGCGGATACCACAGCAAAGGTGCTCTTGAGCGAATGGTTTCTGAAGTACGGTGTTCCTGCATTCTGACCACTGTGGAACCTTTGGAGGGAGGGTCGATCAGGAGGGTGAACAGGGTGGACATCAGGCCCTGTGAGAACCTTCCCACCCCAGTTCCTCAAAGGAGACTATAAACTCATGTCCCTGGGACATGAATCAGATTCTGAGGATTTAGAGAATGATGTGATATTGGTAGAAGATGTGTCAGAACAGGGTGTACAGAATCTTGACTCCAGCCTTGACAGCATATCTTCTGGAACTGTAAGAATGTCTGGAACTGAGACCCTAGGACCTGTGACTGATGATACAGGGTCAGATGTTGGTGGTCCTCCTGTTGTAGTACCCCACAGGAGTAAAAGAGTAAATGCTGGACAGCACTCTAACCCACATCACGAACCAAGGTCAGTCCGAGATGTGGCCTCCATAAGTCCTGCAGCAGTGTCACAGATACTGGCCGGTCAAGGTTCAGTTCTATTCAGAGAAGCAGTTAAAGAGGTTAAAAATACCTGTTTGCAGGGGAGAATGTAACCAAGTGACTGTTGAATATAATTTTTTATTGTTAAAAGTGTATTTGTTCATTCACCCTGGTAACACTAAAATAGCTGCCTGTGCCTTTAAGAGAAAACAGTGACGTCATTATGCACAGGGAAGAGTTACAAAGTTCTGCAAAGACAAACATCGAGTGCTGGGAGCTGCTTTTCCCAGATTTTCACAAGTAAGGTATCGGCACAGGATGGAGTGGTTCTGCGAAGTACCGTGAGTGAGGAGAATTCGTTTCAGGGTCCAGCCTGTACGTGTTTGGAAGTTAAGCAGGTGTGTGTCAAAGTGAGTGTACGTCTCAGTGAAGGTGAGATGTAATTATTCATATTTTTGATGTTGTCTACAGCGTACAGGGTTGGTGTTTGTATTGTTGTTTGTATTGTTTTTTCAGAATTGCCACTACAGCATTGGTTTTGTATATTTTGTTTAATTTATTTTCATACTGCATATGTAACTAGTTGACACACAAGTGCGTGGACCAAAGTTAAGCTGAGATTGTAACAGCAGGACCTGTGCATTTCTTTAAATCCATTTTTTTTATTATTTTGATTCCTCTTTCTGCATTAAAATATCTGAAACAGATGAAGGAATTAAAGACCCGAAAAGGTATTTGTTGTCCTGAGTGAGTATTTTCCCCAGGCTACAAAATAATTCATTCAGGTTCCTGTTGACCTATTTTCCACCTCGTTTGTTTCTGTCCGCCCTGATACAAACCAGCATCCCCTTAGGCCCCCTTACGATGGCCCATTCTGCGTTTGGAATGGAGGGAAAAGACTTTTATCATTGATATGAGGGAGAAACCTGAACATATTTCAGAAGATCGCCTTAAACCAGCCCACCGAGATTTGGAGTATTCCACTGCCATGCCCCTGCCATCACCTCTGGACGAGCACAGGACCCGAGCCGGGCTGCTGATCCGAGCTTCAGACAGGCTCACAATGCTGGTTTTAGTTAATCCCAGAGGGGCCTGTGTAGGGTAACGTGATTGGCAGAAATGTACATAATTCAGAACCATCGACATTGAGTTGGGGTTTCACTTTAAGAGGCTGGTCTGATGAGATGACATTATTATGTAAAGAGTTTTAGCACGTTTTTGTGTGTTGGTTTGGGAGTTGAATAAAATGTGTTATGGGTTTCATTAAACATAAAATGTCTCACTTCATTTTATTTGTGAAAACCTACATTCATCCCTCATCTGAGTGTCTGCTGTGGTGGAGCCTCCATCTGCTCTCCCTCAAATGAGAGATGCAAGTGTGGGTGTGTCCTCAGTGAAAAATGGCTTTAAACGCCCATCGTCAGATCTGGCTGCACCCTATTCAGCATCATCAGGTCCTGCTCTCCTTCACCAATTGTTTATTCAAAGACTATGCAGAAACGCAAAGTGAACCCCTAATTCACCACTGTTTCCACAATTCACCATGCTGAAATATTCTAACAATGTGCACTGAGCCCATGAATGTCTGGGATTCAGACTGTGCATCTGCCCCTGCAGTTTCCCTACTTCCCTTTGCCCACTGAACCAACCCTCCCAAATGTCCCTCGATGTCCTGGTGTTGAAATTGTATTGACCATAAGACCATGAGACAAGGGAGCAGAAGTCAGCCATTCGGCCCATCAAGTCTCCTCTGCCATTTTATCATGAGCTGATCCATTCTCCCATTTAGACCCACTCCCCCGCCTTCTCAACATAACCTTTGATGCCCTGGCTACTCAGATACCTATGAATCTCTGCCTTAAATATACCCAATGACTTGGCCTCCACTGCCACCTGTGATAACAAATTCCACAGATTCACCACCCACTGGCTAATAAAATTTCTTCACATCTCCATTCTGAATGTGCTCCCTTCAATCCTCAAGAGATGTCCTCTCGTACTAGACTCCCCCACCATGGGAAACAACTTTGCCACATCCACTCTGTCCATGCCTTTCAACATTCAAAATGTTTCTATGAGGTCCCCCTCATTCTTCTAAACTCCAAGGAGTACAGTCCAAGAGCGGTCAAACGTTCCTCATAGGTTAACCCTCTCATTCCCGGAATCATTCTAGTGAATATTCTCTGAACCCTCTCCAACTTCAGCACATCATTTCTTAAATAAGGAGCCCGAAACTGCACACAGTATTCCAAGTGAGGACTTACCAGTGCCTGGAGCCTCAACATCACATCCCTGCTCTTAAGTTCTATTCCTCTAGAAATGAATGCCAACAGTGCATTCGCCTTCTTCACCACCGACTCAACCTGGAGGTTAACCTTAAGAATGAGGACTCGCAAGCCCCGTTGCATCGCAGAACTTTGAATTCTCTCCCCATTTAAATAATAGTCTGTCCATTTATTTCTCCTACCAAAGTGCATGACCATACACTTTCCAACATCGTATTTCATTTGCCACTTCTTTGCCCATTCTCCCAATCTATCCAAGTCTCTCTGCAGACTCTCTTTTTCCTCAGCACGACTGGCCCCTCCACCTATCTTTGTATCCACTGAGTCTGGATTCTATCCCTTTCTTTTTCATGCTAAACCCTCCTTCTGTTAGATCCTGATCATCACCAACCTCCTCTCCTGGTTCCAATGTTAATGCCATTGCTAATAGTTCCCTCTCCTCAGGTATTGTTCCTCACCCTTTCACATCTCCCATCACCAGCTCTGCACAAAACAAAAGGCAAGACCAACTTTCCTTACCACATGGAAGGAGGCCATTCAGCCCATCTATACCAGTTCACTCAGCTCTCCATTCCTGATTACTTCTCCTTGAAATCATTTCTCTCCACATCCACATCATGTCTACCACACTTATGCAACTGCAATTGACAGAAACCAGGTAACCTAGCAACCCATCTTCCTGGGATCTGTGCACATGAACATTGAGAGTTGTCAGTTCCTCTTCATGCCTTAGTCTTCTGTTTACTGTTTGTTCCTTTGCCTAGTTTGCCCTCTCCAAAAGCACTGCTGAAAACATTTCCTCTTTTGTGTATCCAAGGAGACTGTTGATATCTTCCTGTGACCCAGACCTTTCTTCTTCACTGTCAACCAAACTGCTGATATTGTGATCAACAGGAAACTTCCTGATCGTGTTCCTCAGTTCAAGTTCAAATCATTGACATGAACCTTAAACAACAAGGGACCCATTACTGAGCCCTGCTTAACTCACCACACATGGCCCTCCAGACACTGAAACTCCCATTGATCCTCACTGTTTGCTTCCTCCCTCTCAACCAATTTTTATTCCATCACCATCTTTTCTTGGATCCCGTGGACATTTAGTTTCTTGAGTACGCCATGAGGAACTTTAACAAAACTTTGCTAAAATCCATGTCATGAGGAGGGGCTTTACCACTCTCTCACCTCCCCTTCATCAGGATTAATGAGCAACTTTCAAGTTATTGTCATTCAACTGTATACATGTATACCATCAAATGAGACCACTTTCCTCTGGATTAATGTTCACAACACAGTACATGTAACTCACGTGCATAACACAAAATAATATCACCATAAATAAATTAACCAATAACAAGGTGCATATATTGAGTTGAGACATTTTACCTTCAAGTACCATCTCTGACGCGAGGTCAGAGGTGACTCCGGAATCGTTCCAGCAGTGGTGTCACTGTGAAACACCACTCCACAACTGGGCAAAAATACAGGGGAATTTCAACCCTCATGTCTCAGGGACCCAGAGTGGGGGGGGGGGAGATTTTTATTTTAAAATTAACTTCAGTTTCCTTGGAGAGATGCCTGAAGTTTAAACCCAAGTGCAGACAATAACACTTACCTTTCCACCATAAAATCACAAATGAAATAACAGCCACTACAAGCAACACCACCATTGTGATTGACGTAGCAAATGTGACAGTGTCCTCGCTGTAAAAACCTGCAATTACAAATACATTCAAATCAGCAAACGTGCAACAACACACCAGAAAAATGAGCAGGAGAGCTGCTAATTGTCGCCACAATCAGTTTGTTCCGCTTATCTCCTGCAGGGAAGAGATGTGCTCATCACTGCCCAGTCTTGTCAACCTTGACTTCTGGTCTGCACCGACTGACTCGACCTGCTGTGCTGGGTGAACAAGCCACTGATTTGTTACACCGGCCAAGAATAGACTGACTCACTCTCTCTTCCTCCGCCAGTATTTCCCTGTTACCTGCTGTCAATATTCTGCACTGGGTGCTCCTTCTGGTGTTGAGATGGCCAAATTTTGATGAGTTCACTATCAGAAGCTCCTGCCTCTCATTGGAACTTGCAACCTCCAGTTTTGAAGAATTTCAGTATCCGTTTATTACATTACATTAATCAATAATTAGAAACTCAGCTCTCCCGTGGGTACTGGATCACTGGTGCTTTTAGATATTGTTATGTACCCCTAGGGTTCATTTTTTTTCCTGTGGTCTGTCACTTTAAAATGCCAAAAGAATTGAGACTAACTTTTGTTTTTTTTTGTATTTCTACTGACTGCAGAAATGCTGGGTTGCTATGGTGAGCAGTGATTGTTCATACAAGTGGCAGCTTGTTTTGAATAAGCAGGGTCAGGTGATTCCTCTTATAGACACAGACACATACAGTGAGAGTCAAGATGGATTCGGTCAATGAAAGACACCAGTGAGTCAGTCGCTGGTTTAAACTTTCAGTGGCCCAAAAGGGGTGTGTTAAGATCGATCCTGAGTATTTGATATATGACTCTCACAAGTTTTCTGCAACTAGAACAAGTTTGCAGGAAGAGAAGAGAGGAGAAGGAGGTTTGGAACAGAAGAAGCCCAGTGACAAAGACATCACTGTTTGGACTCTCTCTCTAAGTAGCCCCGAAGGGTGAGTTTGTTTCCATTCAGCTACGGAAGTGTGATTGTCACTTAGTTAATCTACAGGAGTGGGTTCTCTGGTGAGGGGAAAACCTTTGTGAGTACCACGTGTGTGTTTACCCTTTGTCTGCGTGTGGTATTTCACTGAAGAAAGGCACCCCTGTGGCAAATCACTGTTGGAGTTATTTCGTATGTCGTGGAACTGGATAGGTGGCGATCACGTTGTGTGTTTGGGGTGACCCTGTGGAATCTACCGGTGTGTCGACCCTTGCCTGGGTGGTGGTTCCCTTGAAGATGGTCCCGTTTGCGATAAGCTACTGTTGGTGATAATCCACACGTGGATTCTGTTTGAGTGTCCTGTGGCCACCACTTTGAGATGTTCCGTAGCTGAATTCAGGTGTGGTACATTTCTTTTGAAAGGATATTCGTTGAAGATAACTGCCGGTGATACTTCGTGTGTGGAGTGGAACAACTTTGCAGATAAAACCTACTGCTATTGTTATTTTGTATTGCTGTCGTGGAATCTCGACGTAATTGCCTTCTCACAACATTCACCTTTGGATTACAAATCTCTTTCTCTTCCCAACAACAGTAATCTCATGCATTGAACTGAACTTTCTTTACACACCATCATAAGACTGTAAAACTTACCACCTAAGCTTAAAGAAGTTTGGGGTTTTATATTTCCACACTTATATATGCATAAACTTTGCTAACCTGTTTGACTTATCTGGTTTTGTAATACTATACTAGGCAGATAGTGTTGGCGTGTGGCCAAGTGGTTACGGAGTTCGTCTAGTTGTCTGAAGGCCGCTAGTTCGAGCCTTGGCTGAGGCTGCGTGTGTGTCCTTGAGCAAGGCACTTAACCACACATTGCTCTGCGATGACACCGGTGCCAAGCTGCATGGGACCTAATGCGCTTCCCTTGGACAACATCGGTGGCGTGGAGAGGGGAGACTTGCAGTTTGGTCAACTGCCCGTCTTCCATGAAGAAACCTTGCCCAGGCTTGCGCCCTGGAAACTTTCCAAGCTGTAAATCCACGGTCTATCGAGACTAACGGAGGCCTACACACTACGTAGATACTAATAAATAGTGTTTTGTTTCTAGTAAAACCAGACTCCAGGTGTGTTCCATTTCTGCTGGTTCTTTTGATTCATTACGGGTACGTAACAATATTTACTACTTAGAATCTATCAGCTCCGTGTTTAATAAAAAAATGAAAATGTTGGAAACACACAGCAGTTTGTGTAGCATCTGTGGAAGGTGAAACAGAAGTCGTGGTCCATGTAGGTAGGAAGAGTGAAAAGGTTCTGCAAAGAGAGTTCAGGAGTTCGGTGCTAAGTTGAGGACAGAACTTCCAGGTTGTGATCTCAGGATTGCTACTCAGGCCACGTGTGAGTGAGGCCAGAAATAGGAAGATTATACAGTTTAACACATGGCTAGGGAGTTGGTGTAGGAGGGAGGGCGTCAGATTCTTGGACCATTGGGCTCTCTTCCAGGGAAAATGAGATCCATACAGAAGTCACAGTTTGCACCTGAACTGGAGGGCGACTAATATCCGAGTGGGAAAGTTTTCGAGTGCTGCACGGGGTTGAGGAGGAGTTGTTAAACTGGAGTTGCATCTGGATGGGAACCAGAGTGTCAGAACAGATAGTGGAGACGTTGTGCGGACAGACGGGAATCGAAAGTTTGAACATGAAGCGACTGATGTCCTGAACTGTGTATACTTCAATGTAAGAAGTATCACAGGAAAGGCAGATGAGCTCACAGCATGGATCAACACCTGGGAATATGCTATTGCAGCCATTAGGGAGACTTGGTTGCAGGAGGGGCAGGACTGGCAGCTCAATATTCTGGGGTTCCATTGTTTTAGACACAACAGAGTGGGAGGGATTAAAGGAGGTGGGGATATTTTACTATTGAAGGATAATATCCTGGCACTGTTCAGCCAGGCCTAACTGGAGAACTCATCTAGTGAGGCATTATGGTGGAACTGAGGAATAAGTAAAGTGTGCACACGTTAATGGGGCACATTACAGATTATACGAAAGTCTGTGGGGTTTAGAGGAACAAATTTATGGAGAGATCGCAGACTGTTGCAAGAAATATAAGGTTGTTATAGTTGCTGATTTTAGCTTTCAATATATTGACTTGGACTCCCATAATACCAAAGGACCATACTGGATAGAGTTTGTCAGATGTGTTCAGGAAATTTTCTTAATCAGTATTAGAAGTTCCAACGAAAGAATGTGTGATACATGATCTGCTGTTAGGGAATGAGATAGAAAAGGTGACAGAAGTGTGTGTAGGAGAACACTTTGCATCTCGTAATCACAATGTCATTAGCTTTGAAGAAAATATGCAGAAAGATAGGTCTGGTCTGCAGGTTAAGTTTCTAAATTGGAAAAAGGCCAGTTTTGATGGTATAAGAGAAGATCTAGTAAGTGTGGATTCAGACAGGAATTTTTCTGGCAAATGTGCACATGGTAAGTGGGAGGTCTTCAAAAATAAAGTTTTGAGAATACAGAGCCTGTCCAAATAAAAGATAAAGATAACAGGTGTGGGAACTTTGGTTCTCAGGAGATATTGAGGCCTTGTTTAAGAAAAAGAAAGAGGAACATTGCAGGTATAGGCAGGTAAGAACAAATGAGGGGCTGATGGAGTATAAGAAATGAGAGAAGAGTTAAGAAAGAAATCAGGAGGGTGAAAAGAAGGCTTGAGGTTGCTTTAGCAGACGAGGAAAAGGAGAATCCTGAGGGACTCTACAGATATGTTCAGAGCAAAAGGATTTCAAGTGACAAAATTGGTCCTCTGGAAGATCAGAATGGTAATACATGTGTGGAGCCAAAAGTGATCGAGGAGATCTTAAATGCATATTTTACATCTGTATTTACTCAGCAGACAGACACAGAGGCTATAGAAGCAAGGCAAAATGGCTTCAACTTCATGGACTCTATACAGACTACAGGTAGTAGATCGTTGCCTGTCTGAACTATTGTGCGGCCAGTGTTTCTGAACAGAGATTTAAACTAAAATGGACATTCAGATATTTTAAACCTCCAGCAGGTTTCCCCATCCTCAGCTGTGGGGCCAAGGACTGTATGTGTTTGCGGTCCTGATGAAGCAGCTCACAATGTTCTGACAGAGTCACTTCATTCTATCCCTCTGCTCAGTACCAAGTACATCATTTCATGTAAATACAGAATAATGTTCGAGCACTTACCTGGAATCGAATTGCTGACAGAAATGCCAAGTAAGAATACCATGTTAAAGAAACCAGTCTGGAAGAAAACCCAATCTAAAAAATGAAATTAAAAACATTTGAAATTCTCAGAATCTGAATTCAGACTCAGGATAATCATCACTGACATGTGTCATGAAATTTGTTGTTTTGTGGCAACAGTACAGAGCAATAAATGAAATAGACTATAAATTACACTGAGATATGTAGTTGTGAAAGAGAGAGCAAAAATAGTGAGATTATCTTCACGGGTTCACGGACCGTTCAGAAATCTGATGACAGAGGGGATGAAGCTGTTCCTAAATCATTGGATGTGTGTCTTCAGGCTCCTGTGCCTCCTCCCTGATGGTAGTAATCCCCCTGAGTTACAATCTACACAATTTATTCAAAACTTGCATCAATGAAGTGCTGCAGTGAACAGAGATGAACCCGGGCTTGGTCAGGTTCATTGTGATATTCAGTGTCCTAACATGAGGCAATCAACCAGCTCAGAACTGGACCAGACATTCAAGCATTGGACTGAAGGAGGTTCAGAGAGCTCTCACACACTGGCAACAAGTGGAGAGACCAGGGAGGGACCAAAAGCATCTTCTGGTTCCCTCTGGAAACACTACATTTGGTCACTTACTGACCCACAGGCATCACATGTGGAAATGACAGGTACTCTGTAGTTTGTCCGTGGGTGCATCCAGTGGATGGGATATCAGGCCACTGTAAATCAGTTCTGCTGAATTATCCCAGTGACCTGGAGGATGGCAATTAAACATTTTGCCAGTGACTGAGTTCCATGTCTGACAGTACAGCCTGTTCTGATGCAGAGAATCACAACATCACTGTTTCCAGCTGTTCAATGGCATCGGACAGTGTTCTGGTTCAAATTGAAAACTGAACTCCACGAGGGTGCAGGCTGAACAGTCCACATGCTGGAACACTTTATGTAAACGTGTTGAAAGATTATCCTGAATGTAAAAATAATGCCTTAGTTCCATCCTTTAACTTCTGCAGCAACTTATCAGGATGCCGTGATGGTTGTGATCGAGATCATACATCTGTCTCTCCTCCTTCAATCTGCCCACAGGATCAACCCTTCGAAATGTTACACATCACTCCAGTACTGAAAATTGTATCTGTCTCCAGATTCCTCTGTCTCTATATTCTACCCCATCTCCTTGCCAAGTTTCACGTCCACACATCACCCTCACCCATACTCTCCAGCTTAGAAACAAAGGTAAGTTACACAAAGTCACAGACCTTCATCGAAAATCTTCTTGTAGATCAAGTAAAGCAGAAGCAGAACATTCACCAATGGCAACATCAGGCCAACGAGCAGCAAGGCTGCAATTAAAGTGTCCTTGATGGAATCACCTGCAAGTGAAAATAAATTCAAATAAGAAAACATGTAACAATTCACCAGAGAAATGACCGTAACAGCTGCACAATGTTGCAAACAACCAAACTGTTCCACTTTCACCCTGCGGAGACGGGTATGTGCCAACCTCTGCCCAGTCTTATCGACTGCATGTCCTGTACGGTGGGAAACCTGGAACAGAAAATTCACGACCCTGATCAGTTGTCCTCAGAGGTCTCCAGTCCAATCTTTCCAGGTCACCTCCTGCCAATATTCTGCACCAGCTGCTCCTTCTGGTGTTGCAATGGCCACTCCTCTGGGAGTGCACTACACTGACCCACATGATCCAGTGTTTCATTTTCCCAACTTCCACAAAAATTGGTTATGGAGTTACCCCACAATTTCACTGGAAAGTCACTGAAACTCTCAACCTCTGGCTCGATTCCACATTTTGTCACTAAAGTTCTCCCACTCATTGAGCCAGAGGAGCTCAGGCTGATATCCACAATCTGGTCAGGGGCACATTCGAGGAGAGAAAGTCTCCTTGTGAAGGGCAGGTTGATGCCCAGACAGCTGACTGACACCTGCACATCAGACTGATTGTCACCAGCGACTTTATTTCAGATATCAGGGTCTGATGTTGCATCGTGCCAGGAACAGGAGTGTGTCTGACAGCTCTTTACATTCTTCATATCGTTTCAATGACATCACACAGGAACTGAAAAATTCAGCCAACTCCTGTGAGCGGGGGCAGAGTGAACTTCTCCACGTGAGAAACAGAACCTGTAATCTCACAGCATCTTTTACCAGTCTCTGGTCCAGACAGTGAAGTACTTTAAGTGCCGTCACTGTTGGAGGGAATGAGACTCAGTTTGTACTGAGTAAGGCTGAACAAACAGTCATGTCAAAGCTGGCTTTGTCAAGTCAAGTCAACTTTTATTGTCATTTCGACCATAACTGCTGGTACAGTGCATTGTAAAAATGAGACAATGTTTTTCAGGACCATGGTTTACATGACACAGTACAACAAACTAGACTGAACTACATAATAAAAAAACACAGGGAAAGCTACACTAGACTACAGACCTACACTGGACTGCATAAAGTGCACAAAAACAGTACCAGCATTACAATAAATAATAAACAGGACAAAGGGCAAGGCGTCAGTCCAGGCTTCGGGTATTGAGGAGTCTGATAGCTTGGGGGAAGGAACAAACAGTTACATAAAAGATGGCTTTGTGATGTTGGTTAACAGAATTATTTTTCCGATACTGGCGAGAAATCCTTTGCTCATTTGGAAATGTTACGAACCCCGTAACTGGGTGTCTTACCAGCAAAGATAGAAGTGTCCGTTGGAGTCTGGTGCTACTATTTTCAACAGTGTTTATTAGTAAAAATATACAAATCAATATCAATGCAAATATACAGATAATACACGTTAGCAATACTAAACCTAAAAGTGCGGGTATAATAATAATCAATAATAAAACAAGCTCTATCGTTGCCTAGGGGATAATGAATTGTCAGATGGAAATATAAAGTTCAGTTCAGTTCATGCAGGCTGCGGTAGTTGTTGGTCGATGTGTTGCAATTGTTGGAGAGAGAGAGGCTAGAGAAAGAGAGCGCGCAAACAGTAACAGCTATGGTCTTTGCCAACCTTCCTTTACGATTTTGATCCGTCGATGTGTCGTTGTTGTGGCCATTCAAGTGTGACCCCTCCGTCCTTTAGCTAGACCGTTCTTCAGTGGTGGACTCGTCACCCAGGCAAGGGTGGACACACACACACACCCCCACCAGTCTCGCTATAAACACTGAGAGTTAAAATTTACCGACCCTTCGTTCAGTCTCCGATGTCCCACACTGTCTTGTGGGTTTCTGCTGCTCACTAGCATTTCTCCTGGTGTGTCTGAGGGGTGTTACCCCAGACCTCATTTTTATCCCCACTCAGGTGTCAATCAGGTTGGGATGATGTAACCCATCAAACCAGCCCACTCTGGTTGTCCCGAGGGGTTTCAATGAATCGAACAGGACCAAGTAAACAATCCTTCTCCAAAAGACAATAGCAGTAAATCTCCTCTTTTGTCACTAGGAGACGATCCACCCTGGGTAACTCTCAGCTGTGTCTCTCTCTCTCTTTCTCTTTCATGAGCTGCTATCAATAACAACTGCCCTGGCAGATTTCCTTTTGTCTCTCTTACTTCCTTGTTAGCAGCATCGAAATAGTAGCGATTTGCGATTCTCCAAAAAAGGGGGGCATGGGCCACTCTGCACCCTTCTGCCCATCAGAGTTGTTCATCCTTTGTAACAGAAATAACACCAAAGGATCATTTACACCTTCCCGAAGGAGGCAGACGGGACTCTGGCTTAATATCTCATCCAAAAGTGGAGATCTCTCAACGTGCAACACTTCCTCCACACTGGTTCTGAGAATGTGGGTGATTCTGGTAAAGCCACAGATACTCCCTGTCTGTTTACCCTCACAGGGGGATGGTGAGCCTCCCACTGGAACCTCTGTTGTTCTCATGATGATGCTGGGTGTTGGTCTGTTGTTTAAGAGGGGCAGCAAGGACAAGCCCGGGAACTACAGCCTGGTCATCTGACATCAGTGGTGGGGAAGTTACTGGAGGGGATTCTGAGAGACAGGATCTACCAGGATTTCATTAGACAAAATCTGATTAGGAGGAGACATCACAGCTTTATGTACAGGAAGTCATGGTTGATGAATCGTTCAGAGTTTTTTTGAAGAGATAACCAAAAGGGTAGATAGGACAATGAATGTTATCTATTTTGACATGATCCTGACATGAACCCAGGGGCTTCCAGGGGGATTCAAAATTGGCTCCGAGTTAGAAAATTGTTTTCCATTATAGAAGCTGGTGACTCGTGGTGTGATGCAGGTGTCAGTGTAGGGACTCTTGTTATTTGATATTTTTATCAGTGATTTGGATGCAAAAACGCAAGGCTTGATCAATAAGTTTGCATATTACACAAAATTAGGTGTTGTCGTTGATAGTGAGTGTGTTTATTGTGGGTTGCAGGGGGATTTTTGACCATTTAGGGAAGAGGGCTGAGGAGTGTCAAATGGATTTCAAATCTAATGGAACCTTCTCCCAATCAAGAGAACTTGAGAAAATTAATACGGATCATAAATTACAACTCTAGTTCATTCTTTTAGACCCCAGGATGAAGTCCATCTTGACCTGGGACTCGGCAGATGGAAGCTCTGACAATGTGCTCAGTACCTCTTCCCTGGTGATGGTAATGTACCCAGTTTACTGCCCCACATAGTTCTCCCTCAGACAATGGCTCAATATTAAAATGCTGATCTGTTCTTTCAGACCCCTTTGACTTTACATTTCACTCCCCGTCTCTCTCAGTCTACAAGTTTCTGTATTTCTGCATCCCTTTCCTCCTGTCCACCTGAGACAACCTGATCGTCATCACTTTGTGCTTTGAGCTGTCTTGTTCCTTATCTTGAATTTACCCCCAATAAAGCTCTCTATCCCTCCCTGATCCATTAAACTCTTCTTTAATACACAACTCCCTGACCAAACCTAGGGTCATCTGCCCTTTTCCTGACTCCTGTCTCTCGGTGACAGACTTTATTTGGTAATTAGTCTGTGAATCAGCAGAGAACATTTACACTACAAACACCAGTAGCTACTGGTACTGTTCTTGGATAACTATAGTCTGTGTGGTTCAGTTATTCTCAAAGTGAACTTAGCCAGGACTTGCAAAAGTTAGGCCATGAGGAAGGAATGTCGATATTTTGAACTTTGAATGGTTTATAACTTGAGGAGGAAGAGGGAGAAGGTGGGTTTCCCTTGCATTAATTCATTGGAAGGTTGAAAACAAAAATCAGAATCAGGTTTATTATCACCAACATGTGACGTGAAATTTGTTAACTTGGCAGCAGCAGTTCAATGCAAACATAAAATAGAAGAAAAATAAATAAATAAATCATATTCAATATACTTTATACAGTATTGTAGTGGTGCTACACGCATGCGGTAGTCGCCGCACGGTCTCCAGCCCCCTGGTCCTTTAGGCACCATGTGCAGGGGGGAGGCCCATGGGCTGTCGGACCGCCATATGATCCCCAATTCCTCCATCCTCTTGAACACCTCCTTCACCAGTCGGAGCTTGTCCGGGGGAAGCCTTCGAGCACGTGCGTGGAGGGGTGGACCTTGTGTTGGGATGTGGTGCTGTACGCCGTGTCTGGGCATGGCTGCCGTGAACTGCGGTGTCAGAACCGTTGGGAAATCCGCCACGACTCTGGTGAAGTTGTTGTCGGACAGCGTGATGGAGTCTCAGTGTGGGGCCGGCAACTGGGCTTCACCCAGGGAGAACGTTTGAAAGGTCTCGGCGTGGACCAGTCTCGTCCCTTGCAGGTTGACCAGTAGACTGTGAGCCCGCAAAAAATCCGCACCCAGAAGCGGTTGGGCTTCGGCGGCCAGTGTGAAGTCCCACGTGAACCGGCTGGAGCCAAACTGTAGCCGCACCGTACGGGTGCCGTAGGTCCTTACTGTGCTGCCGTTCACGGCCCTCAGGGTGCCCTGTTGCGGGTGTCGTAACTCAACAGAGGTAAGACACTGATCTCGGCTCTGGTGTCAACCAAAAAGCGCCGTCCCGACCGCTTTTCCCACACATACAGGAGGCTATCCCGATGGCCAGCCACTGTAGCCATCAGCGGCGGCTGGCCCTGGCGTTTCCCGGGAACTTGCAGGGCGGGCTACAGCGGCGGGCTTCTGCGCCCCACCGCTGGTGGTAGAAGCACCATTGTTCGTTGGCCTCCTCACCCCTGCCTCTGGGGTTAGCGGGCTCTGCGGCCGGGCCTGGTCTGGTTTGCTGCTGGGAATATGGCCTGGTGATCTGTGCGACGGACGCCCCACTCACCTTCTTGGCTTTCCACAGCAAGCCCGCCCGGGCCGTCACCTTCCGGGGTTCGCTGATATCCGCGTCGGACAGCAGCAGGCGTATGTCCTCGGGCAGCTGCTCCAGGAATGCCTGCTCAAACATGAGGCAGGGCTTGTGTCCTCCGGCCAGGGACAGCATCTCGTTCATCAAAGCCGACAGCAGTCTGTCTCCCAAACCATCTAGGTGCAGTAAGCGGGCAGCTCGCTCGCGCCGTGAGAGTCCAAAAGTCCTTATGAGCAAGGCTTTGAATTCCGTGTATTTGCCGTCCGCTGGGGGCGATTGTATGAACTCCTCAACCTGGGTGGCTGTCTCCTGGTCGAGGGAGCTCACCACGTAGTAGTAACGTGTGTCATCCGAAGTTATCTGTCGAGTGTGGAATTGGGCTTCTGCTTGCTGGAACCATAGGCGAGGTCGCAGCATCCAGAAGCTTGGCGGTTTTAACGAAACTGCATGAACAGATGCGGCGTTGTTCATCTCTGGTCCCCATATCGTTTGGGCCGTCGGGGTCACCAATTGTAGCGGTGTGCTACACGCAGCGCTGAAATAACGACACGTAGTCGATGAGCTGCAGTTGCAAAAAAGATTTATTCAAACTTCGCGGCCTCACTTTAAAGCCTCCCTAATCCCGCCCTCCCCGGGCGGGAACGCTGTAGGGGTCGCGTATTCACAGTCCCATCCCGCGCGGGCTTTTCCCCTTGCTGGTGAAGCAGGCTTGGCGCCCTCTTTGGGACCGGCCTCAATGCCGGCCCTAGCCCCTTTGTGAGCCGGTTTGAGTGCGCTGGGAAGTGGGTCATCACAGTATTGAACAGATTAAAAATTGTGCAAAAAACCAGAAATACTATATTTTAAAAATAAAGTGAGGTGGCATCCAAGGGTTCAATGTCCATTTAGGAATGGGATGACAGAGGGGAAGAAGCTGTTCCTGAATTGCTGAGTGTGTGCCTTCAGGCTTCTGTACCTCCTTCCTGATGATAACAGTGAGAAAAGGGCATGGACTGGGCGCTGGGGGTCCTTAATAACAGACGCTGCCTTGCTGAGACACCGCACCCTGAAGATGTCCTGGGTACTTTGTAGGCTGTTAACCAAGATGTTGCTGACTAAATTTAGAAACCTCTGCAGCTTCTTTCGGTCCTGTGCAGTAGCTCCCCCCCCCCCCCACCCCCTCACCAGACAGTGTCGCAGCCTGTCAGAATGCTCTCCACTGTACTTCTATAGAAGTTTTTCAGTGTATTTGTTCACAAATCTCTTCAAACTCCTAATGAAGTATCGCCACTGTCTTGCCTTCTTTATAACCGCATCGATATGTTGGGACCAGGTTAGATCCTCAGAGATCTTGACACCCAGGAACTTGAAGCTGCTCACTCTCTCCACTTCTGATCCCTCTATGAGGATTGGTATGTGTTCCTTCATCTTACCCTTCCTGAAGTCCACAATCAGCTCTTTCATCTTACTGACATGGAGTGCCAGGTTGTTGCTGTGGGACCACTCCACTAGTTGGCATATCTCACTCCTGTACACCCTCTCATCACCATCTGAGATTCTACCAACAATGGTTGCATCGTTAGCAAATTTATAGATGGCATTTGAGGTATGCCTAGCCACACAGTCATGGGTATACAGAGAGTAGAACAGTGGGCTAAGCACACACCACTGAGGTGCACCAGTGTTAATCGTCAGCGAGGAGGATATATTATCACCAATCCGCACAGATTGTGGTCTTCTGGTTAGGAAGTGGAGGATTCAATTGCAGACGAAGGTACAGAAGCCCAGGTTTTGCAATTTCTCAATCAGGATTGTGGGAATGATGGTATTAAATGCTGAGCTATAGTCAATGAACAGCTTCCTGACACAGGTGTTTCTGTTGTCCAGGTGGTCTAAAGCTGTGTGGAAAGCCACTGAGATTGAATCTGCCATTGATCTATGATGGCGATAGGCAAATTGCAACAGCTCCAGGTCCTTGCTGAGGCAGGAGTTCAGTCTAGTCTTGACCAACCTCTGAAAGCATTTCATCGCTGTCGATGTGAGTGCTACCGGGCGATCGTCATTAAGGTAACTCACGTTATTCTTCTACGGCTCTGGTGCTTCTGGTGCTCCCAATGCAACCTTTTATATATTGGTGAGACCTGACGCAGACTGGGAGACCGTTTCGCTGAATACCTATGCTCCGACCGCCAGAGAAAGCAGGATCTCCCAGTGGCCACACATTTTAATTCCACGTCCCATTCGCATTCTGATATGTCTATCCATGGCCTCCTCTACTGTCAAGGTGAAGCCACACTCAGGTTGGAGGAACAAAATCTTTTATACCGGCTAGGTAGCCTCCAACCTGAAGGCATGAACATTGACTTCTCTAACTTCCGTTAATGTCCCCCTCACCTTCTACCCCATCATTCATTCATTCATTTATTATTCCCCCCTTTTTTCTCTCTGTTTTTACTCTCTCTGTCCCTCTCACAATAACTCCTTTCCTGTTCATCTTCCTCTGGTGCTCCCCTCTCCCTTTCTTTTTCCCGAGGCCTCCTGTCCCATGATCCTCTCCCTTCTCCAGCCTTGTATCCCTTTTGCCAATCACCTTTCCAGCTCTTAGCTTTATTCCTCCCCCTACTGTTTTCTCTTATATTTTGGATCTCCCCCTCCCACTTTCAAATCTCTTACTATCTCTTCTTTTAGTTAGTCCTGACGAAGGGTCTCGGACTAAAAAGTCGACAGTACTTCTTCCTATAGATGCTGCCTGGCCTGCTGCGTTCCGCCAGTATTTTGTGTGTGTTGCTGGAATTTCCAGCGCCTGCAGATTTCCTCGTTCCTCCGCAAATCATACCTGGTTTTCTGGTACAGGTCTGGATCAGCAGTCTGGAATGTCACAGATCTAGCCTTCAGCAGACGACGTACCTCCTGGTTCATCCATGGCTTTTGGTTTGAGAATGTGCAGTAAGTCTTTGTAGGCACACACTCATGCACACAGGGTTTGATGTACTTAGTAACAACTGCAGCATACTCATCCAGGTTCAAAGATGAATCCCAGAATATAGTCCCGTCCACTGATTCAAGGTAGTCCTGTAGGCATTCCTGTGCTCCCCTTGTCCAAACCTTCTTGGTCCTCACTACTGGTGCTTCAGTCTTCAGTCTCTACCTATACTCAGGGAGTAGAGGTACAGCCAGGTGATCAGACTTCCCGGAGTGAGGGCGTGGAATAGCACGGTAGGCATTTTTGATGGTGGTGTAATAGTGGTCCAGTGTGTTGTTTCCTCTGGTATTGCAAGTGATCTGTTGATGGTAATTGCTTAGTGATTTTTTTCAGACTGGCCTGGTTAAAATGTCCCGAAACAATGGTGAAGACATGAGGATGCGCTGTTTCGTGCATGTTGATCCCGTTGTTCAGATCATCCAAAGCCTGATGGACATTGGCCTGAGGTGGAATGTATATCACTACCAGAATGACCCCGGAGAACTCCCGTGGTTGGTCAAAAGGACGGCACTTAACTGCTAGATATTCCAGGCCTGGTGAGCAGAATTGGGACAGCACTGATATATTTGTGAACCAAGAGGAGTTGATCATGAGGCATACTCCTCCACCTCTGCTTCTGAGAGACTCTATAGATCTATCTTGATGGTGTACAGTAAACCCATCAATCTGAATCGCTGCATTCGGTACGGAAGGGGTTAACCAGGATTCCGTGAAACAAAGGACACACGTGGTCCTAATGTCCCTCTGATTCAGCACCCTGGCTCGGAGATCATCGATTTTGTTCACTGGAGACTGAATGTTTGCCAGCAAGAGTCGGCATTGGGAGTTTAAATCCCCGTTTCCTTAAACACACTTTGTAACCCCGATCTACACCATGCTTCCTCCGTGGGCACTTCCATCCACAATCAGAGTTGTTTCCGTCAGTTTTAAGCAGCAATAGTTAGTTTAAATGCATTAAGACATGTTTGTTGACTGTACTGACCTTGGAAGTAGTTGTGCTTTTTAGCTGCATCAGTCTGAAACAAGAATATTTAATCAAATATGTAAGCAAGATTATTAACAGCCTGAAGGAGAGGCCTTCCCACACCCAACTGAAAGGCCCCAAACACTCACTCACTCCCCTCACCATCATTGGGATCCTTTACACCAACCTGATATGATGCTGAAATTTGACAACACCATGATCAAACACCAGTGAGCTGAGACACCTTCCTCTCCAGACTACTTTTTCTAAAGACCCTCTGGAGTCAGATCAGAGGCGACTCCAGAATCATTCCAGCTGTGGTGACACTGTACATCAGAATTTCATAACTGGGAAAGATGTCAGACAATTTCATCCCACAGGTCACAGGAATCCAGAGGGTTTGGTGGGGGTGAGGATTATTCAGGGTTTTTTATTTTCTATCTTTTTATTAAAATGAGTCTAAAATTACTTGGAGATGTGACTGGAGTTGATACACAAGAGTGAAAATATAATGACAGATACCTGCATCCAAATCCTTTTTAATGGCCAGGCACATCAGAATTAAAATGAACACAACTGGCAGTACGATTGACAAGACGATACTGATAGTTCCCGTGGTGGAAAGGCCTGTAATTAAAAATAAATTTAAATAAGTAAACATAACAATTGATCATAGAAATGACCATAACAGTTGTCTATTGTTAAAATCAACCAAACTATTCCACTTATCTCCACAGGGCAGGAAATGTACCAACCTCTGCCCAGACTTGCTAACTTTGTCTACATGACTGAACCAACTGACTCTGCATGGCCTCCGATGTGGGATAACAACACGCTGACCTGTTATTCCAGTCCTGAATTATTTCCTGCAGTCTAATCTATCCTGGTCACTTGCTGTCAATATTCTGCACTGGCTGCATCTTCTGGTGTTCCAATGGCCACACCTTGAGGAGTGCATGACACTGCAGCCAGACATCCCACATGGTCCATGGTTTGACTCTCCTGACATCCACAATGATTGGTCATGGAGTTGTCCCAATATTTCGCTGGAAAGTCACTGAATCACCCAACTTCAATCTCAAATCATCAGTTTCTGATTCATCTACCACTGATAACTGGGCTCAGTCATTAATCCTCGCAGGGTTGGGTGGGTACAATTGCTTACTGACTCCATTCCACACTTTGTCAACTAATTTTTCCCATTACAAGAAGGAGTTCTTGCTGATATAAATGATGTGGTTGGGGTACATTCGAGGAGAGAATGCACAGTTTCTTGGAGGGAACATTGACATGCATGTGGTTATTTGACACATACATAATGATCATTGTCACCCAGTTGTGGGGCTGAGGACTGCAGATGCTGGTGGTCCCGATAAAGCATCTTACAATGTACTGACTGAGATACTCAATGCATTCCAACCACCCTGCAGAGAAATGAGTTCATCATTTTCATACAAGTTTATTTGACCACATACCTAAGGTCGTAGCACTGACGATCCAGGCAATGATGAAACAATTGATGAGAACAAGATCACAGACGGCTTTCAACTTCCACCAAATTGTGATCATCTTAGAATCTTTTCAAAAATAAAAAGAAATTGACAACATTTGATAACCACACAATATGAATGATGTAACACATGCATCAATGGACAAATGTCCCGGTAACAGAGCTTGACTCAGGTTGTTTCGATTGGTGATGATATTGCATGTCCTAAACATCAAGCAACCCAAACAACTCTGAAATGGATCAGATGTCAGAGCTTTGGATTGAAGGAGGTTCAGGAGTTCACTCACCACTGCAGCAAATGGGGAGCTCAGAGAGACACAAAACACAGTTTGTGGCTGCTACCAGCATTTGTTTTACATTTGATAACTTAGATAAACCCTCAGCCAGTGACTGTGCACGTGGAAACAGATAGACTGCAGCTTCCCTCTGGACATGTCCAGCAGATAAGGCAACAGCCACTGTCGATATTCTCTGCTGTATTCCCTCATGATCTCAAGGGCTGAGACTGACATCAAGTTGCCAGTGTTAACAAAAACCAACCCCAGCTGTAACACTGAGGTTCCACTGTTTGACTGTGAATCCTGTTCTGATACCAAGGACTGGAACAGCTGCTCACAGCATCAGGCAGTGGCTTATTCCAACATTGAAACTAAACAGCTCAAGGGTACAGGCTGAACTGTCCAAATGCTGGGATATTTCATACAGATAAGGGGAGAGGTTGTCCAGGACATCCAGTGGTGAGCAGTGCACACGATCCAAGGACACCTCTCTTGTAGTGGTTTCTGGTCATTTCCAATTGCTGTCAAGAAAGGGGGGGGGGGGTGGAAGTGCTTTTTTCTTATTTTGCACCCACCACCTAAATTCCCACCCACTTCAGACCCCACATTACTGAAAAAGAATTTCTCTCAATTTCCTCACAAATGCTCTTTCACATTCCCAACCTTATCGTCCACATTGCAGGAGTTACTGAGGTGTTGAATCAAACCCTCTTCATATCACCAAATCCCTTTCCCCATTATAACTATAACTCATTCACCTGAGACTCTGCCCATTGGCACAACTTCCATCACTATACACTCAAGATTAACAGGCCTGAACACCTGTCTGATAAACTGGTTTAACTAATCACAAAAAGATTCAACTCTTGCTCACTGAACTGTTTGATGATAAACTAGAATCCAAAGTTATCCCCCAGGTCATCACCTTGATGTTTTTCAACAATATGAACCAAACTGTGAATGTTTGTGTAAAAATAAATTTCAGGTCTCACTACCTCCCCACATTAAACTTACCCATGAAGCATACCTTCCATTCATTAGCAATTTCCCTTCCAGTTCTGAATGTTAACAAATTTGACAGGACTGATCTTCCACCTATTAAACCTCCAACATTACCCCTCTCATAGACCAACCACTAACCACTCCCCCACCCCACATCCAACTTCAAGATTCCCACTGTCATTGTAATTGAGTTTCTCCATCACCAGCCTCCCTTTCCTCATTACAAATCCTTGTTGGCATCTCCTAAATCAGAGGGAAATTTGATGCTTGACTGTCTGGGTTCCCAGTCCTGTTACAGTAGTGAAGCAGTTTTGGTCACCCTCCTACAGGAGAGATGCCATCAGCTGGAAAGTGTGCACAGGAGACTTGTGTAAGGATGTTGCCAGGACCTATAGAGTCATAGAAAAGTACAGCACAGAAACATGGACCTTTGGCCCATCTAGTCTATGCTGAACCATTTAAACTGCCTACTCCCATCCACCTGCACTGGACCATAGCCCTCATACCCTACCAACCATGTACCTATCCAAACTTCCCTTAAACTTTGAAATCGAGCTCACATGCACCACTTGTGCTGGCAACTTCGATGCAGAATCTCACAACCCTCAGAATGAACAAGTTTCCTCTTAAACTTTCACCTTTCACCTTTCCAGTTTAAGATGGCGCTACCGAAGGCATGAGACAGCTCACTGTTAGTTCAAAAGCAAAGGAATTCAATTAAAACCATTATTAATAACACTTTATTTTAAATAAATTGTGGTAAATTACCACAAGCAATGAAGAAGCGAGCAAAGGCAAAGCAAATTTCACGGGATGTGCCCTGTTGGTGTGCTGCAAAATCAACCCACTTGGAGTTGGAGCCGTGCTGGTTGGAGTGAATGATTCGGAGGGGAGAAGACGGAAGAGAGGAGTTCGATGCCCGTCCAACTAACCGGGTGTGAGGATGGATCACTCTAACCACTGAGACAAATTGGAGAGGTCGAGGACAGCTTCTTCAGCAGCAAAATCCGGGTCTGAACCGAATCATGGGCAGTGTTTTCAAGGCTCCTAATCTGAGGTACAATCCACTGTTTGGACCATCTAAATGCCGGCCCATATAGACTGGAAAGGCAGGAAGTTGAGAGTCGGACGAGGTTGGATCACTCCGGGCAATGAGCCGTTATGGAGAGGTCGAGAACAGCTCTTTCGAAAGCTATATCTCAGCCCGTAGTGATTCACCAGCAGCAGGGCTGGTTTCCAGTGCGAAGTACCAACATCTTCAACCACTGAGGTTTGGAGGCTCAAAGGTCTTTTTTGTGGGTTAATTTATTCTTTTACTCTCCTCTGGACATGTTTCTTTTAATTATCTACACATTGGGTGTAAGATTTTTTTCAGATATATGGGGTCAGTGTTTGTGTTTCGTTGTTTAATGGCTGTCTGTTAGGAGACGAATCTCAATGTTGTAAAATGTATACATACTTTGATAATAAAATGTCCTTTGAACTTTGAATTTAAACACTGGCTCAGATAGTCTGGGGGTTTCTCTCTCTGTGACGCTAAGGCTGTGAGACTGCCCCCGGTTGCTGTGCTTCTTGTCTGTGCAGCTATTTACCCCGTTAAAATGATGAAGTGAATACTGAGGCTTTGGGCCTACTCCAGGCTGTTCCAGGGATTTGGATCTAAAGACTCAATTTGGTTCTGAATGCTGTTGTTGTTGCTCGCTTCTATTGTTTATATGATTTGGTGTTTCTGTTTCTCTTTCTCTCTGGACACTGGGGAGTTGGTCTCATTTTCTTCAATTGGGTTCTTTCGAGTTGCTTGCTTTGTGACTGCCTGTAAGCAAACAAATCTCAACCTTGTATAATTTCTATGTTCTTTGATAATAAATGCACTTTGAAACTTTGATCTTTGAAACTCAACCCATGACCTCTATTTGTAGATCCACCCAGCCTCAGTGGAAAAATACTGCTTGCATTTACCCTATCTGTACCCTTCAAAATCTCTGTCAAATCTCCCCCCAAACCTCTACTTTCCAAGGAATAAAGTCCTAACTTATTCAATCTTTCTCTGTATCTCAGGTCCTCCAACATCCTTGCAAGTTTTCTCAGCATTCTTTCAACCTTATTTACATCTTTCCTGTTGGTAGGTGACCAAAACTGCACACAGTGCTCCAAACTGCACCTCACCAATTTCATATACAACTTCACCATTTCATCCCACTCCTCTTTCAATAAATTATGGACCTGTATTCCCAGATGCCCTTGTTTTATCACACTCCTCAGTACCCTACCATTCTCTGTGTTAGACCTGCCCTGGTTGGTCCTCCCAAAGTGCATCACCAAGCCCTTGTCTGCATTAAATTCCATCTGTCATTTTTCAGCCCATTTTTCCAGCTGGTCCAGATCCCCCCACAACCAATGACAGCCTTCCTCGCTGTCCACGATACCCCCACGCTTGGTGTCAGCTGCAAATTTACTGATCCAGTGAATCACATTATCAACCAGATTGTTGACACAGATGACAAACAACAACAGACCCAGCACCGATCCCTGTTGAAATAAATTTTCAAAACAGATTATAGTTCAAGAATAGTAGCAAAACCTCCAGCTCCTGGCATTAATATAATGAAAAGTACTTTCTCAAAATTATTTACTTCTTTCCTGTAGGTAGGTGAGCAAAACGATACACAGTACTCCAAATTAGTCCTCACCAAAGTTTTAGACAAATTCAACCTAAGCATCTCCTGTACTCAAAACATTGATTTATGAAGGCCAATGTGCCAAAAGCTTTCCTTATGACCCTATCTACCCATGACACAACTTCCAATGAATTATGGATGAATCAGTTTACTATCTCATCCTGAAAGCCAAGTGTCTGAACGTTTCATAACAACCTCCCATGTGGAACCATGTCAAGTGCCTTGCTAAAGTCCACATAGACAACGTCCACTGCCTTGCCCTCATTAATTGTCCTGGTAACTTCCTCAAGAAACTTTAAAATATTGGTTAAACATGAACTACCACACACAAAGCCAAGCTGACCATCCCTGATGATAAAGCATCTTCTGATCCGAGGATTTCAGTGATAAGTTTGCAAAGATCGTTGTTGATGAAAATCTAACACCCGAACAAGTTTACAATGCTGATTGTTTTATACTTTAAATAAAACCTAAAAAAACTACAATTACAGTGTGCTGTAACGTTTTTATCAAAACACAACATTGTAGCTGGAGACTGGAAGCCTGCCGTTGTTGCTGTTTTTCAACAGCTGATTCAAGCATTCTCTGTTACTGCTGTGCTGTGTAAGGGTGAGGCCACGCTCTTCAGCATGGTTGTTATTCTGGGTGGGGGTCTGTGACTCGTGGTGTTTTGTAGGTATCTGTGCTGGGACCTCTTGTTTGTAATGCAGAAGTGACTTGGATGGAAATTTAGATGGTAACTTTATTTTACTGATTAAATTTTTTTATTGAATTTAATTGATTACATAGAGGACTAATAACCCTCCTCCCCATAACATATCCCTAATGAAGAAGAAAGAAAAAAAAGAAAAGAAAGAAAAAATAGAGAAAAAAAAGAGAGAAAGAAAAGAAAAACTGCCTGGATATCGGAAGATCACCACATGCTCCATGGAATTCAAATTAAGTATAATATATGTATTTACTTCTTTCCCCAAAGGACCAACATCTTTATCTTTGAAGCACCTATATATACCAACCTATCTTTTGTAAATAAGGGCGCCAAATACTCAGAAATGTATCATATTTATCCCTTAGATTATAAGTAATTTTTTCAAGTGAAATGCAGCTAAGAATTTCATTATTCCAATGTTCCATATTTCAGTATGAATCCGATTTCCAAGTAACTGCAATAGCCTTTTTGGCTACTGCCAATGCGATTTTTATAAATTCTTTCAGATAATTGTTCAATTTAGTTTCAGTTTTATTCCTTCAATGTCACCTAGTAAAAATAATATTGGGTTATTTGGAAGTTGTATTCCAATAATTTGTTCCAATGAAACTCTTAAATTTATGCAAAAAGGTTGGATTTTAGAACAAGACCAAGTAGAATGTAGGAAAGTACCAATTACATCAAAAACACTGATCAGATAGGTTAGGGTTTAATCTATTTATTTTTTGCAGTGTACTATATAGTTGATATAGAAAATTATAATGTACTAGTCCAAGTCCAACATTTATTATATTTGTTATACTGTCAAAGCAATCTTGACCAACTTGTTTCATCAATTTTAATATTCAAATCAGTTTCCCATTTTTGTCTTGACTTATGAATTCCTTGTTTAATTGTCTGTTTTTGAATCAAATTATACATACAAGAAGTAAATTTTTTAATTTTTCCTTTTTGAATTAAAGTTTCTATTTCATTAGCTTTCGGCATTAACATTGTTTGACCCAGTTTATCTCTTAAATAAGCCCTTAATTGGAAATAACAGAAGAGTGTTATTTGATATTTCATATTTATTCTTTAACTGATTAAACAACATCAATATACCTCCTTCGAAACAATCTCCTATATATCTAATCCCTTTTTGAAACCAGTAATATAAAAGTTGGTTATCCATTGTAAAAGGAATGAGTCTGTTTTGAATTAGAGATCTCTTTGCTAATAAAGATTTCTTTATCTCATCATCAACATTTGTCTTGTTCCTTAAATCCATAAATCAGATGTTTGAATATAAGGGATTCTTTCTTTTCTCGTATCCATTTAGATTCCCATTTATATATAAAATCTTCTGGTATATTTTCTCCTATCTTATCTAGCTCTATTCTAATCCATGCAGGTTTATCTTCATCAAAAAAGATGCAATAAATCTAAGTTGATTTGCTTTATAATAATTCTTAAAATTTGGGAGTTATAACCTTCCTAGGTCAAATTTCCATCTCAATTTTTCCAATGATATTCTTGACATCTTACCTTTCCAAAGAAACGTCCTCACACATTTATTCAACTCGTGAAAAAACTTCTGCGGCAGTTGTATTGGTAATGTTTGAAATAAATACTGTAATCTAGGAAATATATTCATTTTTACAGCATTGTCTCTGCCTACTAATGTTATTGGTAACATCATCCATTTATCAAGATCCTCTTGAATTTTTTTCAATAATGGCAAATAATTTAATTTATATAGATTCTTTATATCATTATCAACTCTTATACCTAAATACTTTATACCATTTACTGGCCATCTAAAGTGAGTTACTAATCGACATTAACTATAATCTCCTTTAGTAAGAAGTAGAATTTCACTTTTATCCCAATTTATTTTGTACCCTGATATTTTCCCATATTCTTCTAATCGAGAGGATAATTTACGCAATGAGTGCAATGGGTTTGTTAAATAAAGCAGAACATCATCAGCAAATAAGTTAATCTACTCCTCATCATGTTTCTCTGCCCTGTACCAGTACTGCCAAGTTGGTCCTCTCCCCCACCTTTCTTCCGATGCGCTGGTCCCGGTTCTCGTTTGTTTTGCTCGCGCAGTCGCGCTGTCTGCCGGCCTTTCCCAAATTTCCTGCTATCATGGCTGTTGTGTTGGTCACCCTGGACCTTTGCCTGTTCCTACCCCTTGCCTCCGTTGGGCAGGCCCGGCTGGTCTGCTGCTGCCCGGCGGGGGTTCTGCCCCATCCTCCTCTTCCGCCTAAACCCTAGGATTGTGCGCCGCACCCGCCTAGGGGTTCGCGTCATGCCCAGGCCTCCGGTATTTCCGCCTGGGAGGCGTCCCTACCCAGGACATATGCGGCCCACCCAGGGAGGGCTCTCCGCCAAGCTATCTAGCCACCTAGACCTGTCTGCTTGTCTGCCTGAACCCCGGGAGCCTGTCTACCTGAACTCGAACTCCAGGAGCCCGCTCCGCTTTGCCCGCCCGACACTCTATCTACCTGAACCCCAGTTCTACCCTTAAATGCCATGGCATTCCCCTAGTACTTCAGTGTCTTCGTCCTGCATTTGGCTCCATCTGCCACCATTCCTGACAGCAGGGCAAATTATTTTACAGAGTGCCAAATGTCTAGAGTGGGCTGCCAGGGGTGGGGGAGGCATTTAAAAGGCATTCAGACAGACAGAAGAATCTGCAGGGGACGGGGGGTATGGATCGTGTTCAGGCAGAAGAATCTGCAGGGGATGGAGGGATATGGATCATGTTCAGGCAGAAGAATCTGCAGGGGATGGAGGGATATGGATCATGTTCAGGCAGAAGAATCTGCAGGGGATGGAGGGATATGGATCGTGTTCAGGCAGAAGAATCTGCAGGGGATGGAGGGATATGGATCGTGTTCAGGCAGAAGAATCTGCAGGGGATGGAGGGATATGGATCATGATCAGGCAGAAGAATCTGCAGGGGATGGAGGGATATGGATCATGTTCAGGCAGAAGAATCTGCGGGGGATGGAGGGATATGGATCATGTTCAGGCAGAAGAATCTGCAGGGGATGGAGGGATATGGATCGTGTTCAGGCAGAAGAATCTGCAGGGGATGGAGGGATATGGATCATGTTCAGGCAGAAGAATCTGCAGGGGATGGAGGGATATGGATCATGATCAGGCAGAAGAATCTGTAGGGGATGGAGGGATATGGATCGTGTTCAGGCAGAAGAATCTGCAGGGGATGGAGGGATATGGATCGTGTTCAGGCAGAAGAATCTGCAGGGGATGGAGGGATATGGATCATGATCAGGCAGAAGAATCTGTAGGGGATGGAGGGATATGGATCGTGCTCAGGCGGAAGAATCTGCAGGGGATGGAGGGATATGGATTGTGTTCAGCCAGAAGAATCTGCAGGGGATGGAGGGATATGGATCGTGTTCAGACAGAAGAATCTGCAGGGGATGGAGGGATATGGATCGTGTTCAGACAGAAGAATCTGTAGGGGATGGAGGGATATGGATCATGATCAGGCAGAAGAATCTGCAGGGGATGGAGGGATATGGATTATGTTCAGGCAGAAGAATCTGCAGGGGATGGAGGGATATGTATCATGATCAGGCAGAAGAATCTGCAGGGGATGGAGGGATATGGATCATGTTCAGGCAGAAGAATCTGCGGGGGATGGAGGGATATGGATCGTGTTCAGGCAGAAGAGTCTGCAGGGGATGGAGGGATATGGATCATGTTCAGGCAGAAGAATCTGCAGGGGATGGAGGGATATGGATCGTGTTCAGGCAGAAGAATCTGCAGGGGATGGAGGGATATGGATCGTGTTCAGGCAGAAGAATCTGCAGGGGATGGAGGGATATGGATCATGATCAGGCAGAAGAGTCTGCAGGGGATGGAGGGATATGGATCATGTTCTGACAGAAGAATCTGCAGGGGATGGAGGGATATGGATCGTGTTCAGGCAGAAGAGTCTGCAGGGGATGGAGGGATATGGATCGTGTTCAGGCAGAAGGGATGAGTTTGATTTGGTATCATGTTCAGCACAGACACTCTGCCTCAGGGCCGGTTCCTGTGCTGTACTGTTCTCCGTGAAAATCCTGAGGGTCTTGACAGAGTGTCAGTTGTTCAAAGTTCAAAGTCAAGTTGATTATCAAAGTACATAAATATCACCAGATACAACCCTGAGATTCACTTTCTCGTGTGCTGCCCTGCAAATCTCTAGAATTGTAACGATAACAGGATCAATGAAAGATCAACCAGAGTGCTGAAGACAACAACTGCTCAAATGCAAATAAATAACAAGTACATGAGATAATGAGACAGAGTCCTTGAAAGTGAGATCATTGGTTGTGGGAACATTTCAAGGATGGGACAAGTGAAGTTGAGTGTAGTTATCCTCTTTTGTTCAAGAGCCTGATGATTGAGGGGTAGTAACTGTTCTTGAACCTGGTGGTGCAAGTCCTGAGGCTCTTGTACCTTCTACCTGATGGCCACAGTGAGAAGAAAGCATGACCTGGTTGGTGGGAATCCCTGATGATGGGTGCTGCTTTCCTACGACAGTGTTTCATGTAGATGTGCTCAGTGGTTCAGAGGGCTTTACCCGTGATGTACTGGGATGAATCCGTTACTTTGTGTCCGGTTTTCCATTCAAAGTCATTAGTATTTCCATACCAGGCTATGATGCAGCCAGTCAATATACTCTCCACTACACATCAATAGAAGTGTAGATGTTAGAAAGTTTGTCAAAGTTTTAGATGTCATGCCAAATCTCTGCCAACTGCTAAGGAACTGGTACAGGCACTGCCATGCTTTCTTCAGAATTGGATTTCCGTGCTGGACCCGGGACAGGTCCTCTGAAATAGTAGCACCCAGCAATTTGAAACTGCTGACCCTCTCCGCCTCTGATCCTCTGATGAGGACCGGCTCATGGACCTCTGGTTTCCTTCTCCTGAAGTCTGTAATCAACTCCTTGGTCTTTCTGACATTGAGTGAGAGGTTGTTGTTGTGACACCACTCAGACAGATTTTCAATCTCCCTCCTGTACGCTGATTCATCAACACTTTGATTTGGCCTGTGACAGTGGTGTTGTCAGCAAACCTGAATGTGGCAATGGAACTGTGCTCAGCCACACAGTCATAAGTGTAAAGCAGGTAGAGCAGGGTCTAAGCTCACAGCCCTGTGGTCACCTGTGCTGATGGAGATCGTGGAGGAGATGTTGTTGCCAATCCGAACTGACTGGGCTATGCTGCAGCAAATCAATATACTCATTGATGTAAAGCAAGTAGAGCAGGTAAGCTCACTGCCCTGGGGTACACCTGTGCTGATGGAGATTGAGGCGAGACGCTGCTGACTGGAGTTTGCAAGTGAAGAAATTCAGGATCCAATTGCACAGGGAGATATTGAGGCCAAGGTCTTGTAGCTTATTGATTAGATTTGAGGGGATGATGGTATTGAATTCTGAGCTGTAGTTAATAACGAACATCCTGATGTATGTGACTTTGGTGTCCAGAAGTTCCAAGATTAAGTGAGGAGCCAATGAGATGGCATCTGCTGTAGACCTGTTGCTCCGGATGCAAATTGGAGTGGACCCAAGTCGCCTCTTGGACAGGAGCTGTTATGTTTCATCACAAACCTGTCAAAACACGTCATCACTGTCGATGTACCTCAGTGTAACTGGGCGATAGTCATTGAAGCAGGTCACCACGCTCTTCCTGAACACCAACATGAATGAAGCCTGCTTGATGCAGGTGGTACCACACTCTGCCGAAGCAAGAGGTTAAAGATCGCAGTGAACACAGTTCATCAGCATTTTAGTATGTGGCCAGTTACCCAGTCCGGTCCAGATTCTTTCCTGCGATTCACCCTCCTGAAGACAACCCACACTTCAGATCATTGGATCATCAGGGGATGTGGGAGTTTGCGATGGTTCCTCCATGTTCTGATAGTCAACGTGAGCAGAGAAAACATTGAGCTCATCTGGAAGTGAAGCTCTGCTGTCTCCCACGTCACTCGATTTAACTTTATAAGAGGTGATAGCATTCAAACCCTGCCACAGCTGTCGAGCATCCCATCGTTGATTCAGGTTTGGTTTGGAACTTCACGTCAGTGTCTTCAGATCTTCTACCTCCTCCTTGATCTTTGCAATGAGAAGGGGGCATATCCTGGTTGTTGGGGGGCCTGAAGGGTCAATGCTGCCTTTTTGAGGCCTGGCCTTTAAAAGATGTCCTGGATGCTGGGGAGGCTGGTGCCCATGATGGAGCTGACTGAGTTTACAACTTTCTGCAGCTTATTCTGATCCTGCACAGTGACCCCTCACACCAGACTGTGATCCAACCAGTTAGAAAGCTCTTCAAAGTGCATCGGCAGAAAGTTGTGAGTGTCTTTGGTGACATCCCTGTTGTCCTTGAGTTCCTCAGGAAATATAGCCGCAGTCGTGCCTTCTTTGTAATTGTATCAGGATGTTGGGCCAGGGGGGACGTCACGTGATGACGTAGGATCGAGATGCGGGAACCCAGCTCTCCCGTAAAAAATCAGTAAATTAATGTTTAAGTGAAGAAAAGTTTGTCAATACTTTCTAAAAGTTACTTATAAACTACTCCGGATTGTTTCAAGTTATGCCTCACAAACAGAAGATGAAGAAAACTAATACCATGAATACAACGCAAGTTGGAACAGAATCAAGGCCCACTTCTGCCAAAGAACCGCGGGCTCGGGTACATTTCACTTCCGCCGATACAGAACAGGAAACTGCGGCAACATCGACCATTTCTAAAGAAAAAGACCAACGAGAACTGTGCAAACGTGAAAGAAGGAGCATGCGCAAACGAGAGCAACCTGAACTACAAATCCCAGTTACGATTGAAACCGGAAGTGAAAGTGAATCTGAGGTAGATTCAGATTCTCTGGAAGAAGCAGACGAGGTAAAAGTTTTTCTGGAAATATAGAAAAGACTTTGATGCAAATAATGCGTAAATTAGAAAAATTAAACGCATTAAAAGTAATCCAAAAAATGATAAATATGGAGATTATGTTTGATAAAATGACAAAAAGACAGGAAAAAATGGAAAAGAGAATTATAGATTTGGAAGCTACAACAGAAGACATGGTTGAAAGAATGAATAAAATGGAAGATGATATTACTGCCTGGACATCAGAAAGAAAACAATTGTTGGAAAAAATGGATAAGCTTGAAAATTTTAGTAGACAAAACAATATTAAAATTGTTGGACTTAAAGAAGATATAGAAAGAGAAGATCCAATAAATTTTTTTCAAAAATGGATACCTGAAAACTTGGAAATGGAAGAAGAAACTCTAATTGAAATTGAAAGGGCTCATAGAGCCTTAAGGTCAAGACCTCAAGCTGATCAAGATCCACGATCAATTTTGATAAAATGCTTAAGATACCAAGATAAAGAAAAGATCCTGAAGGCTGCTGCCCAATGTGCCAAAAAGAGAAACGGGCCAAAGCAGTTCTTTTCTATCCTGATACAAGTTATAACCTTTTGAAGAGAAAGAAGGAATTTAACCCAGCGAAAAGAGTTTTATGGTAAAAGGGTTATAAATTTATAATGCGTCACCCAGCAACACATAATTTTTTTGGAGGATGGAAAAAGAAGATTTTTTACCGCTTATCGAGAAGCGGAGGAGTTCGCACAAAAACTCCCAATTATTCACCAACTACATATAGAGATTTCCAAGCATAATGGATTAAAGATGAAGACAGAGACAGTGAATGGAAGCGATGGACATTTAAGGATGAAACAGCGGAGAAAGGCAAAATTTGAGAAATACCAATTGAGAATAGTATTTTTTTTCTTCTTTTATATATACTTTTTTATGTTGCGGGGGGCTGGGGAGCTTTGGATCGATTACTACGGGATTCACGTCTGTAATCATGGCGATTGCCATGACCCGTTCAACAGAGGGGGATAATGTTGTGTTTTTTTTTTCACAACATTAGTAGGGGGGTATTTTGTTTTTGTCTTTATAATCTATTTTTCTTCTATCTTTCTGCCTGCATGATCGGTGGGGACACATATAGCAACATGAAGAATTTTAAAAAGATTCCCCAAGATACCACGAAAGTTGAAAGATTAGGTATTATTATAGATCGGAGTAACACAATTAAAACTAATGACTAATTTACTGAATTTTTAAAGTTTTAATGTTAATGGTCTTAATGGACCGGTGAAAAGAAAAAGAATCTTAACATACATTTAAAAAATGAAAATAGATATAGCTTTTTTTTACAAGAAACACACTTAACAGAGATAGAACATCAGAAATTAAAAAGAGACTGGGTTGGAAATGTTATTGCAGCTTCATTTAATTCAAAGGTGAGAGGAGTTGCAATTTTGGTTAATAAAAATTTACCAATTAAAATACAAAATGTATTAATTGATTCGGCGGGGAGATATGTAATTATACATTGTCCAATTTTTTCAGAACTATGGACTCTTATGAATATTTATGCACCAAATGAAAATGATGTAAAATTTATACAAGAGCTCTTTTTGAATTTGGCTAACGCACATGACAAAATATTAATAGGTGGAGATTTTAACTTTTGTCTAGATCCAGTTTTAGATAGATCAACAAAGGTTGTCACAAAATCAAAAGTACAAAAATTAACTGTATCATTGATAAAAGATTTAAATTTGATTGATATATGGAGAAGAATTAACCCAAAAGAAAGAGATTATTCATTTTATTCAAATAGACATAAAACATATTCAAGGATAGATTTTTTCCCATTATCAACGAATATTCAAGACAGTGAAAAATATGGAATATAAAGCGAGAATATTGTCAGATCATTCTCCTTTGATAATGACAATGATAATGATAGATAAAGAGGAATCAATTTATAGATGGAGATTTAATTCAATATTACCAAAATGTCAAGATTTTTGTGATTTTATGAAAAAGCAGATTCAGTTCTTTTTAGAAACAAATTCACATTCAGTTGATGATAAATTTATATTGTGGGAAGCAATGAAGGCATATTTGAGAGGTCAGATAATATGTTATACTTCTAAAATTAAGAAGGAATATATGATAGAAATAGATCAATTGGAAAAAGAGATTACAAAATAAGAAAAAGAATCTCAAAGATATATGACAGAAGAAAAACAAAGACAACTTATTAACAAGAAGTTACACTTCAGACATATCGAACAGAAAAAGCAATTATGAGAACTAAACAGAGATATTATGAACTAGGTGAAAGATCACATAAGGTCCTTGCATGGCAGTTAAAAACAGACCAGACTTCTAAAACAATAAATGCAATTCGAACAAGAGTAAATAAAATTACTTATAAACCTTTAGAAATTAATGAAACTTTCAAGAATTATTATTCTGAATTGTATAAATCAGAATCACAAAATGCTAATGTCAAGATAGAAAGGTTTTTATCACAAATAACTCTTCCAAAATTGAATACGGAACAGAAGGGATTAGATATGCCTTTTACATTAAAAGAGGTCGAAGAAGCTCTAGGATCATTTCAAAGTAATAAATCTCCAGGAGAAGATGGTTTTCCACCTGAATTTTATAATAAGTTTAAAGATTTATTAATTCCTCCTTTTATGGAGTTAATAAATCAAGCGGAAAGAACGCATAAACTTCCAGAATCTTTTTCGACAGCTATTTTAATAGTATTTCCAAAAAAAGATAGAGATCTTTTAAAGCCAACATCATATAGACCCATTTCTTTGTTAAACACTGATTATAAAATAATAGCAAAAATACTATCTAATAGATTATCTATATACTTACCAAAATTAATACATATGGATCAAACAGGATTTATTAAAAATAGACAATCGGCAGATAATGTAACTCGGTTATTTAGTATAATTCATTTGGCTCAAAAGAGGGAGGAAATGAGTGTGGCAGTTGCTTTAGATGCAGAAAAAGCATTTGATAGATTGGAATGGGATTTTTTATTTAAGGTATTGGAAAAATATGGATGAGGAGTATCTTTTATAAAATGGATTAAAACCTTAAATACTAATCCCAAAGCTAAAGTAGTGACAAATGGTCAAATTTCAACACCATTTCAGTTAACAAGGTCAACTAGACAAGGTTGTCCATTATCACCTGCTTTATTTGTGTTGGCGATAGAACCATTAGCTGAATTAATTAGAATGGACCCAGATATTAAGGGTTTCAGAGTTAACCAGGAGGAATACAAGATTAAATTATTTGCTGATGATGTTCTGCTTTATTTAACAAACCCATTGAACTCGTTGAGTAAATTATCCTCTAGATTAGAAGAATATCAGGTTACAAAATAAATTGGGATAAAAGTGAAATTATAGTCAATGTCAATTAATAACTCAATTTAGATGGCCAACAAACGGTATAAAATATTTAGGTATAAGAGTTGATAATGATATAAAGAACATATAAATTAAATTACTTACCATTATTGAAAAAAATTCAAGAAGATATTGATAAATGGATGATATTACCAATAACATTAGTAGGTAGAGTAAATACCATAAAAATGAATATATTCCCTAGACTACAATACTTATTCCAATCTCTACCAATACAACTACCCCAGAAGTTTTTTCAAGAGTTAAATAAATATGTGTGGAAGTTTCTTTGGAAAGGTAAGATGTCAAGAATATCACTGGAAAAATTGACATGGAAATTTGATCTAAGAGGGTTACAACTTCCAAATGTTAAGAATTATTATAAAGCAAATCAACTTAGATTTATCGCATCTTTTTTTGAGAAAGATAGACCGGCATGGATTAGAATAGAACTAGATAAAATATGAGAAAATACACCAGAAGATTTTATATATAAATGGGAATCTAAATGGATATGGGAAAAGAAAGAATCTCCTATATTAAAACATTTGATTGACTTATGGAATAAGATAAATGTTGATGATGAGACAAAGAAATCTTTATTAGCAAAGAGATCTTTAATTCAAAATAGACTTATTCCTTTTACAATGGTTAATCAACTTTTATATAATTGGTTTCAAAAAGGGATTAAATATATAGGAGATTGTTTTGATTGATGTTAATGTCATTTGATCAATTAAAGAATAAATATAAAATATCAAACAACACTCTTTTTTGTTACTTCCAATTAAGGGCTTATTTAAGAGAAAAATCAGGTCAAACAATGTTATTGCCGAAATCTAATGAAATAGAACTTTAATTCAAAAAGGAAAAACTAAAAAAATTATTTCTTGTATGTATAGCTTGATTCAAAAACAGGCAATTAAACAAAGAATCCATGTCAAGACAAAAATGGGAAAGTGACTTGAATATTAAAATTGAAGAAACAAATTGGTCAAGACTATGTCTTGATAGTATGACAAATACAATAAATGTCCGGTTAAGATTAGTGCAATATAATTTTTTACATCAATTATATATTACACCACAAAAAATAAATAAATTAAATCCAAATTTATCTGATCAGTGTTTCCGATGTAACCAAGAAATCAGTACTTTTTTTACATTCTACTTGGTCTTGTTCTAAAATTCAAACTTTTTGGACAAATTTAAGAGTTTTATTGGAACAAATTACTGGAACACAACTTCCACATCATCCAATATTATTTTTATTAGGCGATATTGAAGGGATAAAATCGAAACCCAAATTGAATAAGTATCAGAAAGAATTCATAAAAATTGCACTGGCAGTAGCCAGAAGGCTATTGCAGTTACTTGGAAATCGGATTCATACTCAAGTATAGATTGTTGGAAGAATGAAATTTCCAGCTGTATTCCACTTGATATTATTACTTATAATGTAAGAGATAAATATGAAACATTTTTGAAAGTTTGGTGCCCTTATTTACAAAAGACAGGATTAAATATGTAGGTGCTCCGAAGTTAATAATTGGTTATTTGGGGAAATAAATAAATATATATACTAAAGTTATTACGAACTCCGTGGAGCATGTGGGGATCTTCCGATATTCAGGCACTCTCTCTTTCTTTCTTTTTCTTTTTCTTTTTCTTTTTTTCTATAGGGATATTAGCGGGGGAGCAAAGGGGAGGGGGGAAGGGTATATATTTTTTTCTTTCTGTAATCATTTGAAAACTCAATAAAAAAAGTTAAAAAAAAAAGATGTTGGGCCAGGATAGATCCTCAGAGATGTTGACACTCAGCAACTTGAAACTGCTCCCCCTCAGCAAGCTGTTTACTGTTTACCTGTGCTGCACACCACATGCACTCTGGATTATGTTTTATTAATGTATTTGTGGTGATATTTTGTTTTCTGTGCTGTGAGTGATCTGTGATTTGTGGGTGCACCGTGGTCTGGAGGAATGTTGTTTCATTTGGTTGTATTATGTACAGTCAGGTGACAATAAACTTGAACGTGTCCAGTTTAACTGAGATAATTTTAACTCTTGTATAGTCAGTTCACTCTACAATAAATGTGACATTCGGTTACCTTCCCTGATTACTTGCTGAAGCTGAAATTGTCCCAATTGCTAATGATGCCCAATGAACCCAGCTCCCTCTGCATCTGCAGCCTCTCCCCATTTCAATAATACACTCCTTTGTTTTCCCTGACAAAATGAACAATTCCACATTCTGCCACCTTACACTCCATTTGTCAGATGATTTGCCCATTCTCATCGCTTTGGACCCTCCATATGTCCTTATCACAATTATGCTGGTGTCAAATTTAACCACCAGATCATTGGTACCTTCATCTCCCACAGCAAGAACATTACAGAAAATTATGAAAATCTCTGTTCTCAGAATCAAACACAGCGGCATCCACTTTTACATCCAGACAACCAGAAAAGACCCATTTATGCCGAATGTCTTCTTCCTGTTTCACATTCTCCACAATAACCTTTGATATGACACCATAGTAAATGTTCACTGGAAATCTAAACACAGCAGATCCACCTTTACCCACAGCACGTTATCACTGTAAAAAGAGGCCGATAAATAGACAATAGGTGCAGAAGTAACCATTCGGCCCTTCGAGCCTGCACCACCATTCTGATATCATGGCTGATCATCTACTATCAATACCCGGTTCCTGCCTTGTCCCCATATCCCTTGATTCCCCTATCCATAAGATACCTATCTAGCTTCTTCTTGAAAGCATCCAGAGAATTGGCCTCCACTGCCTTCTGAGGCAGTGCACTCCACACCTTCACAACTCTCTGGGGTAAGAAGTTTTTCCTTAACTCCTTCCTAAATGACCTACCCCTTATTCTTAAGCCATGCCCTCTGGTACTGGACTCTTCCAGCATCTGGAACATATTTCCTGCCTCTATCCTGTCCAATCCCTTAATAATATTATATGCTGCAATCAGATCCCCTCTAAATCCCCTTAATTGAAGCATGTACAAGCCCAGTCTCTCTAACCTCTCTGCGTAAGACAGTCCGGACATCCCAGGATTTAACCTCGTGAATCTACGTTGCACTTCCTCTACAGCCAGGATGTCCTTCCTTAACCCTGGAGACCAAAACTGTACACAATACTCCAGGTGTGGTCTCACCAGGGCCCTGTACAAATGCAAAAGGATTTCCTTGCTCTTGTACCCAATTCCCTTTGTAATAAAGGCCAACATTCCATTAGCCTTCTTCACTGCCTGCTGCACATGCTCATTCACCTTCAGTGACTGATGAACAAGGACTCCTAGATCTCTTTGTATTTTTCCCTTACCTAACTCTACGCCATTCAGATAATCTGCCTTCCTGTTCTTACTCCCAAAGTGGATAACCTCACACTTATTCACATTAAACGCCATCTGCCAAGTATCTGCCCACTCACCCAGCCTATCATAGTCTCCCTGAATTCTAACATCATAATCACATGTCACACTGCCACCCAGCTTAGTTGATGTTATTCTCAATGCCTTCATCTAAATCGTTGATATATATTGTAAACAGCTGTGGTCCCAATACTGAGCCCTGTGGCACCCCACTAGTCACCACCTGCCATTTCGAGAAACACCCATTCACCGCTACCCTTTGCTTTCTATCTGCCAACCAGTTTTCTATCTGTTACGAAGGATGAACACCTCTGATGGGCAGAAGGGTGCAGAGTCACCAATGCCCCCCCCCACCTTTTTGGAGAATCGCAATCACTACTTTTTCGATGCTGTAATCAAGGAAGTGAGAGAGACAAAGGAATGCTGCCAGGGCAGTTGTTATTGATAACAGCTCATGAAAGTTAATGAGAGAGACACAGCTCTGAAATACATAAGGTGGAATGTCTCCTACTGACAAAAGCCATTGATTAACTGCTATTGTCTTTTGGAGAAGGATTGTTTACTTGGTACTGTTCTAGTCATTGAAACCCCTCGGGACAACCAGAGTGGGCTGGTTTGATGGGTTACATCATCTCAACCTGATTGACACCTGAGACCCCGTGAGTGGGGATAAAAGTGAGGTCTGGGGTAACACCCCTCAGACGCACCAGGAGAAACGCTAGTGAGCATCAGAAACCCACGAGACAGTGTGGGAGACCGGAGACCGAACGAAGGGTCGGTAAATTTTAACACACAGTATTTTATAGCGAGGCCGGTGGGGGCTTGTGTGCGTGTCCACCCTTGCCTGGGTGACGAGTCCACCATGGAAGAACGGTCTAGCTAAAGGACGGAGGGGTCATATGTGAATGGCCACAACAACAACGCATCAATGGATCAAGATCGTAAAGGAAGGTTGGCAAAATAATAACTGTTACTGTTTACATGTTTTCTCTCTCTCTCTCTCTCTCTCTCCAACAATTGAAACACAGCGACCAACAACTACTGCAGCCTGCATGAACGGAACTGAACTTTATATTTCCATCTGACAATTCATTATCGCCTAGACAACGATAGAGCTTGTTTCTTATTGATTATTAATATACCCGCACTTTTAGGTTTAGCATTGCTGACGTATATTATCTGAATATTGGCATTGATATTATTTTTGTGTATTTTTACTAATAAACACTGTTGAAAATAGTACCACCAGACTCCAACGGACACTTCTATCTTTGCTGGTAAGACACCCAGTTATGGGGTTCGTAACATATCCATGTCATTATCTTCCCCCCATGCCATGAGCTCTGATTTTACCCACCAATCTCCTATGTGGGACCTTATCAAATGGCTTCTGAAAATCGAGGTACACTACATCCACTGGATCTCCCTTGTCTAACTTCCTGGTTACATCCTCGAAAAACTCCAGTAGATTAGTCAAGCATGATTTGCCCTTGGTAAATCCATGCTGGCTCAGCCCAATCCTGTCACTGCTATCTAGATATACCACTATATTATCTTTAATAATGGACTCTAGCATCTTCCCCACTACTGATGTTAGGCTGACAGGATGATAGTTCTCTGTTTTCTTCCTCCCTCCTTTCTTAAAAAGTGGTATAACATTAGCCATTCTCCAATCCTCAGGAACTGATCCTGAATCTAAGGAACATTGGAAAATGATTACCAATGCATCCACAATTTCCAGAGCCACCTCCTTTAGTACCCTAGGGTGCAGACCATCTGGACCTGGGGATTTGTCAGGCTTCAGTCCCATCAATCTTCTCATCACCGTTTCCTTCCGAATGTCAATCTGTTTCATTTCCTCTGTTACCCTATGTCCTTGGCCCATCCATACATCTGGGAGGTTGCTTGTGTCTTCCCTAGTGAAGACAGATCTAAAGTACTTGTTAAATTCTTTTGCCATTTCTCTGTTTCCCATAACAATTTCACCCAATTCATTCTTCAAGGGCCCAACATTGTTCTTAACTATCTTCTTTCTCTTCACATACCTAAAATAGCTTTTGTTATCCTCCTTTATATTCCTGGCTAGCTTGCGTTTGTACCTCATTTTTTCTCCCTGTATTGCCTTTTTAGTTAAGTTCTGTTGTTCCTTAAAAATTTCCCAATCATCTGTCTTCCCACTCATCTTAGCTCTGTCATACTTTTTTTTAATGCTATGCAATCTCTGACTTCCTTTGTCAACCACTGTGGCCCCTTCCCCCCGTTGAATCATTCCTTCTCCGGGGGACGAACTGATTTTCACCTTGTGCATTATTCCCAAGAATACCTGCCATTGCTGTTCCACTGTCTTTTCTGCCAGGATATCAGTCCATTTAACTTTGGCCAGCTCCTCCCTCATGGCTCCATAGTCTCCTTTGTTCATCTGCAACACTGACACCTTCGATCTGCCCTTATCCCTCTCAAACTGCAGACAAAAACTTATCATATTATGGTCACTACCTCCTAAGGGCTCCTTTACTTCAAGATTGCTTATCAAATCCTGTTCATTACACAACACTAAATCCAGAATAGTCTTGTCCCTGGTGGGCTCTCATACAAGCTGTTCCAAGAATGCATCCGAGAGGTACTCTACAAACTCCCTATCCTGCGGACCAGCACCAACCTGATTCTCCCAGTTCACCTGCATGTTGAAATCCCCCATAACTACTGTGACATTACCTTTGCCACATGCCAATGTTAACTCCCTATTCAACTTGCACCCAATACCCATGCTACTGTTTGGTGGCCTGTAGACAACACCCATTAGGGTCCTTTTGCTCTTACTGTTCCTCAGTTCTATCCACACAGACTCTACTTCTCCTGATCCTATGACCCCCTTGCAAAGGACTGAATCTCATTCCTCACCAACAGGGCCACCCCAGCCCCTCTGCCCACATTTCTGTCCCTACGATAGCACGTATACCCTTGTACATTCATTTCCCAGGTCTGATCCCCCTGCAGCCATGTCTCCATTATCCCAACAACATCATAGTTACCCATTCGCACCTGAGCTTCAAGCTCATCCACCTTATTTCTGACACTTTGTGCATTCAGACATAGAATTTTTAGCCCATTTCTCCTCTCTGTTTAAATTGCTGCCTATTGTGCTTAACCCAGCTCCCCTCGGGCTATACGCCCCTTGAATTTTGTTGTCCTTCCTCAATTTACTTATTCTTTCTGCACATTTAACTCCATGTTCCTTCAGACCATCCCTCTGTACACGAGTCCTCCTTATCACTTGTTCCGCCCCACCTTCCTCTACTACACACTTAATATTCCGGAACCGTGTAGTCCCCACCTGTCCTTTATTCTTCCTCTCGCTATCCTCTCTCACATTCTGGATCCCTGCCCCCTGCAAATTTAGTTTAAACCCCCCCCCCCCCCCCCCGAGAACCACTAGCAAACTTTCCTGCAAGAATGTTAGTACCGCTCCAGTTGAGGTGTAAACTGTCCTGTCGGAACAGATCCCACCTTCCCTGAAACTAAGTCCAATTATCTAAAAACCTGAAGCCCTCCCTCCTGCACCATCCTCTCAGCCATGTATTAATCTGTATAATCCTTCTGTTCCTTGCCTCACTCGCACGTGGCACAGGTAGCAATCCTGAGATTGTTACCCTGGAGGTCCTGCCCTTCCGCTTCGCACCTAACTCCCTGAACTCCCTACGCAGGACCCCCTCACTCATCCCACCCACGTCATTGGTCCACAACATCTGGGTTCTTGCCCTCCCTCTCGAGAATAACCTGCACCCAATCTCAGATGTCCCGGACCCTGGCACCAGGGAGTTAACATACAATCCGAGACTCCCGATCTTCCCCACAAAATCTCCTATCTGCCCCCCTGACTATAGAATCCCTATCACTACTGCTCTCTTCTCTTCCCTCCTCCCCTTCCTAGTCGAGGGTCCAACCTCAGTGCTAGAGACAGGACCACTGCAGCTTGTTCCTGGTAGGTCATCCCCACCAATAGTATCCAAAACGGTATACTTATTGTTGATGGGAATGGCCACAGCGGTGCTCTGCTCTCTCTGCCTGCTCCCCCTGCCTCTCTTGACAGTCACCCATTTGTCTACCTCCTGTCTTTTTGGTGTGACTACCTCCTGATAACTCCTATCTATCTCTGTCTCTGCCTCCCGAATGATCCGTAGTTCATCCAGCTCCAGCTCCAACTCCCTAACTCGGGCTGATAGGAGATGCAGCTGGACGCACCTCTTGCAGGTGTGGTCATCAGGGACAACTGTGTTGACTCTGACCTCCCACATACTGCATATAGAGCACAACACTACTCTGTCTCCCCCATTACCTGATCCCAAATTAGTCAGAATAAATTTTTAAAAGTACTTACCGACCTTACCATTTTTACCTCAGCAAGCACAAACTCAGGCTCACTGATTTCCTCTCACTCAAGCCCCCTTGCGCCAAAGCCCAGCACTCCGCTCCGGCACACTCCGCTGTCCGCTCCTAAAAGTGGGCCTCTTTTTAAACTCCGCGCACTCCGCTGTCCGCTCCTAAAAGTGGGCCTCTTTTTAAACTCCGCACACTCCGCTGTCCGCTCCTAAAAGTGGGCCTCTTATTAAACTCCGCACACTCCGCTGTCCGTTCCCAAAAGTGGGCCTCTTTTTAAACTCCGCACACTCCGCTGCCCGCTACTAAAAGTGGCCTCTTTTTAAACTCCGCACACTCCACTGCCCGCTACTAAAAGTGGGCCTCTTTTTAAACTCCGCACACTCCGCTGTCTGCTCCTAAAAGTGGGCCTCTTTTTAAACTCCGCACACTCCGCTGCCCGCTACTAAAAGTGGGCCTCTTTTTAAACTCTGCACACTCCACTGTCCGCTCCTAAAAGTGGCCTCTTTTTAAACTCTGCACACTCCGCTGTCCGCTCCTAAAAGTGGGCCTCTTTTTAAACTCCGCACACTCCGCTGTCCGCTCCCAAAAGTGGGCCTCTTTTTAAACTCCGCACACTCCGCTGTCTGCTCCTAAAAGTGGCCTCTTTTTAAACTCCGCACACTCCGCTGTCTGCTCCTAAAAGTGGGCCTCTTTTTAAACTCCGCACACTCCGCTGCCCGCTACTAAAAGTGGGCCTCTTTTTAAACTCTGCACACTCCACTGCCCGCTCCTAAAAGTGGCCTCTTTTTAAACTCCGCACACTCCGCTGTCTGCTCCTAAAAGTGGCCTCTTTTTAAACTCCGCACACTCCGCTGTCTGCTCCTAAAAGTGGCCTCTTTTTAAACTCCGCGCACTTCGTTGTCCACTCCGACGCTGCCCGCTCCTAAAAGTGGGCCTCTTTTTAAACACCGCACATTCCGCTGTCCGCTCGTAAAAGTGGGCTTCTTTTTAAACTCTGTGCTCGCTGGAGATCAAACATGATATCCCTCACAAAACCATGTTGATGTTTACTGATTCAGAGATGTTTGTTTGCCTAATGATTAAAATCTCATCTGTGCTCTCAGAACCTGCTGAATCTTCAGACCTCACATTCCCTGACCCGGTTTACAACAGTTTAGTCCAGATGCTTTTGAAATTCCTTCACTTCTCTAACTCTCTTCTCCTGTGAACTCCTGATCTTCATCTCTCCACCACTGGTGTGTGTGCTTTGATTTACCACAAAGACCAAACTCTGACTTTCCCTGTCTGAAACTCTGCACTTGTGCTCCTCCTTTCAAACCGAACTCTATGTTCAGTCCAGGGTCACCGGCATCATTATTGTTCCCTGTGACTTGCTGACATATTATTGTGCAATTTGCCTCTGAAGCTTCACAGTACTTTTCATAGAAACATAGAAAACCTACAGCTCAATACAGGCCCTTCAGCCCACAAAGTTGTGCTGATCATATCCCTCTCTTAGAAATAACTAGGCTTACCTATAGCTCTCTATTTTTCAAAGCTTCATGTAGCTATCCAGGACTCTCTTGAAAGACGCCATTGTATCCACCTCCACCACCATTGCCGGCAGCCCATTCCAGGCACTCACCACTCTGCGTAAAAAACTTACCCCTGACATCTCCTCTGTACCTACTCCCCAGAACCTTAAACCTGTGCCCTCTTGTGGCAACCATTTCAGCACTGGGAAAAAGCCTCTGACTATCCACACAATCAATACTTCTCATCATCTTATACATCTCTATCAGGTCACCTCTCATCCTCCATCGCTCCAAGGAGAAAAGGCCAAGTTCACCCAATCTATTCTCACAAGACATGCTCACCAATCCAGGCAACATCCTTGTAAATCTCCTCTGCACCCTTTCAATGGCTTCCACATCCTTCCTGTAGTGAGGTGACCAGAACTGAGCACAGTACTCCAAGTGGGGTCTGACCAGGGTCCTATATAGCTGCAGCATTACCTCTCGGCTCCTAAATTCAATTCCACGATTGATGAAAGCCAATACACTGTATGGCTTCTTAACCACAGAGTCTACCTGCGCAGCTAATTTGAACGTCTTATGGACTCGGACCCCAAGATCCCTCTGATCCTCCACACTGCCAAGAGTCTCACCATTAATACTATATTCTATCATCATATTTGACCTACCAAAATGAACCACTTCACACTTACCTGGGTTGAACTCCATCTGCCACTTCTCAGCCCAGTTTTGCATCCTATCAATGTCCCGCTGTAACCTCTGACAGCCCTCCACACTATCCACAACACCTCCAACTTTTGTGTCATCAACAAACTTATTAACCCATCCCTCCACTTCCTCATCCAGGTCACTTATAAAAAATTGCAAAGAGTAAGGGTCCCAGAATAGATCCCTGAGGCACTCCACTGGTCACCAGCCTCCATGCAGACTATAACTCATCGATAACCACTCTTTGCCTTCTGTGGGCAAGTCAGTTCTGAATCTGCAAAGCAATGTCCCCTTGGATCCCATGCTTCCTTACTTTCTGAATAAGCCTTGCATGGGATATCTTATCAAATGCCTTGCTGGAGTCCATATACGCTACATCTACTGCTCTTCCTTCATCAATGTGTTTAGCCACGTCTTCAAAAAATTCAATCAGGCTTGTAAGGCACAACCTTACGAATTAATATAATTCATTATATTAATACCAGGAGCTGGAGGTTTTGCTACTGTTCTTGAACTATAATCTGTGTTGAAAGTTTATTTGTGAAGTGGACTTGGCCGGGAAGTTCCTGAGTGAGGAAGGAATAACAATATTTTGAACTTTGTTTTACAAGCTGGAAAGGAACTTGGGGGTAAAAGACACAGAGCTCAAAGCTGCTGTTGAATGAAAATGTTCTTGTAAGAGTCCAAGTGACAGTCCTGCCCCTTCCCAACCTTATCACTGTCAGGATCATGGGGGGAACCTTCCCCTCGATCCTCAGCTCCAAACTGATTTTCTGTTTCATTGAAGTTCAACACAATGTGAAACACAAATGAATTGAGTCAGCCCCTCTCAGGGCCCCTTCTGTTAAAGGCCCCTCTGGAGTCCGTTCAGAGACAATTCCCAAATATTTCTAGGCATTCTGTGTCACTGCAAAACGTCAGCTCATAACTGGAATGTACAGGACAACTTCACCGAAATTTAGAGGACTGGAAGAATTGGGATAGGGTGTTGTTAATTCAGATGAGATTTAATTTGATATCCTTTTCTTTTTGAAGATATGTCACATTTTACTTGCTTGCAGATTTATATCCAAGTGTGTATTAAACAATGACAGATACCTTTAAATTCCCTGATCTTGGTCACATACAGAAGTGCATTGATATAATATGAAGAAAGCTGCAATCCTACGATCAACACACAAATCACAACAGAGTCCAACGGTGAAAGGCCTGCAATTAAAAATAAATCAAATAAGCAAACATGTAACAAAGCTCCAGAGAAATGTCAATGAAAACCCAGTGGTTGCAACAACTAAACTCTTACACTGATGTCCCAGTGAAGGGAGCGTGCCAATTCCCACCCAGAGTGCCAACCTGTGACCCAGACCTGCACCAGCAGACCTTGTATAGATTAACAAGACTCTGAACTGCAGTGTCAGGCAAGAATGAATAATTCACGGTGCCCACTCTATTTTCCACGTGGGTCTCCAGACCAGTCTTTACATGCCACCTGCTGCCAATTTCTGCACTGGCTGCTCCTTCTGGTTCCAATGGCCAGACCTTAAGGAGCTCATTAATGTCAATAGTTTCTTTCTCCCAACATCCACAACAACTGATTATGGAGAAAACATAAATTTCACAGAAAGTTGCTGAAATTTCCATTCTAATTCTGACCAGTTTCCACAGTGTCTGCTATTCATAACTGGAGCTCGATACCAGTTCTTCACTGGTGGAAATTCCTCACTGGCTGCATTCAGTGTGATTGCAACCTAATTTCCCTCATTTCATGATGTGGTCAACAGTCCATCAGAGAAGAGAAAGCTGTGCACGGCATTCATCGATCACTCAGACATGTCAGTCACTGTCACCAGCTCCGTCACTCCAGATGTTTGTGTTGGGATGTCAGATGGTGAACAGAGGAAGGAAACAGGAGTGTTTCTGACAGCTGCTTTGACTCTGCGTATCTATTCACTGATGTACATAGATTGAACAATTCAGACAAATTCTGTGAATGGGAGCCACAGTGAAAATCTACTTTAACTCTGCCCATCATCTTGGTGAATCTTTTCTGCACTCTTTCTAGTCTAATCACATTCTGACAGGCTGCCTCACTGTCTGGTGTGGGGGGGTGGGGGTCGGATACTGCACAGGACCGAAAGAAACCTCAGAGGATTGTAAGTTTAGTCGGCTCCATCCTGGGTACGAGCCTACAAAGTACCCAGGACATCTTTAAGAAGCAGTGTCTCAGAAAGGCAGTGTCCATTATTAAGGACCCCCAGCACCCAGGCCATGCCCTTTTCTCACTGTTACCATCAGGTAGGAGGTACAGAAGCCTGAAGGCACACACTCAGCGATTCAGGAACAGCTTCTTCCCCTCTGCCATCCGATTCCTAAATGGACAGTAAGCCCTTGAACATGACCTCACTTTCATATTTTTTTACACAATATTTAATCTATTCAATATACATATGCTGTAATTGATTTACAATTATTTACTAATATTATTTTATTCTATATTATGTATTGCATTGAACTTCCACTGCTAAGTTAACAAATTTCACGACACCTGCAGGTGCTAATAAACCTAATTCTGATTATATAATATTCATTTATGATTAGATTTATGTAATATTTATTTATGTCTGCAAGATTGGAACAGAACACTCCAGGTGTGGCCTGACTAAAGATAGTACAGTTGTAACGTGACGTCCCAACCTTGTACTTGATGCCTTACCGATGAAGGCAAGCACACCACGCACCTTCTTTACAATCCTGTCTGTCTGTGTCACCACTTCCAGGGAACTATGTACTTGTCCTAAGTTAATTACCATCTCCATTCCTATGCCCACTGACACAGATGATCTTGGTCCTGTTGTACACACAGACAACTTTCTTCACTGTCCACTATCACACCAATTTTGCTGTTGTCCACGGATTTACTGATCATGTCACCTACATTTTTGTCCAAATCGTTAATGTGAATGACAAACAACAGGGGACCGGGCACCAATCACTGCAGTACACTATTTGTCATCCATTGCCACCTCTGCCTCTGACAACCAAGCTAAATCTGCTTTAGTGATGCTGGTTGGGAGAATTATTTTCTTGGACACTGGTGAGAACTTTGTTTCTCTTTAGGAAATAGCACCAGGTGATCTGTTACGTTCTCCCAGGGAACATAAATGGTTCCTTGGTTTCATGTCTCATCCGAAGGCAGAGGTGTACTGGAGTGTTAAATTATCAGAGATTACACAGACCAGGACTGTATTCCCTGCCGTTTACTCAGGTGTAATTGGAGTTTAAGATTTTAATGGTAGATGGAAGCTATTTCCACACGTTGGGACTGAGAAACGTTACCATAGAAATTCCCTTACAAAGCACCATTTTGATTCAGTGTTTTACAGTTGGGATTTACTTTTCCAGAGTGGAAATGTCCTCCACAGAAATTCAATAGTGTGCTGTGTACAGTGGTCATCCTCACACCCTAATGGGGTTTCCACATCCGGAACACTGGTGATGTCATTTCCTGTGCAACATCCTCCTGTCGGGAAACTGCAGTGTCATTAGACTGGAACTTGGAGATGCTCCTGACTACCTGCCATGGTCTCCTCTCAGTGAGTAAATGTAGCCTCAGTAACACCGTCTGAAGTCCCCGTCACTTGTTTAAATGGCCAAGACCAGACTTCTGAAAATGCAACACTTCCCTCGCACTGGTTTGGGGGATGGGGGTCCTGTAGTTACTCCCCTCAGCTTGTCCTGAGAGGCTGATATTGAGCATCCCACTGGAATCTCTCATGATGGGAACTGGGCAGAGACTCCAGGAAACTAACCCAGAGACAATAAACTACTGGTCTCTGTGTGCTGACACTGTGATATCATTGTATGAACGCAATTAAACCTCAATCAAATCCGGCACATCAGCAGCCCCTCAGGATTAGGGTTGATCTGTTTCCACCTCAGTACAATGGGTTCTGAAGTGAATATTATTATTATTATTTAAATATTATGATTCAGCTGCATCATTCCAGAAGAATAATTATTTTGCTCTCCTTAACATTTGTGTACAAGGAAACAACATTAAAAAATTCTGAATTAAACAATTGTGAATGATAAGAGTATTGGTCACGTACCTCCAACCACAGACCAATACACGAACACAATGTACATGGCGATAAGTGACAAAGTATTACAGATCCACAGGATTAGAAAATATCCCGGACATCCTGTGGAGAAATAAAAAAAGCATGCGAAAGCCGTTAACAATCTATGCAGACTGATTATGACACTGGAGGCCATTCTGGACATCAATCAATGCTAGCTCCCCAGGAAGCAATCACAATCCCACCATTGACCCCACTTTTACTGTTACTCTCTCACCCCAGTTGTTACCAATAACAAACCCTCCATCTCATCTCCCCAAATGTAAAAGACATAACAGTAAATGTCCTTGGTGAGAACTGTTTTAAACCATCGGATCCAGCTGCACCTGATTCAGCATCATCGGTCTTCCTCCCCATCACTAAATTATTTGTTCAAAGATTAACCTGAAGTGCAAGAATAATCCCTGATTAGCTCTTGTCTCTGTAATTTTGCTCCAACAACATGTTCGATGCCCATCGATGGGTGTGACTGAGACTGTCCACCTGTCTCTGTGGTTCCCTCCCATCCCTTTGCCCCCTGGATCAATGTTCCCAAATGTTCCTGTTGCCCTGGTGTTGAAATTGCATCTCTCTCTCACCGGATTCTATCCCATCTCAGTTCTAATTTCAGTTTCTCTACAAAGCCACCGTGTGTCTGTGTCAGGCTTCGTGTCTGTGGACTCACTTTCATCAACTTCAGTTCTGAATGTTATCTGTTTAATTTTATTGTTTGTATTTTTTTCTACACATCGGGTGTTTGATGATCTTCTTTTTAATGGGTTCTATTGTGTGTCTTTGTTTTGTGGCTGCCTGTAAGGAGACGGATCTCAATGTTGTATATCGTACACATACTTTGATAATAAATGTACTTTGAACTCTGATGTACCAACACTGTTCTAACCCAGCCACTTCTTGTTCAATTGATCATCTTCACTGCCAACTTCTCTCCCAGGGCAAATGTTAACTGACATTGTTAATGGTTCCTTCTCCTCAGATATTGATCCTCCTACTTTGAAATCTCCCATCGTCTCCTCTCTGTATTTAAATAAAAGCAAAATCCTGCAGCTCAGCCATGGCAACATCACTGTCTGGTCATTCAAATCCATCCGGTTGCCTGGTGACTGGAGCTGAACACAATGTGTCCAAAACAATATAGTGACTGGAAAACCCCACGTGTTGAGAATCTGAAATACACACAGTGGCCACTTTATTAGGTACACCTGTACACCTGCTCGTTAATGTGAATATCCAATCAGCCAATCATGTGGCAGCAACTCAATGCATCAAAGCATTCAAACGTTGTCATGAGGTTCAATTGTTGTTCAGACCAAACACTAGAATGGGGCAGAAATGTGATCTCAGTGACTTTGACTGCGGAATGATTGTTGGTGCCAGATGTGGAGGTTTGAGGATCTCAGAAACTGCTGATCTACTGAGATTGTCATGCACAACAGTCTCTAGAGTTCACAGAGAATGGTCCAAAAAGCAAAATAAAACATCCAGTGAGTGACAGTTCTGTGGCTGAAAATGTTTTGTCAAGCTGTCAGGAAGATGACAGTAATTCAAATAACCACGTGTTACAACAGTGGTGTGCAGCAGAACATCTTTGACAGACAACATATCGAACCTTGAAGTGGATGGGCTACAGCAGCAGAAGACCATGAACACACACTCAGTGGCCACTTTATTAGGTACAGGAGGCAGCTGATAAAGTGGTCACTGAGTGTATCAGAGAAAATGCTGGAGGGACACTGCAGTAGAAGCAGCATTTGTGCAGAGATTTGATGTTTCTTGTCACAGAGGAGAGTGAAAGAAATCCTGAGAAATACAAAAGAAAGGAAAACAATGGTGTACGATACACTGCAGTTGCTGGAAATTTGGAATAAAAAAGAATTCCGGATTTCCATTTCTGCATCTGTGGAGAGTGGAAAACAGAGTTTTGGTCACACACTCTGAACTTGTATCAGAAGTGGTCAGTTCTAACATAAACTGGAATGGCTGGTTATCTGAAATTGATGAATTCATTATTGCAGCTCTTGGGACTCAATGTGGATTAAGGGATGCTGCTCCTCAATGGGCTTTGCTGGAACTGGGGAAGAGGTTAAAGATGGGAAATCAGAGAGAAAACTAAAGTGATGGGCAACTGGAAGCTCACTGTTACCCTCGGTGTTCTGCAAAGTGGTCACACAACCTGTAATGGCTTCTCCAATGTGCAGGAAACTGCTGTGAGGACACAGAATTGGAAGTACAAGTCACTCACTGCTTTACCCGGAGGGGTTATATGTGTGCCAGGAATGGGGAAAGGGAAGAGGTAATAAAGCAGGTGTTGCATCTTCTTTGGTTCTGGGAGACAGAGGTGTCCCATGTGGAAAACTGCATTGGAAAGAGAGGTTCTTTCAGAATAAACTTTTGCAAACACCCAAGAGAAGTTGCCACCAAGTCTGAAAGAAAGAGCCACATGTACTGTACGCTCACCAGCAGGTCTGAGAGACAACTGCTCAACCCCCTGACACTAGATGGGGAGTAGAACTCCCTTCACAACTCTGCCCTCTGTGTGAATGAGGCCCCTGTTTCCAAAGGCACGGCCACCATCAGGATGAAAGGGCATCTTTCCCTCAGTCCCACCTCAAACAGACTTGGTGACACAGTGAGATGAGACAACACAATGCAGCAAACACGAGTGAATGAAGACGGCTCCTCTCATGGCCACTTCTCCCAAATATCTTCTGCAGTTTGGTCAGAGGTGACTCCAGGACTGTTTCAGGTACACCGTGTCACTGCAAAGCACATCAAAACTGGGAAAAAATGGGTAATTTCATCCCCCAGGTCACAGGTCAGAGGGGAAGTGGGGGGAGGGTCAAAGGTGTAATCGACTACCCACATTTTCCCTTGTTTATGTTAAAGTTCATTCAGGTTTACTGGGTAGTGTCTGAAAGTTCATGCAGGAGCAAATTAATCAATGACAGATACCTCCGAGGGTTTTCCACCCCCACTGGTCCAGTAACACGGCTGAATGAAGAGATGGTCCAGAAATCACCTGTCCTGCGGCCAATACAGCAATCAGTATAACATCCTTGAGGGAAAGCCCTGAAATTAAAAATAAATTCGAATCATTAAACATCTCACGGGCAGTGGATGACAAATGATGCAACAACCATAATGTTCCGTAATTTCCTGCCGAGAAGGGAATGTTCCAACCCCTGTCTAATCTCACCGATCTGTGACCCAGGCCGACACCAACTGACTCTGCTCTGAGAATCATTAATCACAATGCATCGTTATACCCGTCAAGAATGGATTATTCAGATTCATTTATTTATCAGATGTACATCACAACATACAATGAAATGTAAAGGCAACACGAGTGAATCTGCGGATGCTGGAAATAAATTTAAAAAAAACACGAAATGCTGGCAGAACTCAGCAGGCCAGACAGCATCTATGGGAGGAGGTAATAACGACGTTTCGGGCCGAAACCCTTCATCAGGGGTGAAGTAACATGGGATGGTCAAGGGGGGGATAAGAAGTGGGGGGAGGGATAAAGTAGAGAGCTGGGAAGTGATAGGCTGGAAGGAAATGGGTTAGGGGGAAGGTGGAGAATTATGGGAAATAAAAGAGAAAGAAAGGTAGGGCTGGGGGGAGAGATTATAGTGAGGGGGGAAAAAGAGAGAGAAAGAGAACCAGACTAAAATAATAGATAGGGATGGGGGTAAGGGTGGGGGGCAGGGGTATCAACGGAGGTCAGTGAGTTGGATGTTCATGCCAGCAGGAAGGAGGCTACCTAGGCGGGAGATAAGGTATTGCTCCATCGATCTGCGTGTGGCCTCATCTTGACGGTAGAGGAGGCCATGGACAGACATGTCGGAGTGGGAGTGGTCTGTGGAATTGAAGTGTGTGGCCACAGGGAGATCCCGCCACTACTGGAGGACTGAGCGCCGGTGTTCGGCGAAACGGTCTCCCAGTCTGCGGTGGGTCTCCCCAATGTATAAATGGCCACATCGGGAGCACCGGATACAGTACATCACCCCAGTTGACTCGCAGGTGAAGTGGTGCCTCACCTGAAAGGACTGTCTGGGGCCTAGGATGGTGGTGAGGGAAGAAGTGTGGGGGCAGGTGTAGCACTTCTTCCGTTTGCAGGGATGAGTGCCCGGAGGGAGGTCCGTGGGGAGGGATGTGGGGGATGAATGGACAAGGGAGTCGCGTAGGGAGGGCAGAGTTGATAATGGATGAAGGGAAGCCCCTTTCTTTAAAAAAGGAAGACATCTCCTTTGTCCTAGAATGAAAGGCCTCATCCTGAGAGCAGATGCGGCAGAGGCGGAGGAATTGAGAGAAAGGGATAGCATTTTTGCAGGAGACAGGGTGGGAGGAGGAATAATCTAGGATCGCTCCCTACTCGACTCCCTTGTCCATTCATCCCCCCCCATCCCTCCCCACGGACCTCCCTCTGGGCACTCATCCCTGCAAACGGAAGAAGTGCTACACCTGCCCCCACACTTCTTCCCTCACCACCATCCCAGGCCCCCGACAGTCCTTTCAGGTGAGGCACCACTTCACCTGCGAGTCAACTGGGGTGATATACTGTATCCGGTGCTCCCGATGTGGCCATTTATACATTGGGGAGACCCGCCGCAGACTGGGAGACCGTTTCACCGAACACTGGCGCTCAGTCCTCCAGCAGTAGTGGGATCTCCCTGTGGCCACACACTTCAATTCCACAGACCACTCCCACTCCGACATGTCTGTCCATGGCCTCCTCTACCATCAAGATGAGGCCACACGCAGGTTGATGGAGCAATACCTTATCTCCTGCCTAGGTAGCCTCCTTCCTGCCGGCATGAACATCCAACTCACTGACCTCCGTTGATACCCCTGCCCCCCACCCTTACCCCCATCCCTATCTATTATTTTAGTCTGGTTCTCTTTCTCTTTTTCCCCCCTCACTATACACTCCCCCCAGCCCTACCTTTCTTTCTCTTTTATTTCCAATAATTCTCCACCTTCCCCCTAGCCCATTTCCCTCCAGCCTATCACTTCCCAGTTCTCTACTTTATCCCTCCCCCCACTTCTTATCCCCCCTCGACCATCCCATGTTACTTCACTCCTGATGAAGGGTTTCGGCCCGAAATGTCGTTATTACTTCCTCCCATAGACGCTGTCTGGCCTGCTGAGTTCTGCCAGCATTTCGTGTTTTTTTATACAATGAAATGTATTGTTTGCATTAACAACCAACACAACCTGAGGATGTGCTGAGGGCAGGGCAGCCTGCAAGTGTCACCACACACTCTGGTGCTACTTTCCACCTGATGTCAGGGGCTGCTACACAAATGCACATGTGGACAGTTTGTTCTAATTGATCGGTGAAGTGCATTATCTGCCGATTGATCCATCCCAAGAGTAGGAAGAATGAGAAGAGCATACAAACTCAAGGAGCCAATTCTAAAAGGGTTACACCAGCAAGACATTTGTTGAAAGGGTTAAGAAAGTAGCTTAACAAAGTTAGGATCTTTGCCTTCATGAATAGAGGCATAAAGTGGAAGAAGATCATTGTGAAACTTTCTAAAACCAGTCGTGAGTGGGAATGAAGGTGATTGGGAGAAGAACAGAAAATATCTTGAGGATTCTCTTTATGCACAGTAGTGGACAGGGTCTAGAATTCATCATCAGGAATAGTGAAGGGATATTCCATTGTAATTTCATATGAGGGCTGGTTAATTATCTGAAGGAAAGAATTTACAGAGCTGTGGGGAGAGGACAGAACAATAGGATTCAGTTGTTTGCTCAGTGATAGAACCAATTTATTCTTAAAGGGCTGAATGGCTTCCTTCTCTGTGATAACTGTTCTGGGATTCTGTGAACCCAATTAATTCAGCTTTTGCCTCTCTCTGCTGCAACACTGATTTGCATCGACTGCATTCAATAGCCACCAATTTGGTCTAAATGTTAACTGTAAAATGTCATTCATAAATGAAGCTCACCTTGCAACATTAAGGTGTAGTTTGTCTGGATGGAGCTGACAGGATTGGTTGTGATGCAGGTGTACACTCCACAGTCTTCAAATGAAGCACTTGGGATAACAAGTGTTCTGTTTTCATCTGTTAGTTGGTGATGCTGGGAGATTTCCCCTCCATTCTTTTGCCACTGATAAACATTCAAATCTCCAAAGACATCACAGGTGAGCTCGACCGTGAAACCCAGTGATTCGGTGTTGGTAAATATGGAAGCTTCTGGCAGCTTATCTAAAGGAGAGAATATGAAACCATGATATTCCTATCTTGATGTAGAATGCAATCTTACCATGTGACATTGTACCAGATATGTACAAAGGAACGAAAGCACAGTCAGTTCTGCGCACCAAATATATACACAACAATGGAAATAAAAGCCATTTAACCCCGCAACCCTGCTCTGTCATTGCACAAGATCACAGCTAACCTGATGGTAGATATTCCCATCTCCCACGATAACAGTTCACCTCTCTGCTTATCCAGGATCTATCTACCTCTGCCTCAAAAATATTCAGATTCCAAACAATCTTCTTCAGAGCTGTGGAAGCAAAAACTCAAAACTGTTTCATCTCTGTTTTAGATGTTCATTTGCAAGTTCATGGACGTGCCAGTCAGAGCAGGAATAGGATGATGGTACAGATGGATGAGTGGCTCAGGAAGTGATGATTGAACCTTTTCCCCGTTCAGATAATAGTCCGCACTATTGTTCCTTTTACCAAACTGCATTATCTTATATTTCCCAACACTGTATTCCATCTGCCATTTTCTTGCCCATTCTTCCAATTTGTCAAAGTCCTGCTGCAATCACATTGCTTCTTCAGCACTACCTACCTCTCCAACTAACTTCATATCATCTGCAGACTTTGTCACAAAGCCATCAATTCCATTATCTAAACCACTGACAAACAATATGAAAAGTAGCGGTCCCAATACCAACCCCCCCCCCCCCCAAGAACACCACTCACCACCGACAGCCAACCAGAAAAGGCCCCTTTTTCCCCCACTCACTGCCTCCTGCCTGCCAGCCGTTCTGCTATCCATTGCTGAATCTTTCCTGTAGCACCATAGTATTTTATCATGTTAAACAGCCTCATTTCTGGTACCTTATCAAATATCTTCTGAAAATCCAAGCAAATGACATCCACTGCCTCTCCTTTGTCCACGTTGCTTGTTACTTCCTCGAAGAACTCTAACAAAATTGTCAGGGAAGATTTCCCTTCACAGAAACCATGCTAACTTTGACTTATTTTACTATTAGTCTCCAAATACCTTGAAACTTCATCCTTAATAATCGACTCCAACACGTCCCCAACCACTGGGGTTAGGCAAACTGGACTACAATATCCTTTCTTTTGCCTTCTTCCTCCCTTCTTAAGGGGAACTGGCCAAAATTGACTGGAAAGGGACACTAGCACGAAGGACAGCAGAGCAGCAATGGCTGGAGTTTCTGTGAAAAATGAGGGAAGTGCAAGGCAGAGACATTCCAAATCAGAATGGATGACAAGAATCCACTGGATTCTGGCATCGTGCTGGATGACTAGAAAATTGCAAATGTTACTCTGCTATTTAAGAACGGTGGCAGGCTGCAGAATGGAAACTACAGACCTGTTAGTCTGACATCAGTGGTTGGGAAGTTGTTGGAATCGATCGTTACGGATGAGATTACAGAGTATCTGGAGGCACATGACAAGGTAGACAAAAGCCAGCATGGTTTTCTGAAAGGAAAATCCTGCCGGACAAACCTACTTCAATTTTTTTGAGGAAATTACAAGCAGGGGAGACAAAGCAGATGAAGTGGACGTGGTGTACTTGCATTTTCGGAAAGCCTTTGACAAGGTGCCACACATGAGGCTGCTTAGCAAGATAAGAGCCCATGGAATTACTGGGAAGTTACTAGCATGGGTGGAGCATTGGCTGATCAGCAGAAAACAGCGAATGGGAATAAAGGGATCCTATTCTGACTGGCTGCCGGTTACCAGTGGAGTTCCACAGGGGTCAGTGTTGGGACCACTGATTTTTACGATGGATTTGTGGATAAATTTGCCGATGATACAAAGATAGGTGGAGGAGCGGGTAGTGTTGAGGAAACAGAGAGCCTGCAGAGAAACTTAGATAGTTCAGGGGAATGGGCAAATGAAATATGATGTTGGAAAGTGTATGATCATCAATTTTGGTGGAAGAAATAAACAGGCAGACTATTATTTAGATGGGGTGAGAATTCAAAATGCAGAGATACAAAGAGACTTGGGAGTTCTTGTGCAGGATACCCTAAAGGTTAACCTCCAGGTTGAGTCGGTGGTGAAGAAAACAAATGCAATATTGGCATTGATTTCTGGAGGTAGAGAATATTACAGCAGGGATTTGATGTTGAGGCTCTATAAGGCATTCGTGATTTGACACTTGGGAGTATTGTGTGCAGTTTTGGGCTCCTTATTTTAGAAAGGATATACTGACATTGGAGAGGGTTCAGAGAAGATTCACGAGAATGATTCCAGGAATGAAAGGGTTACCGTATGAGAAACGTCTGGTAGCTCTTGAGCTGTATTCCCTGGAGTTCAGGAGAATGAAGGGGGATCTCATAGAAACATTCCAAATGTTAAAAGGCCTGAACAGATTAGATATGGCAAAGTTATTTCCCATGGTAGGAGAGTCTAGGACAAAGGACAGGAATTCAGGTTTGAAGGACATCCATTTATAAGAGAGATGTGGAGAAATTACTTGAGTCAGAGGGTGGTAAATCTGTGGAATTTTGTGCCACGAGCAACTGTGGAGGCCAAGTCACTGGGTGTATTTAAGGCAGAGATAGATAGGTTCTTTATTAGTCAGGGCATCAAAGGGATGGGGAGAAGATGGGGAATGGGGATGACTGGACAAATTGTATCAGCACATAATTGAGTGTTAGAGCAGACTCAAGGGGCCAAATGGCCTACTTCTGCTCCTATATCTTATGGTCTTAGAGAGTGGAGTGGCATTTGAAATCTTCTAGGCCCCCAGGACCATGCCAGAATCAAGTGATTCTTGAAAGATCATGACCAATGCATCCGTTATCTCTTCAGCAACCTCTCTCAGGGCTCTGGGATGTAGTCCATCTGGCCCAGGTGACTTATCCACCTTAAGACCTTTCAGTTTGCCGCGCACTTTTTCCTTTGTAATAGCTATGACACTCACAGACCTCTGGCACACTGCTAGTGTCTTCCACAGTGATGACAGATGCAAAGTACCTATTAAGTTCATCTGCCATTTCTTTGTCTCAAATGACTACTTCATTGGCATCACTTTCCAGTGGACCAATATCAACACTCACCTCCCTTTTACTCTTTATATAACTGAAAAAGCTTTTGGTATCCTGCTTTATATTATTGGCAAGTCTACCCTCATATTTCATCTTTTCCCTTCATATAGCTTTTCAGTTGCCTTTTGCTGGATTTTAAAAGCTTCCCAATCATCCATCTTCCCACTCACTCCGCTTTGATTCAAGTGTCTGATGGTTGAGGGTCAAAACTTGTTTCTGAATGAGTGGTGGGGTCCCTGATGATGGAGGCTGCTTTCCTGCAACAACTCTCCATGTAGATGTGCTCAATGGTGGGGAGGGCTTTACCCGTGATGGACTGGGCCGTATCCACTATTCCTTGTAGGATTTTCTGTTGAAGGGCATTGGTGGTTCCAATGATGCAGCCAGTCAATATACTCTCCACCACACATCTACAGAAGTCTGTCAGATTTTCAGGTGTCACGCCGAATCTCTGCAAATTTCTAAGGGAGTAGAGGCACTGCTGCACATTCTTCATTTTGTTCTTAACTGCTGCGCCCAGCACAAGTCCTCTGTAATGATACACCAAGGAATTTAAAGTTGCTGACCCTCTCCGACTCGGATCCTCTGATGGGAATGGCTCATGGACCTCTGGTTTCCTCCTGAAGTCAGTAATCAGGTCCTTGGGTCTTGCTGACATTGAGGAAGAGGTTATTGCTGTGGCACCATTCAGACAGATATTAAGTCTCCCTCCTACATGTTGATTCATCACCACCTTTCATCCCAGAATCACCACCAGCTCCAAGAACTCTTGCTGTTTTCCCAGTGGGACACAGCAGCCTCACACATGGAAATGCTTTCCTGACTTTTGTCATGAGGAACAGACATTGAAATCAATGAAACGGGCGCTGCCGTGGAAACCATCAGACACGACACCTCAGGAGGAAGGGGAAGATGTCCATGTAATAGGCTGTGGAATTACCCCTCCCTCACACTCCATTAGTGCATTTTGACCCACCAGTGACCCATCTGCACAGGGAACATCGATACCCTGACACCTCAGCATTTTCAATAAGATTCTGGTCTTGTTATTTCAGAGAACATCCTCAGGTTTGTTGCCTTTTTGTCAGCCAGGCTCGAAATATTTCTCACAGATCACCAGGGGCTGAATGTTTATGTCAGAAGCAGGGTTTAAACAAGAAGATTAATGTGATCATTGTGAGCATTGTATGGATTTCAAAAACATAAACAGAGACACCAATCCTAATTCTTTTTATATCCTCCATCTTCCTCCCTGGTCAGTTTCCCAAAATTCTGGTCCCTATCTCAGTACCTGGAATTACCAAACAGAATCAAAAAGTTTATTACAATACATTGCTTACTTCACAGTGCAGAGAATGGCTTTATCCCACATAAATACACCAATAAAAATTTGGTGGGATGTAATTTGGCAGCTCTAGGAGCTTTCTGTATCTTTTAAAATTAATATTAAACTTGACTTCCCTGTTTTTAAAACTCTTAATGGTTTGTGACCAGAGAACATCACAGACTCACTTTCCTTTCATAATCCTGCTCAGGCTCTCAGGTTTTCTGCCACCGGTCTCTTAAATAAAAAAAAATCTCCCTCAGAAGAAAATAGTCAGGTCAGCTTTTCTGAACTGCGCTCCTCAATTGTTGAATTCAATACTAAAACCATAGGAGATGCAGACTCAGTTGACACCTTTAAATGAGAGCTTAAAATCTATTTATTTAATCTTGCTTTTTAATGAGCATCATTTTGTCTTTTATTTACATTTTTATTTTATTTTATTTTTCATATTTGTACTTTTATCCCACTGCAAACAACTTTGAGCTACATCATCTGTTTGAAAAGAGCGATAAATAAATTTCATCTTTTATTTATTATCATTGTTATTGATGTTTCTTTCACCATCATGCCATGCCCCTTTCCCCATTTCCCACTCTAATCTAATGCATTTTGTACCTCCCTCCCCTCCCATCCCTTCTCTTGCTACTTTTTCCATTTCTCCACCTTTTCCATCCATCCACACTTTCACTTCACAACCATTTCCTTCTGTTCTCTCCAACAGAAAACCCAAGCCTCAGGTTTGACAAACAGTTCTTCTTCTCATCCCACCAGTGCAGCAATGAATGTTGGATCAAATCCCGAACGGGCTCCTCCATGGGATGGCAGGTACTCACAGAGATGGGGATTGAATGACAGCTGCATTCAATATCTGACACCTCAGTGTTTATTCTATCAGGTGAGTCACCCAACTTAGCCTCGACTGGAAGGTACAACCACAAAAACTATGGCGAGTTCTGTACCCAATCACATCCTGTATAAACACAGGGATGAAAGAAAAATGGTTGTCTATGAGGGAAGGAAGGATTAGATTTATCTTGGAATAGGTTAAAAGGTCAGCATAATATTGTGGGCCAAATGGCCTGAACTATGTTGTACTGTTCTACATTCTATGAAACGTAAAACTACCTACCAACAAGGCGTAGTTGTATTATTCTCAGCTCTTGTCCATCCACAATGAAGGTGTAATCTCCTTGGTCGCCATGTTCTGCTTCATTCACAGTCAGAGCACCATTAGAAGTATTAAATTGCAGACGAAACTTGAACTGCTCACTCAGTTCCACTGAGCTGTGACCTGGGACATGACGCAAAATGCTCCTGTCGATGAACATCCAAACTATTTCACTCTTGCTGGGATCAACTTTGAGCTCAGGATCCAGGAAAACTGATGAGCCAAAGAGTCCAACCTCTTCTTTAACTTTATCTGTTAATAAAAATATTTGTACTCATTTAAAATGTGGTGGCTGTGAAACACTTAAACAGGGAACTTTGTGAAACTACAGCAAATGAGAACATACTACTGAATAGATATTGAGCCACTCTTTACTGGGGTTACAGGAACTTGTCTTTCAGACAAGAATGTTGTGGAAATTCTTTCTGGCCCAGCCTCCCACCTCAAACTCCTCATCAACTTTGGCTGATCCAAGACTCTCACACTATACCTGTTCAAGCCAGATCCCAGTGCTTCTGATCTACACTGGCTCCAAAACTGGCAATTCACTGGCTTCAGATTTCTCTGTTCTCCATCTCTCAGAAAGTTGAATTGCCTCACCTTCTTTCTCTGGGGTTCATTCATCCCCTTTTCAGAAACATCCCTCAGTTTCAACACCTTGGCAACACAGGGGACAGGCAGAACCTCAGCACGTGGTGGTACCTGGTGCCCATGTATTTAGGTTCCACACACAGCCAGATGCAGACACACATGAAGTTGGTCATCAGGGTGAGGGACGCATTGGGTAAATTGTTGCGCCCGTTATACAGGGATTTGTGCGTTGTGATCTGTGCCTCACCTACTCCATCTCAGACCCCCAGATGAACCTGAAAACAGCTCGGGTGATTCTCAAGCTGGAGGAGTGGGGCACGGGCAACACTTGCACCAAGTACAGCAGCCTGAGAGAACCTCACACTTGTTGACCAGGTTCTTCCCAGATATCGATAGGGAGCGTCCTCCCCACAGTCCCAATTTCAGTTTTATCCTCTCAGTCCAGTCCAGGCAATTGTTCAAAGTTCAAAATACAAAGTAAATTTATTATCAAAGTACATATATGTAACCATATACAACAATATTTATTCTCTTGGGGGCATTCACAGTAACTACAAGAAACACAAGTGATCTCCCCCCCCCCCCCATTCAATGTGCAAAAGACAACAAACTGTGCAAATACAAATAAAATAATAGTAGTAATAAATAAACAATAAATATCAAGAACATGAGATGAACAGTCTTTGAAAGCAAGTCCATTGGTTGTGGGAACATTTCAGTGATGGGGCAAGTGAAGTTGAGTGAAGTTATCCCCTTTGGTTCAAGAGCCTGATGATGGTTGAGGGGTAATAACTGTTCCTGAACCTGGTGGTGTGAGTCCTGAGGCTCCTGTAATTCTTCCTGATGGCAGCAGTGAGAAGAGGGCACAGCCTGGGTGGTGGGAGTCCCTGATGATGAATGCTACTTTGCTGCTACATTACTCTGTGTAGATGTGCTCAGTGGTTGGGAGGGCTTTCCTTGATGATGGACTGGACCATATCCGATACTTTTTGGAGGATTTACCATTCAAAGGCATTGGTATTTCCAGACCAGACTGTGACACAACCAGTCAATACACCCTCCACCACACACCTATAGAGGTTTGTCAGAGTTTTCGATGTCATGCTGAATCTTTGCAAACTCCACACTTCCAGTCCCACGTAGCCGAGTACAACTCAGTCAGTGACCCATCACCATCCTTCTGAAGGGGAGCCGAAGACATTGTGCAGCTTGTCTGTTTTAACTGTTTCCATCAGGAATCTGGAGGTGCTGTCCAGCCTGTTGTCGGCAGTACCAGCTGCATCGATGATGTCACCAACCAGAATGACCAGCTGTGACGTCACCGGCAGTGGTGGGAGCGGCTCGAGGATGGCCAGCCGCTCGCTCCGCACGGGTGAGGTGTACATGTTCATAAACCAGAGCAGAGTGTTTCAGTACATTATGTATGCCACAAGGAGCCACCCCCCAACCACCTCTCTGACTTGGGTGACTGAGAAGTTGTCACCCTGTAACAGAATTCCCAGGCCAGAAGGATGACAATCATTGCCCCCAAACACACAGACAGACCATGGGGCCACCATCACAACCAACTCTGGCAGTTGCAGAGTGTGTCAGCCCACACTCCTGTAAAAGACTCACATCAGCCTTGACCTTAGCCAGTTATTATAAGGTGTTGACACATCACACTGTTCTCTTTACACTGATCACATTCAAAGATGCCAATTTTTCATTTATTATTAGTTCTTGAGTTACATTTCTTGTCCAGGTCACTCAGCCTCAGCCATCACGGACATCCCTCTCTTTTGAGGCTGTGCCCTCTGGTCCTCGATTCGCCCACGAAAGCAAACATTCTCATCACATCCACTCCATCTTGGCCTTTCAACTTTCAAAAGGTTTCAAAGAGATCGCCCTCATTCTTCTAAATTCCTCTGAGTTCAGGCCCAGAAACTTCAATCACTACTCATATGATAACTCTTTCATTCCAGCAATCATCCCTGTGAACCTCCTCTGAACCCTCTCCAACGTCAGCACATCCTTTCTTAAATAAGGGGCCCAAAACTAATCACAATACTCTGAGTGAGGCCTCACCAGTAACTTATACAGCATCAGCATTACATCCTTGTGTTTATGTTCCAGTCCTCTTGAAATGAATGTGAACATCTCATTCACTTTCCTCACCACCAATTCAACCTACAAATTAACCTTTCAGGAATCCTCGAGGACTCCCAAGTCCCTCTGAACTTCAGATTTTTGATATTTTCCCCCATTTAGAACATAATCTATGTTTTTAGTCCTTCTACCAAAGTGCATGGCCATACAATTCCTGACACTGTATTCCATCTGACACCTCTCCAAATCTGTCAAAGTCCTTCCGCAGCCTCTCTGCCTCCTCAACACGACCAGCCCCTCCACCTTCAACTGACAGTTTAAGGCGACTGAAACTAATCATTGAATCAGAATCAGAATCAGGTTTAATATCACCGACAAAGGTCATGAAATTTGTTCTTTTACAGCAGCAGTACATTGTAACACATAATAATAAAAAGCAATAAATTACAATAAGTGTATATTAAAAATAAATTAAATAAATAATGCAATAAGAGAGCCAAAAAAAAGTGAGGTAGTGTTGATGGGTTTATTGTCCATTGAGGAATGTAATGGCAGATGGGAAGAAACAGTTCCTGAAACACAGAGTGTGTGTCTTCAGCCTCCTGCACCTCCTCCTTGATGGTAACATTGAGAAGAGGGCACATCCTAGATGATGGGGCTCCTTAATGATGGATACCATCTTTTTGAAGCATCACATTTTGAAGGTATCCTTGATACTAGGTTAGTGCCCATGATGGAGCTGGCTGAGTTTCCAACTTTCTGCTGCTTTTTCTGATCCTGTGTTCTCCACGAACATTTGTAGAAACTTGCATGAGTCTTTGATGACATACCAATTCTCCGTAAACTTGTAATGAAACATAGCCAATGTTGTGCCTGTTTTGTAATTGCATCAATATATTCGGCCCAGGACAGATCTTCAGTGGTGTTGACATCGAGGAACTGGAAACTGCTCACCCTTTCCATGGCTGATCCATTGATAAGGACTGGGGAGTATTCTCTATTGATTTTGCCTTCCTGAAGTCCACAACCAATTCCTTGGCCTTACTTACGTTGAGTGTAAGGTTGTTGTTGTCACACCACTCAACCAGCTGATCTACCTCACTCTTGCACGCCTCCTTGTCGCCAACAGTGGGCTAAGCATTCATCCTAGACGTGTTCCAGTGTTGATTGTCAGCAAGGTGGAGATGTTATTTCTCATCCGCCCTGACTGGTCTCCCAGTGAGGAAGTCAAAAAGGGAGGGACAGACCCCAGGTTTTGAAGCTTTTTGAACATTCCGATTCAGCCCCAGGGGAAGACAATATATGAATGTTCATGTTGATTGGTGGTCATTTAAATCCTCAGGGTGTGATCAGGGAAGTCGTTAAGTGACCATTGTCTGCATTAGTACAATGTCAACGTGTATCTCTGTCACAATGCATCATTCAGGACGGGTCTGTTTTGTCAGAATCAGAATCAGGTTTATTATCACCGGCATGTGATGTGAAATTTGTTAATTTAGCAGCAGCAGTTCAATGCAATACATAGTTAATATTCTGGCCAGTTCTGTATTCAGAGAGCCATCCTTTAGCACTTTCACAAAAGAGATGAATTTGGGTGTTTGGAGTTTGTGCTCTGAAGCTTTCAAAAAGATTCTACTGGCTGGGATGTACGACTATTGTAAATATGTAATTCTACAAATATTCAAAATGTTAGAGATCAGTAGGAAATTATAGCTATTGAAATTGTGCTGACTCCTTTTTCACTTTATTTATGTGTAACCCCCTGGGTCGCCTCAGGCTCGCTCAGCTCATTCTCGTCTAGGGGGAGCAGCCTTCGGCCCCGCCAAACTGGGTAATCAGCTGGTGTGGATGCTGTGTGATGTCCCCGCCTCGCCCAAAAACAGACAGTACACCATATGCGATTAAATGAGTACAATTTATAAAGGTTACTATAACTAAGTGATTAAACGATATAGTATATATGAAGAGAAAATTAAAGAAAAGGCGCCAAACTTATCAAAGTCCAAACCACTTCGTGCACAGCCGTTGGAGCTCAATTACTGAAGTCCTCTGGCTACCATTCGATCCCCTCCGAACTCCTCGACTCGCAGCTCAGGACCCTCCGAACTCCTCGACTCTCCAAACAGCTCAGGACCCTCCGAGTGGTCAACCAAGCACATCTAGCTTCATCCCCCCCCCCCCCCCCGTCCTCGGAGAATCTCCCGGCCTCGGACCCCCCTTTGGGGTCTGATCCTCGCCCAGCTTGGAGCATTGCGTCCTCTCTCTCGACCCCCTCGCGCCGATCTGCCCAAAAGCCCGTCAACAAAAGCTTACAGACTCAGAAGAAAGAACATTAATCCCCATTTGGTTTACAAAGGAATACCATTCTCGTTATCAGTAAATTAGCATTCCTGCTAGTTAACAGAAAGAAGAAACCCTCTTTACATATGTTTGAAAAATGTAAGACTGTGTGTGATGAGAGGAGAATCAGATTCTCTGCAGAAATTCTGCTGTTTTTATATCACCAGCTTCAATGTCTCTCCGATGACTCAGTTGATGAGTCACAGCAGAGCTTATCCTGCTTAGACTTTGATGGCAGATTCGACAATTGATAAATCACACACTACATCACAAATATCTGAAGCTTCTTACCAATGACAAGCAACTCCATTATTTTCAACTCTTTCTCATCAACAGTGAAGATGTAATCTCCTTGGTCACTGGCATTTAATCTGCTTATCGTCAGTGCACCACTCAAAGCGTTGAATTGTAAACGGTCCTTGAACTGTTCACTCTGTTCCAATGTGGCAATACCTGGGACGTGATCCAAAATAACATCATGGCTTTTGTTGCTGGCTTTGAAAGTCCAAAGGATATCATTCTTGCTGGAATCAACGGTGATTTCAGGATCCAGTAAAACTGATGAACCAAGCACACCAACCACTTCTTCCCTTTCAGCTGATTAGAATAAAAGGAAAATATAATCATTTAAACTGTAGAGCAGGTGAAAGTGAGACAACTACAACACAGGAGTAATATTACATGAACAGATGTTATTGGACATTTTACTGCCGCTTAAGGACCAAGCTGCGTAGGGCGACTTGATCTGCAGCCTTGGTCACCTGGACAATACTAATACTTACGTCAGGATGCTGTTTATTGGCCTCAGCTCAGTGTTTAATACAATCATTCCCATGGTTCTGACTGGAAACATTACAACCTTGCTTTTATATTCTAGTCCTCTCAAAATGAATGCTAACATCACATTTGTCTTCCTCACCACAGACTTGACCTGCAAATTAAACTTCAGAGAATCCTACACAATGTCTCTCAAATCCCTGTGTGTCTCAGATTTTTGTATTTTCTCTCCAATTAGAAAATCATCAACCCTTTCATTTCTTCCACCGAACTGCATGTCCATACACTTCCTGACACCACATTCCATCTGCCATTTCTTTCCCCATTTTCCTAACCTACCCAAGTCCTTCTGTAGCCTCATTTCCTCAAAACTACCTGCACTCCACATCTACACTCACCACTGTCCGCATCACTCACTGCGGAGTCCTGCGATTGAGGGAAGTACAGTTCCCATAACTAGGCAGTGATGCAGCCAGTCAGGATGCTCTCAATTGTGCCCCTGTAGAAAGTCCATTGGTTTTGGGGATCCATAACAAACTTAATAATGTATTGAAGGAAAATGAGCAGGAATCTCTTCAGCCAGAGAGTGGTGAATCCAAGGAATTCTTTGCCCCAGGACACAGAAAAAAACAAAGATTGTAGTTTGCCTCCAAGGTGCCAGGATACAGGATGTTTCTGATCGCATCCACGATATCCTGAAGTGGGATGGTGAACAGTCAGAGGTCGTGGTACATATTGGTACCAGTGACATAGGTAGGAAAAGGGAGGAAGTCCTGAATACAGACGACAGGGAATTAAGAAAGAAGCTAAGAAGCATAACTCCAAGGGAAGTAATCGCAGGATTACTGCCTGCATCACATGACAGTGAGTATAGGAATAGAATGAGGTGGAGGATAAATGCGTGCCTGAGAGATTGGAGCAGGGTACAGGGATTCAGATTTATAGATCATTGGGACCTCTTTTGGGGCAGGTGTGACCTGTACAAAAAGGACAGGTTGCACTTGAATCTGAAGGGGACCAATATCCTGGATGGGAAGTTTTCGAAGGCTATTGAGGAGAGTTTAAACTAGAGTTGCTGGGGGGGTGGGAACTGAACTGAAGAGAGGGAGGAAGTGGCTCAGAAATTGAGAAAGCTTGTAGGCAGTGTGAGAGGGAGGATAGGCAGGTGATAGAGAAAGGATGCTCTCAGACTGATGGTTTGAGATGTGTCTATTTTAATGCAAGGAGTATCATGAACTTAGAGCTTAAAGCGTGGATCACTACTATAATGTTGTGGCCATTACAGAGACTTGGATGTCTCAAGGGCAGGAATGGCTACTTAGAATGCCAGGCTTTAGATGTTTCAGAAAGAACAGAGAGGGAGGCTACAGAGGTATGGACATGGCACAGTTGATCAGAGATAGTGTTACGGCTGCAGAAAAGGAGGAAGTCACGGGTGGAATTTAGAATCAGGAAGGGTTCAATAAATCTACTGGGTGTTTTTTATAGACCACCCAATAGTAACAGGGACACCGTAGAGCTGATAGGGAGACAGATTCTGGAACGATCCAGTAATAACAGTTTTGAATGTTAAAAGGCCGCCTGACAGATTAGATATAGCAAAGTGATTTCCCATGGTAGGGGAGTCTAGGACAAAAGGTCTTGACTTCAGGATTGAAGGACGTCTATTTAGAACAGAGATGTTCTAGTCAGATGATGGTAAATCTGTGGAATTTGTTGCCATGAGAGGCTGTGGAGGCCAAGTCATTGGGTGCAGTTAAGGCAGAGATAGATAGGTTCTTGATTAGCCAGGGCATCAAGGGGTATGGGAAGAAGGTAGGGGAGTGGGGATTGGACCAGCCCATGAATGAAAGGCAGAGCAGACTCGATGGGATGAATGGCCTACTTCTGCTCCTATATCTTATGGTCTTATGATCTAAAAGGGTTGTCGTGATGGGAGATCTTAATTTCCCAGACATTGATTGGAATCTCCCTACAGCAAGGAGTTTAGATGAGGTGGAGTTCATAAGGTGTGTTCAGGAAAATTTCCTGACACAGTATGTACATCAGCCTACAAGAGGAGAGGCTGTACGTGATCTGGTATTGGGAAATGAACCTGGTCAGGTGTCAGGTCTCTCAGTGGGAGAGCATTTTGGAGATAGTGATCACAAATCTCTCTCCTTTACCATAGTCTTGAACAAGGATAGGAACAGACAAGTTAGGAAAGCGTTTAATTGGAGTAGGGGGAAAAATGAAGCTATCAGGCAGGAACTTGGAAGCATAAATTGGGAACAGCTCTTCTCAGAGAAATATACAGCAGAAATGTGGCAAATGTTCAGGGGATATTTGTGTGGTGTTCTGCATAGGTACATTCCAATGAGACAGGATGGTAGGGTACAAACACCATGGTGTACAAAGGCTGTGAAAATCTTGTCAAGAAAAGTTCAAAAACCTAGGTAATGATAGAGATCTAGAAAATTATAAGGCTAGCAGGAAGGAACTTAGAAAGAAATTAGGAGAGCTAGAATGGGCCATAAGAAGGCTTTGGTGTGTAGGATTGAGGAAAATACCAAGATATTCTACAGGTATGTGAAGAGCAAGAGGATAAGACGTGAGAGAATAGGACCAATCAAGTCTAACAGTGAAAAAGTGTGTATGGAACTGGAGGAGGTAGTGGAGGTACTTAATCAATACCTTGCTTCAGTATTTGCTACGGAAAATAACTTTGGCATTGTAGGGATGACTTACAGTGAACTGAAAAATTTGAGCATATAGATATTAAGAAAGAAAATGTGCTGAGTTTTTGGAAAGCATCAAGTTAGTTAAGTCACAGGAACCGGACAAGATATACGCCAGGCTACTGTGGGAGGTGGGGGGAGGAGATTGCTGAGCCTCTGGCGATGATCTTTGCATCATCAATGGGGACAGGAGAGGTTCTGGAGGATTGGAGGGTTGCAGATGTTGCTCTCTTATTCAAGTAAGGAAGCAGAGATAGCCCAGGAAATTATAGACCAATGGGTCTTACCACAGTGGTTGGTAAGTTGATGGAGAAGATCCTGAGAGGCAGGATTTATGAATATTTGGAGAGGCATAATATGATTTGGAATAGTTAGCATTGCTTTGTCAAAGGCGGGTTGTGCCTTATGAGCCTGATTGAATTTTTTGAGGATGTGACTAAACACATTGATGAAGGTAGAGCAGTAGATGTAGTGTATATGGATTTTAACAAGGCATTTGATAAGTTACCCCATGCAAGGCTTATTAAGAAAGTAAGGAGGCATGGGATGCAAGCAGACCTCACTCTGTGGATCCAGAATTGGCCTGCACACAGAAGGCAAAGAGTGGCTGTAGACGGGTCATATTTTGCATGGGGGTCGGTGACCAGTCGAGCACCCCAGGGATCGGTTCTGGGACCCCTTCTCTTTGTGGTTTATATAAATTACCTGGATGAGGAAGTGAAGGGATGGGTTAGTAAATTTGCTGATGACACGAAGGTTGAGGTGTTGTGGATAGTGTGGAGGACTGGAGAGGTTACAGTGGTACATCGATAGGATGCAAAACTGGGCTGAGAAGTGGCAGATGGATTTCAACCCAGGTAAGTGTGAAGTGGTTCATTTTGGTAGGTCAAAATATGATGACAGGATATAGTATTAATGGTGAGACTCTTGGCAGTGTGGAGGATCAGGGGGATCTTGGGGACCGAGTCCAAAGGACACTCAAAGCTGCTGCGCAGGTTGACGATGTGGGTAAGAAGGCATATGGTGCACTGGTCTCCATCAACAGTGGGATTGTGTTCAAGAGTTGAGTGGTAATGTTACAGCTACAGAGGACACTTGTCAGACCCCACTTGGAGTACTGTGCTCAGTTATGGTCAGCTCACTACAGCAAGGATGTGGAAACTATAGAAAGGGTGCAGAGGAGATTTACAAGGATCGTGCGGATAGTCAGAGTGTTTTTCCTGGGGCTGAAATGGCTAACACGAGAGGGCACAGATTTAATGTGTTTGGAAGTGAGTACAGAGGAGGTATTTCCGGTAAGTTTTTTGACACAGAGCGTGGTGAGTGCATGGAATGTGATGGTGATGGTGATGGTGATGGAGGTGGATACAACAGGGTCTTTTAAGAGACTCCTGTATAGGTGCATGGGGCTTAGAAAAATAGAGGGCAATGGGTAACTCTAGGTAATTTCTAAAGTAAGGACATGTTAGGTACAGAATTGTGAGCTGAAGGGCTTGTATGGTGCTGTAGGTTTTCAACGTTTCTATGCTTCTAGGAAGCTGTGAAGGCCAAGTATTTATGTACGGTATACTTGAAGAAGAGGTTGATAGAGTCTTGATTGATCAGAGTATGAAGGGATATGGGGAGAGGACAGAGATTGGGGCTGAGAGGAAAATTGGATCAGCCATGATGAAATGGCAGAGCAGACTTGATGGACCAAATTCTGCTCCTATATCTTATGGGAATGACCACAACTGGACACAATACTTCAAATTATGACCACCAATGGTTTATACAATTTGAATATAGAATCTCAATTCCTGTGGTCAAAATGTACCAAAAGCTTTCTTTACGACCATATCTACATGTCATGCCCCATTCATGGAATTATGCACCTGCATTCCCAGATCTCTTTGTCCTATAAACACTCCTCTGTGCCCGACCCCTCATCTTGCAAGCCCTAGCCTGGATGATCCTGCTAATTGCAACACATCACACTTGTCGACACTAAACTCCATCTGCCATTTTGAGCCCATTTTTCCAGCTGCTCCAGATCCTGCTGCAAGCTTTGAAATTCTTCCTCACTATCCACCAGACCCTCAATCTTAGTGTTATCCACAAATCTGCTCATCCAGAATATGACATTATCATCCAGATCATTGATATGGATGACAAACAACTAATGGACCCAGCAGTGATCCCTGTGACACACCATTAGTCACGGCTCTCCAGTCAGAGAGGTAACTGTCTACTTCCACTCTTCGGCTTCTCTCTTCTCCTGTGAAGCCAATGACCAATCCAAATTACTACCTCATTTTGAATACCAAGCAACTGAACCTTCTTGACCAGCCTCCCATGTGGGACCATTTTAAAGGCATTGCTAAAGTCTATGTAAACAACATCCATGCCTTGTCTTCAACGTTCCTGGTGCAACAACAGCCACGTGACTCAGCGGTGAGAAGCCACCTTTCATAAACAATACACATCTGGGGTCGGCATGATTTTGGGTTCAAACCAAACAGGAATGTCACGATGTTCTGATTAAAGAAACCTCAATTTGAGCGAATGCTTTGTAAATTCTGCCTAAACCCAATTATCATTTGGCAAGAAATAACGGATTATACACCACATAATATTATATAGAAAGTATATTTACCAATTTCAGATTCATCAAATAGTTATTAAAGAAAAGAAAGTTCAAAAGGGCTTATTACAGTTAAACCTGTCTAAATATTGGAGCTCATCTTTTCCAAAGCTGGGTATAACCGTTACTCACGGTGCTGAACCCCCGCTCCCCCTGAAAGCACCCACCACAGTCCTAACTTCCCTTGAAGGCCATCTTCAGCAAACTGGCTTTCGCTCATGAGTATTGGCACTCGTCCTTGGAGATATCCACCTGCACAAAGCACCTCTTGCAATGGGGACTCTCATTCCCATGGTATTCTGTGCAGGACACGGGTAAATAAACCATATAAACCATATAACCGTAACAATTACAGCAGGGAATCAGGCCGTCTCGGCCCTTCTAGTCCATTCTGAATGCTTACTCTCACCTAGTCCCACTGGCCCGCATTCAGACCATAATCCTCCATTCCTTTCTTGTCCATATACCTATTTAATTTTACTTTAAATGACAATACCAAACCTGCCTCTACCACTTCTACTGGAAGCTCGTTCCACACAGCTACCACTCTCTGAGTAAAGAAATTTCACCTCGTGTTACCCTTAAACTTTTGCCCCCTAACTCTCAACTCATGTCCTCTTATATGAATCTCCCCTACTCTCAATCGTAAAAGCATATCCACATCAACTCTATCTATCCTCCTCATAATTTTAAATACCTCTATCAAGTCCCAACTCAACCTTCTACACTAGAAAGAATAAAGACCTAACTTGTTCAATCTTTCCTTGTAACTTAGGTGCTGAAACCCAGGTAACATTCTAGTAAATGTTCCCAGTACTCTCTCTATTTTGTTGACATCTTTCCTATAATTCACTGACCAGAACTGTACACAATACTCCAAGTTCGGCCTTACCAATGCCTTGTACAATTTGAACATTACATCCCAACTCCTATACTCAATGCTCTGATTTATATAGGCCAGCATACCAAAAGTTTTCTTCACCACCCTATCCACATGAGATTCCACCTTCAGGGAACTATGCACCATTATTGCTAGATCACTCTGTTCCACTGCATTCTTCAATGCCCTACCATTTACCATGTACGTCCTATTTCGACTATTCCTACCAAAATGTAGCACCTCACACTTATCAGCATTAAACTCCATCTGCCATCACTCAGCCCACTCTTCTAACTGGCCTAAATCTCTCTGCAAACTTTGAAAACCTACTTCATTATCCACAACACCACCTACCTTAGTATCATCTGCATACTTACTAATCCAATTTACCACCCCATCATCCAGATCATTAATGTATATGACAAACAACATTGGACCCAATACAGATCCCTGAGGCACACCACTAGTCACCGGCCTCCAACCTGACAAACAGTTATCCACCACTACTCTCTGGCATTTCCCATCCAGTCACTGTTGAATCAATTTTACTACTTCAATATTAACACCTAACGATTGAATCTTCCTAACTAACCTTCCACGCGGAACCTTGTCAAAGGCCTTACTGAAGTCCATATAGACAACATCCACTGCTTTACCCTCCTTAACATTCCTCGCAACCTCTTCTAAAAATTCAGTAAGATTTGTCAAACATGATCTTCCATGCACGTCAATGTTGACTGTTCCTAATCAGACCCTGTCTATCCAGATAATTATATATACCATCTCTAAGAATACTTTCCATTAATTTACCCACCACTGATGTCAAACTGACAGGCCTATAATTGCTAGGTTTACTCTTAGAACCCTTTTTAAACAATGGAACCACATGAGCAATACGCCAATCCTCCGGCACCATCCCCGTTTCCTATGACATTTGAAATATTTCTGTCAGAGCCCCTGCTATTTCTACACTAACCTCCCTCAAGGTCCTAGGGAATATCCTGTCAGGACCTGGAGATTTATCTACTTTTATATTCCTTAAAAGCACCAGTACTTCCTCTTCTTTAATCGTCATAATTCCCATAACTTCCCTACTTGTTTCCCTTACCTTACACAATTCAATATCCATCTCTTAGTGAATACCGAAGAAAAGAAATTGTTCAAAATCTCCCCCATCTCTTTCGGATCCACACATAGCTGTCCACTCTTGATTCTCTAAGGGACCAATTTTATCCCTCACTATACTTTTGCTATTAATATAACTGTAGAAACACTTTAGATTTATTTTCACCTTACTTGCCAAAGCAACCTCGTATCTTCTTTTAGCTTTTCTAATTTCTTTCTTAAGATTCTTCTTACATTCTTTACATTCTTTATATTGTTCCCTTCTATTCCTTGTACTGCTCAAGTATCTCATTTGTTTTACCCTGCCTATACTGTTATGCATCTCCTTCTACCTAACCAGGGCATCAATATCTCTCAAAAATCAAGATTACCAAAATCTATTATCCTTGTTTTAAATTCTGACGAGAATATACAAATCCTGTATTCTCAAAATTTCGCTTTTGAAGGCCTCCCACTTCCCAAGTATACCTTTCCCAAAAAACCTGTCCCAATCCACATTTGCCATATCCTTTCTGATACCATCAAATTTAGCCTTTCTGCAATTTAGCATCTTAACCAAACCACATCAATCCATTTCCATAATTACCATAAAACTAATGGCTTTATGATCACATACTTTTGTCTCCTGCCCTGTCTCATTTCCTAATAGGCGATGTAGTATCACATTCTCTCTCATTGAGATTTCCATGCAATGATTAAGGAAACTTCACTAAACACATTTGACAAACTCTTTCCCATCCACCTCTTTTACAGCATGGGAGCCCTTGTCAATATGTGGTAAGATAAAATCGACTAATATCACAACCTTGAGTTCTTTTTGTTCCAGTCTGCAATCTCTGCAAATTTGTTCCTCCAAATCCCGTGGACTGCTGATGGTTGATGATATTATCCCATTAACTTGGCCACACCTTTCTCATTCCTCAGTTCTACCCAAAAAGCGTCACGAGGTGAGCTCTCCCATCTGCCCTGACTGAGCACGGCCATGACATTTTCCCTTACTGGTAATGCCACCCCTCCTGCTCCATCATGTCTGAAACAACAGAACCCCAGAACATTGAGCTGCCAGTCCTCCCTCCGGCAAACAAATCTCAGTAATGGGTGCAATGTCATATTCCACAGGCTGATCCATGCCCTAAGCTCATCCACCTCTCCTACAATACTTCTTACATTGAAATATACACAGCGCAGGACATTTGCCCCGCTATGCACAATGTTTCATTTATCTGGTTTTGTACATGGGCTGAACAACACCTTTTTCTACAACCACTCCATGATCTGTTTGGGCACTCTGGTTCACATCCCCCTGGTGCCAAATTACATTAAACCCTCCCCAACAACTCTAGCAAACACGCCTGCAAGAATATTGGACCCTCAGGTTCAGGTGTAACCTGTCCTTTTGTACCGGTGGTTCCTTCCCCAGAAGAGATCCCAGTGATCCAGAAATCTGAAACCCTGCCCCCTGCACCAATTCCTCAGCCAGATCATCCTATTCTTGCCCTCACTGGCCCGTGGTACAGGTGATAATCCAGTGATTACTACCCTGATGGTCCAGCTTTTCAGCTAACTGTCTAACTCCCTAGATTCTCTCTTCAGGAGCTCCTCCCTTTTCCTACCTATGTCATTGGTACCAATATGAACCACATCTTACAGCTGTTCACCCTCCCCTTTAGAATGCCATGGACTCGATCCAAGACAACTCTAACCCTGGGATCTGGGAGGCAACAGACCATCCGGGTTTCTCTTTCACGTCCACAGAATCTGCTTTCTGATCCTCTAATCATGGAATCCCCTGTCATTACGGACTCCTCTTCTCCTCATTCCCTTCGAAGCTGCAGAGCCAGACTCAGTGCCAGAGACCCAGCCGCTGCTCAACAGTATCCAAAGTGTTATACTTATTATTGAGGGAAACGGCCACAGGGGTACTCTGCACTGGCTGCCTATTTCCTTTCCCTCTCCTGACAGTCACCCAGGTACCTGCATCCTGCACCTGAGGGGTGTCTCTCTCCCTGCATCTCCTGTCTGTCACCTTCTCATTTTCCCGTATGAGCTGAAGGTCATCCAGCTGCAGCTCCAGTTCTTTAACACAGTGTCTGAGGAGATGTAAATCTGTGCACAGTGAGACTGCAGGTCTCCCAGAGTTCCCACATCTCGACAAGTAACACACACCAACTCCGGACCCACTCTCAGCACTTTCTTGCTTACTTACTTAGAACTTCCAAATACGATTGCCCAGGGCTGTTGAGCCAAATCTGGACCACTAACGCTGGTCCACTCCGACAATGGCCACTGTGCTTACACCTCCTTTCTTTTTATTGATCCAGAGCTGATTTCAGCCAGCAGGGAGAAAACTGACTCCCCTGAGCTCTTTAGAAACTTTGTGCTGCATCACAAACAGATGCAACAGAGGCAAAGAAACAGAGAAAAGGGAATAACATTTTTACAATAGATAGGGAAGAGGTTAGTCAACATAATCATAGAAATCAGAGGTTTATAAAAGATGCTGGTTGACAGAGATGGAGACAGGGAGATCGAGAAAGGGGAGGGAGATGTCAGAGATGGAACAACTGAATTTAAGGGAAGGGTGGAAGTTAGAGACAAAGTTGATAAAATTGACGAGCTCAGCATGGGTGCATGAAGTAGCCTATCAATGAGGTGATAGGCAGATGGAAGAGGAGGCAGAGTGAAACTGGGATGGGGAAAGGGGGAGGGAGGGAATTACCGGAAGTTGGAGAATTCGATGTTCATACCAAGGGGCTGGAGACTACCCAGACGGTATCCTCCTCCAGCTGCCTATCACCTCCCTCATGGTTCTGCCGTCTTCTACTACCTACAGTGCTTTCCTCTTACATTCCTTCTTCACCTTTCCTGCCTACCCACTCCCTGCTTCCCCTCCCTCACCCTTTGACCTTTCCCCTTACTGGTTTTTCACCTGGCATCTACCAGCCTTCTCCTTCCCACCCTCCCCCCACCTTCTCTAGAGGGCCCCTGCCCCCTCCCTCTTCAGTCCTGACGAAGGATCTCGGCCCGAAACGTTGACTGTTCGTTTCCACGGATGCTGCCCGACCTGCTGAGTTCCTCCGGTGTGTTGTGCATGTTGCTTTGACCCCAGAATCTGCAGAGTATTTTGTGATCACAGAGGAGAAGCAGTGAGAGAGGGTTTCACTGAACTCCCACTAAAGAGCAGATTTAACACCAGAGCAATTCATCACAGTAACAATGCCGAATAATTTGTTATCGTGACAAACAAAGTGAAGAGCAGAATCAGTCAGGTTTAATATCACTGGCATTTGTCATGAAATTTTTGTTACACAGCAGCAGTACATTGCAATATATAATAATAAAATAACTACATGACAGTAACTATATACAGTCATTACAGTATATATAATTAAATTAAACAAATAGTACTACAAAGAGCAAAAAATGTAGTGAGGTTGTGTTCATGGGATCTATGTCCATTCAGAAATCTGATGACAGAGGGGAAGAAGCTGTTCCTGAATCATTGAGTGTGAGCCTTCAGTTTCCTGTACCTTCTCCCTGATGGTAGCAATGAGAAGAGGACATGTCCTGGGTGATGCAGACAGTAAGGAGCAAGGCCATAGGTTAAGGGTGAAAGGTGAAATATTGGAGTGGAACCTGAAAGGGAACTTCTTCACTCAGTGGGTGGTGTGAGCATGGGACGAGCTGCCAGCAGAAGTGGTGGATGAGGGTTTGACTGAAATGTTTGGATACATACATGGATTGGAGGGGTATGGAGGGCTGTGTTCTAGGTGCAGGTCAATGGGACTTGCCAGAATACCAGATCAGCACAGACTAGATGTGCTGGAGATCCTGGTTCTGTGGTGTAGTGCTCAATGATTCTATGACTCCCCAATTATCCTGAATCACTAACTGCCCATGTCACAGTCACTAATTCAGTGTGTTGTGCACTCGTCGTTTTGATGGTTTAAGAGCTGCTGTCATAACCTCTGGTCTGCTGTCATCCTGAACAGGAGCCCGCAGGTGGCGCAATGGTATCAGCACCAGACTCCGGAGCGAAGGGTCCCGAGTTCGAATCCAAGTCGGGCCGGTGAGCGTCGAGCTAGCCACTCGGCCTCGGGAAAAAAAGGGTCGAGTCAGGAACGTTCATATCGTGACCTGGTTAATCCGAAAGGAGACCAATCCTGACACCACACGCCAGACAAGTACGGCTGACCATCTGCTGCAACACGCTAATGAAAATCCTCAACAGAAACACTGAACCCCGTTTTGCTCTCAACTTCCACCATGGAACATGGAACAGTACAGTACAGGAACAGGCCCTTCAGCCCACTATGTTGTACTGAACCAATACAATTGTAATCAAATGACAAACTAAACTCATCTCCATACACTGTCCATATCCTTCCATTTTCCTCACATTCATGAGCCTATTGAAATGTCCCTTAAAAGTCTTTAATGTTTCTGCCTCTACCACCACCCCAGGCAGCCACCATTCTGTGTAAAAACCTGCCCTTTCATCTCCTTTGAAATGATCCCCTTGCACCTTAAATGCATGCCCTCTGGTATTAGACATTCCTACCCTGGGAAAAATATACTCTCTGTTTACTCTATCTATGCCTCTGATATTCTTATAAACTCTATCAGATTTCCCCTCAGCCTCCATTGCTCCAGAGAAAACAACCCAAGTTTAACCAGCCGCTCGTTACAGCAGATGCCCTCTAATCCAGACAGCCTCCTGGTAAACCTCCTCTGTACCGTCTCCAAAGCCTGAACTTCCTTCCTATAGAACTATTTGCAATACTCCAGATGCGACCCAACTAGAGTTTTATAAAGCTGCAACATAACTTCCTGACCTTTGAACTCAATGCCTCGACTAATAAAGGCAAGCATGCCGAACACCTTCTTAACCACCCACCAACCTGTCGAGCCGTTTTCAATGAGCTATGAACTTGGACTCCAAGATCACTCTGCTCATCAAAAATGTCAAGGATCTTGTCCTTAACAGTATACTGTCTCTTTACATTTGATCTACCAAGGTACAACACTTCACGTTTGGCTGGGTTTGATCTATATCCTATTGTAATCTCTGACAGTCTTCTATGCTACCTACAGCAGTACTAGTCTTCGTATCATCAGCAAACTTATTAACCCACCCACCTACACTTTCACCCCACTCACTTATCCACTTCGCAGATGTGTGGAACATATTAAAACGGGAATGCTTACCTGACTCTGAACATCGACCGTGTAGTTTTGGTACAAATGATAACTTTGAAACATTTGTTACTTATATTATGGCATTTGTGTATTTCTACACTTTGTTTACCAACCAGTACATCCTGTACCAACCTCGCCCCAGGTAGGAATGTTTTGGAGAAAGTGAAATCAGACAAGGGAGATGATTCATTCCCTTTCTATTCTGGTGAAAGCAGTGGATCAACAGGTTTTCTTTCCCACAGGTAGGGCTGGTTAGATAAACTCCTGATTTTGTAAACATTTCTGTAGCATGCAACTAGTTTCACAAAGTTTTGGTCAAGTGTACTTTCAGCTGCTGTTTCTCTATCTCTGCCTCCCTTCAGGGTTTTCTGCTTTCTACTGTTCATGCATATTTCTTCAAAAGCTCAGCTTGTTGGACTGATTATGTTAAATATTTTATTTCTATCGTTCTTTTATCATTTTGTTTTAACTCCAACTTTTCATCCCTGTTATCTGTCATCCCTGACCAAGTACAGTAATGAGGATACTTCTGAAGAAGGAATTGTGAAGAATATCTTTCCGATATTTCACTGATTACTGAATACCATCTTGTCTAATACACTCAGTGGCCATTTATCAGATAGACACGAAACCCGATCATTCATACAAATTGTTGGTGCCAGATGGGATGGTTTGATTATCTCAGAATCTGCTGATCTCCCGTTTTCTCATGCACAACAGTCTCTGGAGTTTACAGAGAATGGTGTGAAAAACAAAACTACCCAGTGAGTGGCATTTCTGTGGGTTAATGAGAGAGGTCAGAGGAGAATGGCCAGACTGGTTCACACTGACGAGAATGCGACAGTAACTCAAATAACCACTTGTGACAACAGCAGTATGCAGAAGAGCATCTCAGAAAGCACAACACATCAAACCTAGCAGTGGATTGGCGATATCAGCAGCAGAACACAAACACACACTCAATGCCACTTTATGAGGTACCTCCAGAAGTAGCCACTGAGTGTCTGTATCCGTCGAGTTCCCTCATTGGTGTGTTCACTCATTTTCAATCATCCAACAACTTTTTTTTTTACAAGCCCACCCACAGACACTGGTTGTTGCCCACTCCACACTGTATCACTGAATAAATAAAACAGCTTGAAAGTTAATATAAACTGAGCAAAGTAAAAATGATCTTTGAATTTTATCAGAATATTGACAATTCCATGTTCCCAGTCAGTTCATCCTCACCATGGATGTGCAATCCATCTGCACTGGTGTCTCAGATCAGGAGGGTCTGATGATCAGATTCATCCTAACATTGAACACTTTCTCCTTCAGCTGCATTCCCCATATCAAAGGCCTCGTTATGGACAATCACTTGGGCCAAAGCATTCATCGTCCTTCTGTGTAATATTTGGAACATCAGTGTCTCACTCCTACAACACCTTCTCTGGTCCATTGACAAATCTGTTTCCTGCACTTAGTCAACGCAGAAGTTCCACTGTTGCCAATTTCCACCTTCCCTTCATCTTCCCTTGGTGCATCTGTCTCTTCTCTTCCCTTCCTGGATCTCTCCATCATAGTTCAGGGGATACACTGATCACCACTATCCATTACAAGCCAAGATTCTTACATCCATCTTATCTGTACTTCCCTCCCCACTTCTTGTTGTGAGTGACTCCATTCCATTCTCCCAGTTTCTCCAAGTGTTACGGTCCATCTCCGGCAACAATGAATATAGAACTGAGACAGGTTTTTTACAAACAGGTAAACAATTTATTTAACTCTGCTCAATAAAAATGAAAAGTAAACAAACGACTAACTTAACCAGAAGTTAACTGCTATATAGCAACTCCAACAGTTCTTACAGTGATAAATGTGAACACAGTTGTTAAAGTGGTAAATGTGGAAGTCAAAATGATTTATACAGTCAATTAGGAGAGACTTCCCTGAAGTAACGAATTTCTCGACGACGTGATGTTACTGCTGATCCCAGCCGAAATATGCCTTGCCCAAAAGACTCACGATGAAGGAAATTAGATTGGCTTAAAGTAACTGACCTTTTCCTTGGCAAATAACACTGCCCCAACCCTTTCTGCTCTTACAAGGCAGGGGTTATCTCGGATGCAGGTTACTATTTCCTTTAGCAAAGATCCAATAAGTTTGATCCTGTATTAAAACATCGACGACACCAACTTTACTCGAACCAGAACTGCACACAATATTCCAAATTTGGCCTTACCAATGCCTTGTACAATTTTAACATTACATCCCAACTTCTGTACTCAATGCTTTGATTTATAAAGGCCAGTGTTCCAAAAGCCTTCTTCACCACCCTATCTACATGAGACTCCACCTGCAGGGAACTATGCACTGTTATTCCTAGATCTCTCAGTTCCTCTGTATTCCTCAATGCCCTACCATTTACCCTGTATGTTCTATTTGGATTATTCCTGCCAAAATGTAGAACCTCACACTTCTCAGCATTAAACTCCATCTGCCAACGTTCAGCCCATTCTTCTAACTGGCATAAATCTCCCTGCAAGTTTTGAAAACCCACTTCATTATCCACAACACCTCCTACCTTAGTGTCATCGGCATACTTACTAATCCAATTTACCACCCCATCATCCAGATCATTTATGTATATTACAAACAACATTGGGCCCAAAACAGATCCCTGAGGCACCCCGCTAGTCACCGGCCTCCATCCCGATAAAAAATTATCCACCACTACTCTCTGGCATCTCCCATCTAGCACTGTTGAATCCATTTTATTACTCCAGCATTAATACCTAATGACTGAACCTTCTTAACTAACCTTCCATGTGGAACTTTGTCAAAGGCTTTGCTGAAGTCCATATAGACTACATTCACTGCCTTACCCTAGTCAACATTCCTCGTAAATTCTTCAAAAAAATCAATAAGATTTGTCAAACATGACCTTCCACACACAAATCCATGCTGGCTACTCCTAATCAGATCCTGTCTATCCAGATAATTATTAATACTATCTCTAAGTATACTTTCCATTAATTTACCCACCACTGATGTCAAACTGACAGGTCTATAATTGCTAGGCTTACTTCTAGAACCCTTTTTAAACAATGGAACCACATGAGCAATACGCCAATCCTCCGGCACAATCCCCGTTTCTAATGACATCTTAAAGATCTCCGTCAGAGCTCCTGCTATTTCTACACAAACTTCCCTCAAGGTCCTGGGGAATAACCTGTCAGGACCCGGAGATTTATCCACTTTTAAATTTCTTAAAAGCGCCAGTACTTCCACCTCTTCAATTGTCATAAGTTCCATAACTTCCTTACTTGTTTCCCACACCTTACATATACTCCATAAAAAAAATTATATTGTACATTCAACATGTAGATAAACAGTCAGCAATCACATTATCTTTTCCTTTAATAAGAGTTATCAAAATATTTCACTCCTGTAACATCAAACCTTTGTTGCTAAATTGGCGTTTGATTTATTTCCTTAACCATTTTTCTTAACCAAGCCCGGACCTACAACATAACCAAGGTAAGTCACAGTGGCATGACCAAATTCACTATCAGCTAAGTTAATAGTTAAGTTAGCTTTTGAAAGCCTTTCAAATAGCTTCTCCACCGCAGTAACATCTGCTTCCCAAGTATCATTTCCTGTAACTAAATCGTCAATATAGGTATCTGTGTCTTTTAACCCATGAATCACAGAAGTAATCATCTGCTGGAAAGTACCTGGGGCATTTTTCATCCCAAATGGAAGAACATTATATTCATATAACCGAGATGGGGTTACAAATGCAGAAATCTCTCTACCTCTATCCATCAATGGAACACACCAATACCCTTTCAATAAATCAATCTTTGTCCGAAACTGATTTTCTGACTTTATTCACACAATCATCCACTCTAGAGATTGGACACACATCTGTTTTCCTTACAGCGTTCACCTTCCTGTAGTCAGTACAAAACCGAATACTACCGTCTGACTTAGGCACCATAACACAAGGTCAACTCCAATTCCAATTAGAAGGTCTAATATTATTATTTTCTAACATATACTTAATTTCTTCCAAGGATACAAATCCTTCAGTTATAAAATGATCATATCTCTCCTTAACTTGGTCAGACTCTGACAAAGCTTCATTTGTATTTATCGAACCCTGTGGATTCACAGGTGTTTCAAAGTGTTGCACACAAGCATCTGGGACTGCTTCCTTCTCCTTCAATTGGAAACAGTTAGCTATTACGTGAACAGGTTTCTCACGATAATTACAAATGGGACCAAACTGTCTTTCCTTCACGTTTTCTTTCCTCCTTACCTTTCTTACTAACTTCCGATTTAATTTCTAGTTTACCTTGACTCTGTGTGCTATTTTTCCTTTTAAAAGTTCTACCCTGAGGAAATTTACTCTTATGGATTATGGCATACTCATCAGCTAATTTAGCAGACTCCTGCAATGTAGCAGTGTCCCTCTCATTTACATATGCTCTTACTTCAATAGGGATGTTCCTTTTAAATCCCTCCATTAAAATCAACTCTTTCAATTTATTATACTCCCCATTCACATTTTTAAGAGGAAACCCATCTCTCAAAATACACAGCTTTATCGTAGGCAAATTCCACGTAAGCTTTTTTCCACAGATTTCTTCAAATTTCTGAATCTTTCTCTATAATCTTCTGGAACTAGTTCATACGCTTTCAGTATATGCTGCTTCACAATATCATAATCAAGTACTTGCTCAGCAGTTAAAGCTGTATAAACTTGTTGTGCCTTGCCTTTAATTACACTCTGTAACATCACTGGCCATTTCTCTGTTGGCCACTCTGAAATCAGAGCAAGTTTCGAAATGTTGGAAATATTATCCACTTCTGTTTCATTAAATGGAGGAGTTAATATAACTTATTGGCTAGCAACAAACTGCTTCCTAGAAGCAGAGGACTGATTCTCGGACGTTAATTTCTCCATCGCTAGCTCGAACTCCCTCTTTCTCTCAGCTTCTTTGGCTTCAAGTTCCCTCTGATTATTTGCAGCTTCTAACCAACTTAGTTCCAAGTCAGCTTTACATTGTTCTAACTTCATTTGTTCGATTTGTAACTGAATCTCTAGTTTACTTATTGGAAACATATCTAATATCGCTTCATCAAAAACACCCGAATCTACATAGTGTGACGCGATTTTTCTCTGAATTACAGGCTTTGTTGTAGCCTTCGAAATACCTTTAAGCTCCAACCTACTAGCAATCTCAGATACATCATTCTTTTTCACCTTTGCTAATAACTCCAGGTCTGGTGATGCCAGAAAGTCGTCAATATTCATTGAGAAAGTCGCCTGTGACGGTTGAGTCTTACAGTAAAGTGGTAGGTTACAGGTTTATTTATTTAGAGCCAACTGCAGCATTAGAGGTATGCATTTAGGATTAGTGCTGTGCATGGACTGCCAGATGTGGGGACCTTGGGAAACTCCCAGCCTAGGAATACACCTGCTCCAGACGCAATGAGATGAAGCTCCTTAGGGATCGTGTGAGGGATCTGGAGCAACAACTTGATGACCTTCAGCTAATTAGAGAAAGTGAGGAGGTGATCGATAGTACCTATAAAGAGATAGTGGACAGCACCTCCGTGACAGTCCCCCTCAGGAATCGATATATAGTTTTAGATACTGATGGAGAGGTTGATCTGAGAGGAAGACCACAATGAATGGGAATCTGGCACTCTGCCCAGTGCCGTGATTAAGAGAGCAAGGAGAAATGCTGTCGTTATAAGGGATTCCATCGTGAGGGGAACAAAATGAAGGTAGAAGCAAAAAGTAGTAAGGTGAAAAGTAAATGTGGCTTGCAGGCAAATCCTGGGCAAAAATCAAAAAGGGCTACTTTTCAACATAATTGTATAAGGGCTATGAGTGTTGTAAAAACAAGCCTAAAGGCTTTGTGTTTCAATGCGAGGACATTTGTAACAAGGTGGATGAACTGAATGTACAGATAGTTATTAATGAATATGATATAGTTAGAATCACAGAGACATGGCTCCAGGGTGACCAAGGATGGGAGCTCAACATCCAGGGATATTCACTATTCAGGAGCGATAGACAGGAAAGAAAAGGAGGTGGGATAGCCTTGCTGGTTAGAGAGGAGATTAACGCAATAGAAAGGAAGGACATTAGCCTGGAGGATGTGGAATCGATATGGATAGAGCTGCATAACACTAAGGGGCAAAAAACGCTGGTGGGAGTTGTGTACCTAACAGTAGTAGTGAGGTTGCGGATGGCATTAAACAGGAAATTAGAAATGTGTGCAATAAAGGAACAGCAGTTATAATGGGTGACTTCAATCTACATATAGATTGGGTGAACCAAATTGGTAAGGGTGCTGAGGAAGAGGATTTCTTGGAATGTATACGGGATGGTTTTCTGAACCAACTAGAGAGCAGGCCATTCTAGATTGGGTATTGAGCAATGATATGGTGGAATTCTTCATTAAGATGGAGAGTGACATAGTTAATTCTGAAACAAAGGTTCTGAACTTAAAGAAGGGTAACTTTGAAGGTATGAGACATGAATTAGCTAAGATAGACTGGCAAGTGATACTTAAAGGGTTGACGGTGGATGTGCAATGGCAAGCATTTAAAGATCGCATGGATGAACTACAACAATGCATGTTCATCTCAGTTTGGCAAAAGAATAAACCAGGGAGGGTATTGCACCAATGGCTGACAAGGGAAATTAGGGATAGTATCAAGTCCAATGAAGAAACATACAAATTAGCCAGAAAAAGCGGCACTCCTGAGGACTGGGAGAAATTCAGAGTCCAGCAGAAGAGGACAAAAGGCTTAATTAGGAAAGGGAAAAACGATTATGAGAGAAAGCTGGCAGGGAACATAAAAACAAGCTGTAAAAGCTTTTATAGATATGTGAAAAGAAAAAGATTGGTTAAGACAAATGTATGTCCCTTACAGTCAGAAATAGGTGAGTTGATCATGAGGAACAAGGACATGGGAGACCAATTGAATAACTACTTTGGTTCTGTCTTCACTAAGGAGGACATACATAATCTTCCGGAAATAATAGGGGTCTGAGGGTCGCGTGAGATGGAGGAACTGAGGGAAATATATGTTAGTTGGGAAGTGGTGTTAGGTAAATTTAAGGGATTAAAGACAGATTAATCTCCAGGGCTAGATGGTCTGCATCCCAGAGTGCTTAAGGAAGTAGCCCAAGAAATAGTGGATGCATTAGTGATAATTTTTCAAAACTCTTTAGATTCTGGATTAGTTCCTGAGGATTGCAGGGTGGCTAAAATAACCCCACTTTTTAAAAAAGGAGGGAGAGCGAAACCAGGGAATTATAGACTGGTTAGCCTGACATCGGTGGTGGGGAAAATGCTAGAGTCAGTTATCAAAGATGTGATAACAGCACATTTGGAAAGAGGTGATATCATTGGGCAAAGTCAGCATGGATTTGTGAAAGGAAAATCATGTCTGACGAATCTTAAAGAATTTTTCGAGGATGTAACTAGTAGAGTGGATAGGGGAGAACCAGTGGATGTGGTATATTTGGATTTTCAAAAGGCTTTTGACAAGGTCCCACACAGGAGATTAGTGTGCAAACTTAAAGCACATGGTATTGGGGTTATGGTATTGATGTGGATAGAGAACTGGTTGGCAGACAGGAAGCAAAGAGTGGGAATAAACGGGACCTTTTCAGAATGGCAGGCAGTGACTAGTGGGGAACCGCAAGACTCACTGCTGGGACTCCAGTTGTTTACAATATATATTAATGATTTAGACAAGGGAATTAAATGCAGCATCTCCAAGTTTGCAGATGACACGAAGCTGGGCGGCAGTGTTAGTTGTGAGGAGGATGCTAAGAGGATGCAGGGTGACTTGGATAGGTTAGGTGAGTGGGCAAATTCATGCCAGATGCAATTTAATGTGGATAAATGTGAGGTTATCCACTTTGGTTGCAAGAACAGGAAAACAGAATATTATCTGAATTGTGGCCGATTAGGTAAAGGGGAGGTGCAACGAGACCTGGGTGTCATTGTACACCAGACATTGAAAGTGGGCATGCAGGTACAGCAGGCAGTGAAAAAGTCAAATGGTATGTTGGCATTCATAGCAAAAGGATTTGAGTACAGGAGCAGGGAGGTTCTAGTACAGTTGTACTAGGCCTTGGTGAGACCGCACCTAGAGTATTCTGTGCAGATCTGGTCCCCTAATCTGAGGAAAGACATTCTTACCATAGAGGGAGTACAAAGAAGGTTCACCAGATTGATTCCTGGAATGGCAGGACTTTCATATGACGAAAGACTGGATTGACTGGGCTTATACTCGCTGGAATTTAGAATATTAAGGGGGATATTATTGAAATGTATAAAATTCTAAAGGGATTGGACAGGCTAGATGCAGGAAGATTGTTTCCGATGTTGGGGAAGTCCAGAACGAGGGGTCACAGTTTAAGGATAAAGGGGAAGCCTTTTAGGACCGAGATGAGGAGAAACTTCTTCACGCAGAGAGTGGTGAATCTGTGGAATTCTCTGCCACGGGAAACAGTTGAGGCCGGTCCATTGGCTATACTTAAGAGGAAGTTAGATCTGGCCCTTGTGGCTGAAGGGATTAGGGAGTATGGAGAGAAAGCAGGTACAGGGTTCTGAGTTGGATGATCAGCCATTTTCATACTGAATGGCAATGCAGGCTCAAAGGGCCAAATGGCCTACTCCTGCACCTATTTTCTATGTTTCATTGCTGCCGAATACCACCCACAAACCAATCAAACAAAAAAAAAATCGAGTATCCAAATCAGATCGATAATTAAACAAGCACTGAATCTCAAAAATGGAACATATCTCAGACGAGCGCCCAGTAGTCACGGTACATCTCTGGCAACAATGAATATAGAATTGAGACAGATTTTTTATAAACAGGTAAACAATTTATTAAACTCAGCTCAACAAAAATGAAAAGTAAACAAATGACTAACTTAACCAGAATTTAACTGCTATACTGCAACTCCAATAGTTCTTAAAGCAATAAATGTGAACACAGTTCTTAAAGTGGTAAATGTGAAAGTCCAAATGATTTATACAGTCAATTAGGACAGACTTTCCTGAAGTAACAAATTCCTCGACGACGTGATGTTACTGCTGATCCCAGCCGAAATATGCCTTGCCCAAAAGACTCACGATGAAGGAAATTAAATCGGCTTAAAAGTAACTGACCTTTTCCTTGGCCAGTAACACTGCCCAAACCCCTTCTGTTCTTACAAGGCAGGGGTTATCTCGGATGCAGGTTACTGCTTTGTAGAACGAAGATCCAGTAAGGTTGATCCTGTATTAAACCATCAACGACACCAACTTTACTCGATCCTTTAGGTTCCCATACTTCAATAAGTTCTTCACTCTCCAACTGAATTGCAAAGGTAGATCAAACCAAAACTGGCAACATTTGTTGAAGCTGCCATCAATAACCTTTAAGACTTAAGATAGAAAGTAAAACTCCACTTTAAAACAAAACTGTGCCATGAAACCAAATACACAGCATAACAGGGTAACTGACGACTTAAACAAGGTCTCAATACAAAAACTCCTGTGTCACAGCAGGCTTTCAAATTTTATAGCTATTGATAACATGTCATCACGTGACCTCACACTGGCTGGAAAATTACATCATGTGACCTCACACTAGTGGGAAATTACATCACCCCACCATCACAAGACCATTACATCATGCTCACCAGATACTCAATTACATCATGGTCATAAGACAGTCACAAGATACCCACGGGGGATGTAACACAAGTCACTGCATTTGCTGTAGTGATGATCATTCTGCAGTTGCCTCAGAAAGGTCTTCCTTCTTCCCAAACAGTGGCTTCCCCTCACAGGTAAGGCCCTTGACTGAATCGCACACATCTGTTTTCACCCTCTTCTCCTCTTGGACAGAGCATTAGCAAAGGTGTCCTGGTCCTCACCTTCTCCTCCATCAGCCTTTACGAGTTTATCCCTCACAATTGATGCCAGGATTTCAGCAGAACCATACTCCCATCCAATCTCCTTTCAGCTTTTCAAAGGGATCACTCCCTTTGTGATTCTCTTGTCCACTCTTCCACCCTAATAAACACTTCCGTATCCTGGGGTGCTTCCCCATACAACCACAGGAGATGCAATGCCCAAAATGGAACACAGAAAATGCTAGAAACACTGAACAGTTACTGATGATGGTTTACAGACAGAAAACAATGACAGTTTCTCTTTCCTCAGATACTGCCTGAACTGTTGGAGCTTTTCTGGAATTTCCTGTTTATCTTTCAGATTTTCAGCATCTGCAGTTTTCAAATGTAACACCTGTCCTTTAACCTCTCGCCTTCCCAGCACCCACGTAACCAAACTGTCTTTCCAGGTGAAGCAGTGACTAACTTGCACTTCCTGCAAATTCATGTCCTGCATTCGGAGTTCACAATGTGATCACAGTTAGTCATTGTCAGAGAGAGACACAGCATTGACCTTCAGACACCAAGTCTCCACCAACAACCCACCACCCATTTACACCAATTCCACATTCATCTCATTGATTGTTCATCTCAACGTCCCATCAACTCTCCCAAATCCCAGCACTCAACTACACACTGGGGGCAATTCACAGGAGTCAAGTGTATTTGTATCATCCCTCTCACCATTCCTTTCGTTCACCATCATTACCAGGGAGATGTTTGTATCTTTCATTGTAATGGCAGAATTGAAAATAAATCTAATTGGACCATTTCTTTGTTCTTCACTCTCCATTTCCCTGTTTCTGCCCACAAGGATGTACATTGACCTCTCATCCTTTTCTCTTCACGTTTATAGCAGCTTTTACACTCAGTTTACGTTACCCGCAAGCTCGATCTTGTGCTATTTCTCCCTTCCCATTGTATTTTTCCCCTCAGTTGCTAAAACCACCCCCAATCCTCAGGTTTGCTATTTTTTCTGCCTTTTTATGTTTCTCACCATTGGATCGACCATAGAAGATGGCGTTAGCAAACAATATGACCAATGGCAATGTCCTTCAAATGGTTCACAAAACTCATTCTTTTACTCCTTCTCCTTTCAAATATAATTCTACTAAACTGCATGGGATTGGAACCTGTGATTTACATTTTGACGGTGAGTTTTTGGGCCGATTGTGTGATCTGGCACTTTGCAGTCTCTGAGGGAGTTTGATGAGGTTTGGAGTGGAGTGTGCAGCCTGAGGCCAAGATGAAAGCATCTAGTAAGATTGAAATCAATGAAGATGAGAGCAAAAGGCGAGCAGGTGTTCAGAACGTTTGACCGGCCTTCCTCTCCCTCTCGCTCACTGCTGCTGGAGGAAGGTGCCGGAGTCTTTGACCCTGGACAATGTTTGATCTGCACAGTTTGTGGGCTGGACTTGTTTAGAATCTGCAGTTCATGTTATGTGGGTTTCGGTTTCTGGTTGCTCTCATTTCATTGCTATTTTTTCCCATTTTGATCGGATCAGCTCTGCTGCCTGCAGTCAATGAACAACACTGCACAGAATTGAACTGAACTGAACTAACCGGAACATTCCTGGACTGTTTCTAGGCTCTGTGGTTGGATGTTTAATGTTCTGTGTGTTGTTCACTCGTTTTTTGCCGTTTGGGTGTTTGATGTTTTCTCTGAATGGGTTCCATGGTGTTTCTTTGTCTCCTGGTTGGCTGTGGGAAGATGAGTCTCAGGGTTGTATTCTGCACAAATACTTTGATAAGAAATGTACTTTGAGTATTGAACTTTATTCTCTAAGTACTTTTGAAATCCATTAATTCTTTGTCTCAATTCCTTACCTTGTGCATTGAACACAGAGGTGGGAATGGCAGCTGGAAAAGGCCAGTGACAGACAACATCCAGTTACTGAACAGGAGGTGAAGCCTCCTACTGACCCAAGGGCAAAGTTTCCAGGGTCTGGAGGTTCCATGGACCAAGACCTGAGAACTGAACCCATTCCCCACTGCATGTCAGGACTAATCAGAAGAGGACACACATACTGTTATGCAGTCTCTGTCCTAATGGGCACTAAAGGTAAAATAAAAATCCAATCATTCACAATCAACCATTCAGATATTCCGGTGGTTTGGGATCTGGTTCACCTGGTAACGATTCCCACACTATCCCCGAGGCTCTCCAGGTTTCACTCTCCCCTGACACTTACCAGATTCTGTGGAGAATTTATAATACCGTGGAACCAAAAAGTCTGTTGGGGCATTAACACTGAATTACACCCGATTGTCCTGAAGGTCTGGTAGTCTTCCCCTCCACCATCAGATTTATCACTCTGTACTGCAATGAACTGCTGCCACAAACAACAAATTTCATCACATATACTGGTGATATTAAACCTGATTCTGACGGTCCAGCACCAATGACCCGAGTGTGTCTGATTGTCAGAGTTTGACTGGATATCTTTCGTACAAAACTGAATAGAATAGAATTGAATTGACTTTATTACTTACATCCTTCACTAACATTAGGAGTAAAAATCTTTGTCTTATGTCTCCATCTAAATGTGCAATGTGATGTACAAAGGCTGTAATAAATCTTGTCAAGAAGAAAAGAACAGCTTACAAAAGGTTCAGAGAGCTAGGTAATGTCAGAGATCTAGAAGATTATAAGGCTACTAGGAAGGAGCCAAAGAAGGAAATTAGGAGAGCCAGAAGGGGCCATGAGAAAGCCTTGGCAGACAGGATTGAGGAAAACCCCAAGGCATTCTACAAGTATGTGAAGATGCAAGAGGATCTGACATGAAAGAATAGGATCTATCAACTGTGACAGTGGGAAAGTGTGTATGGAACCGGAGGAAATAGCAGAGGTAATTAATGAATACTTAATTTCAGTATTCGCTTTGGAAAAGGATCTCGGTGATTGCAGTGATAACTTGCAGCAGACTGAAAAGCTTGATCATGTAGATATCAAGAAAGAGGATGTGCTGGAGCTTTTGGAAAGCATCAAGCTGGATAAATTGCCAAGGCTGGACGAAATGTAACCCAGGCTACTGTGGGAGGTGAGGGAGAAGATTGCTGAGCCTCTGGCGATGATCCTTGCATCATCAATGCAGATGGGAGAGGTTATGAGAATAAGTTGAGTGAACTCGGCCTTTTCTCCTTAGAGCAATGGAGGGTGAGAGGTGACCTGATAGAGGTGGTTAAGATGATTAGATGAATTGATTGTGTGGATAGTCAGAGGTTTTTTTCTCAGGGCTGAAATGGTTGCCACAAGAGGACACAGGTGTAAAGTGCTGGGGAGTAGGTACAGAGGAGATGTCAGGGTTAAGAGATTGGAATGGGCTGCCGGCAATGGTGGTGGAGACGGCTATGATAGGTTCTTTTAAGAGGCTTTTGGATAGGTACATGGAGCTTAGTAAATAGAGGGTTATAGATAAGCCTAGTAATTTCTAATGTACGGACGTCTGGCACAACTTTGTGGGCTGAAGTGCCTCTATTGTGCTGTAGGTTTTCAATGTTTCTATTTTTCTAATTTATAGTAATTTGTAATAAACAGAACAGTCAACATAACATAGAAATACATTGTATCAGCATGAACTAATCAGTCTGATGGCCTGCTGCAGGAAGCTGTCCTGGAGCCTGTTGCTCCTGGCTTTTATGCTGTGGTATTGTTTCCTGGATGGTAGCAGCTGGTAGAGTTTGTGGTTGGGATGACTCGGGTCCCCAGTGATCCTTCGGGCTCTTTTTACACACCTGTCTCCATAAATGTCGTGAACAGTGGGAAGTTCACATCTACAGATGCGCTGGGCTGTCCACACCACTCTCTGCAGAGCCCTGAGATTGAGGGAAGTACAATTCCCATACCAGGCAGTAACGCAGCCTCAAACGCAGCAGGATGCTCTCAATTGTGTCCCTGTCAAAAGATCTTAAGATGTATCTTAGGATTTGGGGACCCATACCAAATTTCCTCAACAGTCTGAAGTGCTTTTTTAACCACACAGCTGGTATGTACAGAACATGAGAGATCCTTGGTGATGTGTAGCTGTTCACCCTCTCCATCCCAGATCCATTCAATAGGGAACACACACAAAATGCTGGTGGAACACAGCAGGCCAGGCAGCATCTATAGGGAGAAGCAGTGTCGACGTTTCGGGCCTTCGTCAGGACTGCTGTGTTCCACCAGCATTTTGTGTGTGTTGCTTGAATTTCCAGCATCTGCAGATTTTCTCCTGTTTGTCCATTCAATAGGGGAGGGGTTTAATCTTTTTCTTAGACTAAATATATATTGATCTATAAATATATGACTTAAGACTACATTCTGTTCTTTCCATGAGATTTGCTTACAATATGTCAGTTCCACAACTCTAAAGCATCCAGTCAGTGGTGAGATTTAAAGGATATTGTATTGGACTGGTGGTGTGACAAAGGTCTGTTCCTGCTTTGCAGTGGTGGGAATGAGCTTCAGAGCCTTTTCCCCACCCACACCTACACAACCCCCCCCACACACACACACCTACACCACCCCCCCACACACACATCTACACACACCCCCCCCCACACACACACACACACCTACACACCCTTACACAACCCCCCCACACACACCTATACACCCCCCACCCACCCACACCTACACACCCTCCACACACACCCCTACACTACCCCCCCCACACACACTCACACGCACACACAATGACAGTACTGTGTAAAAGTCTCGGACATGTTACGTACCCCGTAACTGGGTCACTTACCAGCAAAGATAGAGAGCTCCGTTGAAGTCTGATGGTATTATTTTTAACAGTATTTATTGATAAAAATACACAAAAATAATATCAATGCAAACACACAGATAAGATACGTCGTCAATACTAAATCTAAAAGTGCGGGTATAATAATAATCAATAAGAAATAAGCTTTATCATTGTCTAGGGGATAATGTATTGTCCGATGGAAATATAAAAGTCACGCAATTCGTTCAAGCTGCAGCTTTTTGGTTGGAGAGAAAGACGGGTTAAAACTTGCCCATTCCTTTTATGATGTCAATTCTTCGAGAGTCGTTGGGAGTTGATTTCCCCGTTGTTAGCTAAATACCATTCTTCCATGGTAAAGGCCACCGATTCCGGGGCAAATGGAAACGGACGCACGTGGCCTTCCCACCGGTTTTCGCTATTACGGGATTGTTAGCGTTTCTTCTGGTGCGTCTGAGGGGCTGTTCCCACAGACCTTCTTTTATCCTGACTCACAGGGTCTCAGATGTCAATCAGGTTGGGATGATGCAATCCCTCCACCAACCTCCCCCTCGGTTCATTGCCTGGGGGCTTCGATGCATCGTACAGGATGCAATACACAAGTCCGTCTCCAAGAGACAATAGCCGGTAACAATGGGTCCACCTTTCGGAGGCCAGGACACATTCTAACTCTATGGATTCTGCATGTCTTTCTCTCATTTCCTAGGTCTCCTGAACTGACTTAATAGTGATCTTGCGATTCTCACAAAGGAGGGGGCTACCCCGCACCCTTTAGCCCCTCAGAGCTGTGGCACATTTGTAACAGACACATATCTATTCCAGGGTGCCTCAGTGTTTTGCACAGTACTGTATTTGTCAATGAGGAGCAAAGAGTGAGATTTTAATTCTGGTGGCATTAAAGGATGTTGGGAATGGCGAGGGTAGAGCTCCACAGGAAGGGTATGGAACAGGTGGCAGAGAAAGCCTGCCGGGGCAGGGATGGCACAGTTACACACGTACCCAGCCCTCAGACACCAGGCAAGGGCATTTCATTCCAAACAATTGGTTCACTGATAGTTACAGAATATCTCTCAGGGGCTTCCACTCCCTTCCCTCTCCCTGCCCCCATCCCACTCTCAGTCAGCAAAAGAGACCCATATCAGAATCAGGTTTATCATCACTCACAAATGCCACAAAATTAGTTTTTGTTTTCGTCAGTAGTACAACGCAATCCGTATCACTCCAGGACTGTCCAAAAGTCAAAGGCATTCTAGTGATATAAATATGCCTGAGGCTTCTGCACAGTACGGTACATAAAAATCAAAATGAAACTTCTGGGAATTCCATCATCAAGGACACCGACAGTCCCAGCCAAGCCCTCATCAGGGAGGAGGTACAGGAGCCCAGAGACCGACACCTCAATGTTCAACAACAGTTTCTGAACGTTGTTTACACTCCTCACTGCCTCTGGAAAGCAGCCAGCCAAACCAAAGACTCATCTACCCCAGATACTTTCTCCTCTCCCCTCTCCCATTGGGCAGGAGATACAAAAGCCTGAAAGCACATCCCACCGGGCTCAAGAAAAACTTCTGACCTCATTAATAAGCAAACGCTTTGAGAGGCTGGTCAAGGATGACATCTGCAGGATGTTACCACCCACACTGAACCCCCTACAATTCATCCACCGACACAACCGATCGACAGACGACGCAATAGCCACAGCTCCACACACCGTCCTTACACGTCTGGAGAAGAGGGATGCTTACATGAGAACACTGTTCTTGGACTACAGTTCAGAAATCAACACCATAAATCCCTCCAGGCTCAACAAGAAGCTCAGAGACCTCAGCCTTCACCCTGCCTCGTGTAGCTGTATCCTGGACTTCCTGTCAGATCACCAGCAGGTGGTAAGAGTGGGCTCCCTCACCTCTGCCCATGACTGTGTTGCCACCCACAACTCTAACTGCTCATTCAATTTGCTGATGACACTACACTGATTGGCCTAATCTCAAATACAATTGAGGCAGCCTACAGAGAAGAAGTCATCACCCTGATGCAGTGGTGTCAAGAATACAACCTCTCCCTGCATGTCACAGAAACAAAGGAGCTGGTTGTGGATCACAGGAGGAACAGAGACAGGCTCACCCATATTGACATCAATGGATCTGGGGTTGAGAGGGTGAACAGCTTTAAGTTCCTTGGCATCCACATCACCAAGGACCTCACCTGGTCTGTACACACCAGTTGTGTGGTGAAAAAGGCACAACAGCACCTCTTTCACCTCAGACTGTTGGAGAAGTTTGGTATTCCCCCCTTCCCCCCACAAATCCTAAGAACGTTCTACAGGGGCACAACTGAGAGCATCCTGACTGGCTGCATCACTGCCTGGTATGGGAACTGTACCTCCCTTGATCCACAGGACTCTGCAGAGGGTGGTGCGGACAGCCCAGGGCATCTGTAGATGGGAACTTTCCCATATCAGGACATTTACAACGATAGAAAAATACAACTGCTGATGCTGTGGATCCAATAATATGTACACAACGCTGGAAGAACTCAGCAGGTCAGGCAGCATCCGTGAGAAAAGAGTAGCCAACGTTTTGGGCCAAGGCCTTTCCTGATGAAGGGTCTCAGCCCGAAACATTGACTACTCTTTTCTCACGGGTGCTGCCTGGCCTGCTGAGTTCTTCCAGCGTTGTGTACGTATCATTTAAAAAGACAGGTGTGTAAAAAGGGCCCAAAGGATCATTGGGGACCACAGTCACCCAAACCACAAACTGTTCCAGCTGCTACCATCCGGGAAGCGGTTCTGCAGCAAAAAAGCCAGAACCAACAGGCTCTGGGACAGCTTCTTCCACCAGGCCATCAGACTGATTAATTCATGCTGATACAATTGTATTTCTATGTTATATTGACTGTCCTGTTGTATATACAACTTATTATAATTTACTGTTTCCATTCCTGTTTCCATCCAAGGGGGTCAGTGTGGACATGGTGGAGGATTACAAATATCTGGGGATACGAATTGACAATAAACTGGACAGGTCAAAGAACACTGAGACTGTCTACAAGAAGGGTCAGAGCCGTCTCTATTTCCTGAGTAGACTGAGGTCATTTAACATCTGCCGGACGATGCTGAGGATGTTCTATGAGTCTGTGGTGGCCAGTGCTATCATGTTTGCTGTTGTGTGCTGGGGCGGCAGGCTGAGGGTAGCAGACACCAGCAGAATCAACAAACTCATTCGCAAGGCCAGTGATTTTGTGGGGGTGGAACTGGACTCTCTGACAGTGGTGTCTGAAAGGAGGATGCTGTCCAAGTTGCATGCCATCTTGGACAATGACTCCCATCCACTCCATAATGTACTGGTTAGACACAGGAGTACATTCAGCCAGAGACTCATTCCACCAAGATGCAACACTGAGTGTCATAGGAAGTCATTCCTACCTGTGGCCATCAAACTTTACAACTCCTCCCTCAGAGTGTCAGACACCCTGAGACAATAGGCTGGTCCTGGACTTATTTCCACTTGGCATTATTGACTTATTACTATTTAATTACTTATGGTTTTATATTGCTATATTTCTACACTATTCTTGGTTGGTGTGACTGTAACAAAACTCAATTTCCTTCGGGATCAATAAAGTATGTCTGTCTGTCTATAAATTGCACATTGTACATTTAGATGGAGACGTAATGTAAGATTTTTACTCCTCATGTATATGAAGGATGTAAGTAATAAAGTCAATTCAATTTACCCACTGGTTTGAGATGATTGAAACAAAAACTTCACACCATTTTAAAAGTTTCATCCCTCAGTAGTTAATCAGATTAATTATTTAAATTAGCCCCACCTCCATCTGTTAGCTCAATACTGCACTGTAATGACTTGAAACCACATTTTTGAATGCTGTTTACATTGTGAATAGATGCTGGTATTGTGTATTTATACACTTTTCTTCCGTATCCTTACCTTAACCTCTAAATTTATTTTATATAATTCTTTATAGTTATTAAATATTTCATTGCATATCACGCCAGCACACCAACAGCAAATTCCTAGCAACACATACAAAACACTGGAAGAAATCAGCAGGTCAGGCAGTCTCTGTGGAAATGAATAAACGGTCAACGCTTCAGGCTGACACTCTTCATTAGGACGCTTTTGTATTTACATTAAATTCCTAACACGTGTCAATATTTATGGCAATTAGATTTCTTCCGAGATCCTCAAATGGTTCTCAATAGACAATTGACAATAGACAATAGGTGCAGAAGTAGACCATTCAGCCCTTCGAGCCTGCACCGTCATTCTGAGATCATGGCTGATCATCTACTATCAATACCCAGTTCCTGCCTTGTCCCCATATCCCTTGATTCCCCTATCCATAAGATACCTATCTAGCTCCTTCTTAAAAGCATCCAGAGAATTGGCCTCCACTACCTTCCGAGGCAGTGCATTCCAGACCCCCACAACTCTCTGGGAGAAGAAGTTTTTCCTTAACTCTGTCCTAAATGACTTACCCCTTATTCTCAAACCATGCCCTCTGGTACTGGACTCTCCCAGCATCTGGAACATATTTCCTGCCTCTATCTTGTCCAATCCCTTAATAATCTTATATGCTTCAATCAGATCCCCTCTCAATCTCCTTAATTCCAGCGTGTACAAACCCAGTCTCTCTAACCTCTCTGCGTAACACAGCCCAGACATCCCAGGAATTAACCTTGTGAATCTACACTGCACTTCCTCTACAGCCAGGATGTCCTTCCTTAACCCTGGAGACCAAAACTGTACACAATACTCCAGGTGTGGTCTCACCAGGGCCCTGTTCAATTGTAAAAGGATCTCCTTGCTCTTGTACTCAATTCCCTTTGTAATAAAGGCCAACATTCCATTAGCCTTCTTCACTGCCTGCTGCACTTGCTCATTCACCTTCAGTGACTGATGAACAAGGACTCCTGGATCTCTTTGTATTTCTCCCTTACCCAACTCTACACCATTCAGATAATAATCTGCCTTCCTGTTCTTACTCCCAAAGTGGATAACCTCACAGTTATTCACATTAAACATCATCTGCCAAGTATCTGCCCATTCACTTAGCCTATCCAAGTCATCCTGAATTCTCCTAACATCCTCATCACATGTCACAATGCCACCCAGCTTTGTGATGACTTGATGATGTTATTCTCAATGCCTTCATCTAAATCGTTGATGTAAATCATAAAAAGCTGTGGTCCCGATACCGAGCCCTGTGGCACCCCACTAGTCACTACCTGCCATTCCGAGGAACACCCATTCACCGTTACCCTTTGCTTTCTATCTGCCAACCAGTTTTCTATCCATGTCAATGCCTTCCCCCCCAATGCCATGAGCTCTGATTTTACCCGCCAATCTTCTATGTGGGACCTCATCAAATGGCTTCTGAAAATCGAGGTACACTACATCTACTGGATCTCTCTTGTCTAACTTCCTGGTTACATCCTCGAAAAACTCCAATAGATTAGTCAAGCATGATTTGCCCTTGGTAAATCCATGCTGGCTCGGCCCAATCCTATCACTGCTATCTAGATATGCCACTATTTCATCTTTAATAATGGACTCTAGCATCTTCCCCACTACTGATGTTAGGCTGACAGGACGTTAGTTCTCTGTTTTCTCCCTCCCTCCTTTCTTAAAAGTGGGATAACATTAGCCATTCTCCAATCCCCAGGAACTGATCCTGAATCTAAGGAACATTGGAAAATGATTACCAATGCATCCGCAATTTCCAGAGCCACCTCCTTTGGTACCCTAGGATGCAGACCATCTGGACCTGGGGATTTGTCAGCCTTCAGTCCCATCAGTCTACTCATCACCGTTACCTTCCTAATGTCAACTGTTTCATTTCCTCTCTTACCCTATGTCCTTGGCCCATCTATACATCTGGCAGACTGCTTGTGTCTTCCCTAGTGAAGACAGATCTAAAGTACTTATTACATTCTTCTGCAATTTCTCTGTTTCCCATGACAATTTCACCCAATTCATTCTTCAAGGGCCCAACATTGTTCTTAACTATCTTCTTTCTCTTCACATACCTAAAAAAGCTTTTGCTATTCTCCTTTATATTCCTGGATAGCTTGTGTTCGGACCTCATTTTTTCTCCCCGTATTGCCTTTTTAGTTAAGTTCTGTTGTTCCTTAAAAATTTCCCAATCATCTGTCCTCCCACTCACCTTAGCTCTGTCATACTTCCTTTTTTTTAATGCTATGCAATCTCTGACTTCCTTTGTCAACCACTATGGCCCCTTTCCCCCCTTTGAATCCTTCCTTTTCTGGGGGATGAACTGATTTTGCACCTTGTGCATTATTCCCAAGAATACCTGCCATTGCTGTTCCACTGTCTTTTCTGCCAGGATATCCGTCCAGTTAACTTTGGCCAGCTCCTCCCTCATGGCTCCATAGTCTCCTTTGTTCAACTGCAACACTGACACCTCCGATCTGCCCTTATCCTTCTCAAATTGCAGATAAAAACTTATCATATAATGGTCACAACCTCCTAATGGCTCCTTTACTTCAAGATCGCTTATCAAATCCTGTTCATTACACAACACTAAATCCAGAACAGCCTTGTCCCTGGTTGGCTCTCGTACAAGCTGTTCCAAGAATGCATCCAGTAGGCACTCTACAAACTCCCTATCCTGGGGTCCAGCACCAACTTGATTCTCCCAGTTCACCTGCATGTTGAAATCCCCCATAAATACCGCAACATTACCTTTGCCACATGCCAATGTTAACTGCCTATTCGACATGCACCCAATAACCATGCTACTGTTTGGTGGCCTGTAGACAACACCCATTTGAGTCCTTTTGCCCTTACTGTTCCTCAGTTCTATCCACACAGACTCTACTTCCCTTGATCCTATGTCCTCTCTTGCAAAGGACTGAATCTCATTCCTCACCAACAGGGCCACCCCACCCCCTCTGCCCACATTTCTGTCCCTAAGATAGCACGTATACCCTTGTACATTCATTTCCCAGGTCTTGTCTCCCTGCAGCCATGTCTCCGTAATCCCAACAACATCATAGTTACCCATTCGCACCTGAGCTTCAAGCTCATCCGCCTTATTTCTGACACTTCGTGCATTCAGATATAGAATTTTTAGCCCATTTCTCCTCTCTCTGTTTAAATCGCTGCCTATTGTGCTTAACCCAGCTCCCCGAACTCCCATCGGGCTATACGCCCCTAAATTTTGTTGTCCTTCCTAAATTTACTTATTCTTTCAACACATTTAACTCCATGTTCCGTCAGACCATCCTTCTGTACATGTGTCCTCCTTTTCACTTGTTCCGCCCCACCTTTCTCTACTACACACTTAATATTCCGGAACTGTGTAGTCCCCACCTGTCCTTTATTCTTCCTCTCGCTATCCTCCCTCACATTCTGAATCCCCGCCCCCTGCAAATTTAGTTTAAACTCCCCCGAGCAGCACTAGTAAACTTCCCTGCAAGAATGATAGTACCGCTCTGGTTCAGGTGTAAACCGTGCCGTCGGAACAGATCCCACCTTCCCTGGAACAAAGCCCAATTATCTAAAAACCTGAAGCCCTCCCTCCTGCACCATCCTCTCAGCCATGTATTAATCTGTATGATCCATCTGTTCCTTGCCTCACTCGCACGTGGCACAGGTAGCAATCCTGAGATTGTTACCCTGGTGGTCCTGCTCTTCAGCTTTGCACCTAACTCCCTGAACTCACTACGCAGGACCCCCTCACTCAACCTACTCACGTCGTTGGTCCCTACATGGACCACAACATCTGGGTTCTTGCCCTCCCTCTCGAGAATAACCTGCACCCGATCTGAGATGTCCCGGACCCTGGCACCAGGGAGGCGACATACCATCTGGGACTCCCGATCTTCCCGATCTAGTACGATAAGATGGAGACTTGACCTCACAATCGACCTCATCATGCCCTTTCACCTCACAGTCTGCTTGCACTGAGCTTTCTGGAGAACTGTAACACTTCATACCTCATTCCATTGATGTACATATTCCTTTGTACCACCTCAATGTACCGGAGTTCTGTATGACTGATGCACCATCAATAACTCACACTGAGACGTAAGGCGAGATATCGGCTTTTATTGACTGGAAGAAGGAACCAGGAGTGAGTGTCCATCATACTATGTCCTGGAGACTGAGGCCGAGCGTCAGGCCTCAGATCGCCTTTATACAGGGGCCTGTGGGAGGAGCCACAGGAGCAGTCAGCAGGGGGCGTGTCCAGACAGGCACATAGTTCACCACATTCACCCCCCCTTTGTTTGAAAGAGTCCCCATGTGGCGAAGTTTCTTACAAGTCAAGCCTATCAGGTGGTCGAATCTGTCGCTGCGATCTACGTAGCACCGGCTGTGATCGCATAGATGCCGGCGACATTGGTGATTGCACAGGGGACGGAGGTTGCGCTTGTTCCTGCCCACTAGGCGCCGGTGATCCCTCACGCATGTGCGAGGCTCCTGGTATAAATGCGTATGAAACGCCCGGTATACAAGTGTCGTGAGGAGTCTGTGTAGGGCCTGGTGAGCACGGTGTCAACTCTGGTGCAGGGTTCATAGTTACCGGAGAGCCTTCAGGGTAGTGGTCTGCTGCACCTGCGGGTGCCAGGTCGCGGATGGAGACCGTTTCCTCCCGCCCATCAGGTAAGACCACATAAGCATACTGGGGGTTTGCATGTAGAAGGTGAACCCTCTCTACCAGCGGGGAGTATTTATTGCTCCTCATATGTTTCCGGAGCAGCACTGGCCCCGGGGACATCAGCCAAACTGGTAGGGTGGTCCCAGTGACAGACTTCCTGGGAAAAGAGAATAGGCGTTCGTGAGGGGTGGCAATGGTGGATGTACATAACAGAGAGCGGATAGAGTGCAGTGCCTCAGGGAGGACCTCCTGCCATTGAGAGACCGGCAACCCTTTCGACTTAAGGGCTAAAAGTGTGGCCTTCCACACTGTGGCATTCTCCCGCTCCACCTGGCCATTACCCCGGGGATTATAACTCGTGGTCCGACTGGTAGCAATGCCCCTAGCTAGCAAGTACTGGCGCAGCTCCTCACTCATAAAGGAGGACCCTCTATCGCTGTGGATATAGCAGGGATACCCGAACAGAGTGAAGAGCTGGCGCAGGGCTTTTATGATGGACGTGGCAGTGGTGTCGGGGCAGGGGATGGCAAAGGGGAACCGTGAGTACTCGTCGATAACACTGAGAAAATAGACATTGCGGTCAGTGGAGGGAAGGGGGCCCTTAAAGTCAACACTCAGTCGTTCAAAAGGGCGGGTGGCCTTGACAAGTTGTGCTGTGTCAGGACGGTAGAAGTGCGGTTTGCACTCAGCGCAAATTTGGCAGTCCCTGGTCATCGTCCTGATGTCCTCCAGGGAGTATGGCAGGTTCCGAGCTTTCACAAAATGGTAAAATCGGATGACCCTCGAGAGTAGAATTCTGTGCATAACGGCGGGTTCAGTTGCACGAACCTCCTCCAAGTACGATTGGAAGCATGCAAGCCAGTGTTCAAAAGCGAGAGCTGCTTCAGGGTCTTGAGGGTCCAAATCCAACCTTTCCGGACGCAAAACAGTTTCCATGTTTTAAAACTTCCAGTCAATAAAATTGATGCACCATCAATAACTCACACTGAGACGTAAGGCGAGATATCGGTTTTTATTGACTGGAAGAAGGAACCAGGAGTGAGTGTCCATCATACTATGTCCTGGAGACTGAGGCCGAGCGTCAGGCCTCAGATCGCCTTTGGGAGGAGCCACAGGAGCAGTCAGAAGGGGGCGTGTCCAGACAGGCACATAGTTCACCACAATGACATATAAAAGAAAAGTTTTACATGTCCCTCCAATTTACCATTACAGTCAGGGTCTGGAATTGAACTGAAAACCCGAACACTACCTCCTTCTCTCTCTCAGCTGGCACCGGTGTGTTGTGTTTATTTGTTCATGTAAATTGTGTCTAATTCCAGTCACGTGAACAAATGATCTTTGTCATGTTTGTAATGTACTGTGCTGTTCAAAAAGCGAATGGCCGTGTCATTTATTTAGACTCTGTATACTTATGCCTCGGACAACAGACTTCAGCTTGCAAAGCTGCAGTTCCCCGAAAGAAAAAGCTTGTTCAGTCAGCAATCTGTTGTGGTGACACCACAGTCTCCGAGCGCGGAATGGAGACTGTGGCTCTCGGATTCACATCTGAAGTCATTCCCTTACCTTCGGCACCGACCACACCAAGCTGGAGCAGAAGCGAGAAAAGGCGAACGAGTGAAAATATCCGGAGGCTGAGAAGCGACATAAACTTCTCAAGCGGGGGTTGACGATTCTTGTGCCCGACGCTCATCCGATCCACGCCTCTTCCCGACCGATCGGTGCCGGACCTGCTCCGGGATACTGACCCCGTTCGCTGGCGGACAGAGAGCAGAGGAGGGTCTGCACACCGGCTCACGGAGCTCCCCAGCGGGAAGTGGAGGAGAGTGATGTGGAGTGAACTCATAGCGATTGGTAAACAGTAAAGCTGAACACGGGCAGAACGATTCCAGGTGAACAGACAACGATTAAACTGTTAACAAGCTCCTGGTTCCCTCGGTCCAGTTCAAATTTCCTGCTTTGTGATTGACGCGGAGGAGGAGCGAAAATTTACACGAAGAGGTAAAACATGTTTGTTTCAGGACTTTCTTTGTAATTTCACAAATAGATTTTGTTCATATTAATAAATACACTAAAAGAAAAACAATACAAAATGTTTAACATCCTCATTATCATATCGTACTTTAGATCTGTCTTCACCAGGGAGGACACAAGCAATCTCCCAGATGTATGGATGAGCCAGGGACATAAGATATCAGAGGAATTGAGACAGATTGACATTAGGAAAGAAACTGTGATGAGTAGACTGGTAGGACTGAAGGCTAATAAATCCCTGGGTCCAGATGGTCTGCATCCGAGGGTTCCAAAAGAGGTGGCTCAGGAAATTGTGGATGCATTGGTAATCATTTTCCAATGTTCCTTAGATTCAGGATCAGTTCCTGAAGATTGGAGAGTGGCTAATGTTGTCCCACTTTTCAAGACGGGAGGGAAGGAGAAAACGGAGAACTATCGCCCTGTTAGCCTAACGTCAGTCGTGGGGAAGATGCTCGAGTCCATTATTAAGGACGAAATAGTAGCACATCTTGATGGCAGAAATAGGATTAGGCCGAGCCAGCATGGATTTACCAAGGGCAAATAATGCTTGACTAATCTGTTGGAGTTTTTTGAGGGTGTAACAAGGGTAAGCCAGTGGATGTTGTGTACCTAGATTTTCAGAAGGCATTCGATAAGATGCCACATAGGAGATTGATGAGTAAAATCAGAGCTCATGGCATTGGGGGCAGGGTTTCAACATGGATAGAAAACTAGTTGGCAGATAGAAAGCAAAGGGTAGCAGTGAATGGGTGTTTCTCGGACTGGCTGGAGGTGACTAGTGGGGTACCACAGGGCTCTGTATTGGCACCACAGCTCTTTACGATGTATGTCAATGATTTAGATGAGGGCATTGAAAACTATATCAGCAAGTTTGCTGACAATACTAAACTGGGTGGCAGTGTGACATGTGAAGAGGACGTTAGGAGAATACAGGGAGACTTGGATAGGCTGAGTGAGTGGGCAGATACTTGGCAGATGTCATTCAATGTGAATAAATGTGAAGTTATCCACTTTGGAAGCAGGAACAAGAGGGCAGAGTATTGTCTGAACGGTGTAGAGTTAGGCAAGGGAGAAATGCAAAGAGACCTAGGAGTCCTAGTTCACCAGTCAATGAAGGTGAATGAGCAAGTGCAACAGGCAGTGAAGAGGGCAAATGGAATGTTGGCCTTTGTTACAAGGGGAATTGAGTACAAGAGCAAGGATGTCCTTTTGCATTTGTACAGGGCCCGGGTGAGACCACACCTGGAATATTGTGTACAGTTTTGGTCTCCAGGTTTAAGGAAGGACATTCTGGTAATTGAGGAAGTGCAGCGTAGATTCACTAGGTTGATTCCTGGGATGGCGGGGATGTCTTACGCAGAGAGATTGGAGAGATTGGGCTTGTACATGCTGGAATTGAGGAGATTGAGAGGGGATCTGATTGAAACGTTTAAGATAATTAAAGGATTTGATAGGATTGAGGCAGGAAATATGTTCCAGATGTTGGGAGAGTCCAGTACCAGAGGGCATGGATTGAGAATAAGAGGTCAGTTATTTAAAACAGGGTTGAGGAAGAGCTTCTTCTCCCAGAGAGTTGTGGAGGTGTGGAATGCACTGCCTCAGAGGACAGTGAAGGCCAATTCTCTGGATGCTTTCAAGAAGGAGCTAGATAGATATCTGATGGATAGGGGATCCAAAGGATATGGGGAGAAGGCAGGGACTGGGTATTGATAGTGAATGATCAGCCATGATCTCAGAATGGCGGTGCAGACTCGAGGGGCCGAATGGTCAACTTCTGCACCTATTGTCTATTATCTACTGTCTATATGGTCAATAAATTCAACAGTGCTACCTCTGTAAATAATCTACTGCCATCCATGTGTTACCATGAGCTGACGTTGTCTGAGGGACACACCAGCTGACTCAGGGCTTCCCTGTCCAGGACCAGAGTGGCTCCACAGAGATCCACAGAGCTTCAGTGAGTCCTCATACAACCTCACTGTGCCAGTCAGAAGCTGTCATTACACACACCTCACTGTGCCAGTCAGAAGCTGTCACTACAGGCACCACACTGTGCCAGTCAGAAGCTGTCATTTCAGACTCCTCCCTGTGCCAGTCAGAAGCTGTCATTACAGGCACCTCACGGTGCCAGTCAGAAGCTGTCATTACAGGCACATCACTGTGCCAATCAGAAGCTGTCATTACATGCACCTCACTGTGCCAGTCAGAAGCTGTCATTATAGACACCACACTGGGCCAGTCAGAAGCTGTCATTACAGACACCTCCCTGTGCCAGTCAGAAGCTGTCATTACAGGGACCTCACGGTGCCAGTCAGAAGCTGTTATTACACGCACCTCACTGTGCCAGTCAGAAGCTGTCATTACGTGCACCTCACTGTGCCAGTCAGAAGCTGTCATTACACAGACCTCACTGTGCCAGTCAGAAGCTGTCACTACAGGCACCACACTGTGCCAGTCAGAAGCTGTCATTGCACAGACTTCACTGTGCCAGTCAGAAGCTGTCACTACAGGCACCACACTGTGCCAGTCAGAAGCTGCCATTATACGCACCTCACTCTGCCAGTCAGAAGCTGTCATTACAGTCACCTCACCATGCCAGTCAGAAGCTGTCATTACAGACACCTCACTGTGCCAGTCAGAAGCTGTCATTATAGACACCTCACTGGGCCAGTCAGAAGCTGTCATTACAGACTCCTCCCTGTGCCAGTCAGAAGCTGTCATTACACACACCTCACTGTGCCAGTCAGAAACTGTCATTACACACATCTCACTGTGCCAGTCAGAAGCTGTCACTACAGGCACCACACTGTGCCTGTCAGAAGCTGTCATTACAGGCACCTCACTGTGCCAGTCAGAAGCTGTCATTACAGGCACCTCACTGTGCCTGTCAGAAGCTGTCATTACATGCACATCACTGTGCCAGTCAGAAGCTGTCATTATAGACACCTCACTGTGCCAGTCAGAAGCTATCATTAGAGGCACCTCACGGTGCCAGTCAGAAGCTGTTATTACACGCACCTCACAGTGCCAGTCAGAAGCTGTCAATACAGGCACCTCACTGTGCCAGTCAGAAGCTGTCATTACATGCTCCTCACTGTGCCAGTCAGAAGCTGTCATTATAGACACCTCACTGTGCCAGTCAGAAGCAGTCATTACACGCACCTCACTGTGCCAGTCAGAAGCTGTCATTACACACACCTCACTGTGCCAGTCAGATGCTTTCATTACATGCACCTCACTGTGCCAGTCAGAAGCTGTCATTACACACACCTCACTGTGCCAGTCAGAACCTGTTATTACACACACATCACTGTGCCTATCAGAAGCTGTAATTACATGCACCTCACTGTGCCAATCAGAAGCTGTCATTATAGACACCTCGCTGGGCCAGTGAGAAGCTATCATTACAGGCTCCTCCCTGTGCCAGTCAGAAGCTGTCATTACACGCACCTCACTTTGCCAGTAAGAAGCTGTCATTACACGCATCTCACTGTGCCAGTCAGAAGCTGTCACTACAGGCACCACACTGTGCCAGTCAGAAGCTGTCATTACACACATCTCACTGTGCCAGTCAGAAGCTGTTATTACACGCACCTCACTGTGCCATTCAGAAGCTGTCATTACAGGCACCTCACTGTGCCAGTCAGAAGCTGTCATTACACGCACTTCACTGTGCCAGTCAGAAGCTGTCATTACACAACCTACCTGTGCCAGTCAGAAGCTGTCACTACAGGCACCACACTGTGCCAGTCAGAAGCTGTCATTAAAGGCAACTCACTGTGCCAGTCAGAAGCTGTCATTACACGCACATCACTGTGCCAGTCAGAAGCTGTCATTACACACACCTCACTGTGCTAGTCTGAAGCTGTCATTATAGACACCTCACTGTGTCAGTCAGAAGCTGTCATTACAGAGACCTCACCGTGCCAGTCAGAAGCTGTCATTACAGGCACCTCACTGTTCCAGTCAGAAGCTGTCATTACAGGCACCTCACGGTGCCAGTCAGAAGCTGTCATTACAGACACCTCAGTGTGCCAGTCAGAAGCTGTCGTTACAGATACCTCACTGTGCCAGTCAGAAGCTGTCATTACAGACACCTCACTGTGCCAGTCAGAAGCTGTCATTACACAGACCTCACTGTGCCAGTCAGAAGCTGTCATTACAGACACCTCCCTGTGCCAGTCAGAAGCTGTCATTACAGGCCCCTCACTGTGCCAGTCAGAAGCTGTCATTACAGACACCTCCCTGTGCCAGTCAGAAGCTGTCATTACAGGCCCCTCACTGTGCCAGTCAGAAGCTGTCATTACAGACACCTCACCGTACCAGTCAGAAGCTGTCATTGCAGGCACCTCACTGTGCCTGTCAGAAGCTGTCATTACATGCACCACACTGTGCCAGTCAGAATCTGTCATTATAGACACATCACTGTGCCAGTCAGATCCTCTCATTAGAGACACCTCCCTGTGCCAGTCAGAAGCTGGCATTACACGCACCTCACTGAGCCAGTCAGAAGCTGTCACTACAGGCATCACACTGTGCCAGTCAGTAGCTGTGATTACACGCACCTCACTGTGCCAGTCAGAAGCTGTCATTATAAACACCTCCCTGTGCCAGTCAGAAGCTGTCATTACACGCACCTCACTGTGCCAGTCAGAAACTGTCATTACACCTACCTACCTGTGCCAGTCAGAAGCTGTCACTACAGGCACCACTCTGTGCCAGTCAGAAGCTGTCTTTACACGCACCTCACTGTGCCAGTCAGAAGTTGTCATTACACGCACCTCACTGTGCTTGTCAGAAGCTGTCATTATAGACACCTCACTGTGCTAGTCAGAAGCTGTCATTACAGACACCTCCCTGTGCCAGTCAGAAGCTGTTATTACAGACACCTCACTGTGCCAGTCAGAAGCTGTCATTACAGACACCTCACAGTGCCAGTCAGAAGCTGTCATTACACGCACATCACCGTGCCAGTCAGAAGCTGTCATTACATGCACCTCACTGTGCCAGTCAGAAGCTGTCATTATAGACACCTCCCTTTGCCAGTCAGAAGCTGCCATTACAGGCACCTCACGGTGCCAGTCAGAAGCTGTTATTACACGCACCTCACTGTGCCAGTCAGAAGCTGTCATTACAGGCACCTCACTGTGCCAGTCAGAAGCTGTCATTACACAAAACACACTGTGCCAGTCAGAAGCTGTCACTACAGGCACCATACTGTGCCAGTCAGAAGCTGTCATTATACGCACCTCACTCTGCCAGTCAGAAGCTGTCATTACCCGCTCCTAACTGTGCAAGTCAGAACCTGTCATTATAAACACCTCACTGTGCCAGTTCGAACCTGTCATTACAGACACCTCCCTGTGCCAGTCAGAAGCTGTCATTACATGCACTACAATGTGCCAGCCAGACGCTGTCATTACACAGACCTGACTGTGCCAGTCAGAAGCTGTCACTACAGGCACCACACTGTGCCAGTCTGAAGCTGTCATTACACAGACTTTCACTGTGCCAGTCAGAAGTTGTCACGACAGGCACCACACTGTGCCAGTCAGAAGCTGGCATTATACGCACCTCACTGTGCCAGTCAGAATCTGTCATTACACGCTCCTCCCTGTGCCAGTCAGAAGCTGTCATTATAGACAGCTCACTCTGCCAGTCAGAACCTGTCATTACAGACACCTCCCTGTGCCAGTCAGAAGCTGTCATTACATGCACCTCACTGTGCCAGTCAGAAGCTGTCATTACACACATCTCACAGTGCCAGTCAGAAGCTGTCACTACAGGCACCACACTGTGCCAGTCAGATGCTGTCATTACATGCACCTCACTGTGCCAGTCAGAAGCTGTCATTATAGACACCTCCCTGTGCCAGTCAGAAGCTGTCATTACAGACAACTGCCTATGCCATTCAGAAGCTGTCATTACACGCACCTCACTGTGCCAGTCAGAAGCTGTCATTACACACACCTCACTGTGCCAGTCAGAAGCTGTCATTACAGACACCTCACTGTGCCAGTCAGAAGCAGTCATTACACGCAACTCACTGTGCCAGTCAGAATCTGTCATTACAGACACCTCCCTGTGCCAGTCAGAAGCTGTCATTACTGGCACCTCCCTGTGCCAGTCAGAAGCTGCCATTACATGCACCTCACAGTGCCAGTCAGAAGCTGTCATTACAGGCACCACACTGTGCCAGTCAGAAGCTGTCATTACTCGCAACTCACTGTGCCAGTCAGAAGCTGTCATTACACACACCTCACTGTGCCAGTCAGAAGCTGTCACTAAAGGCACCACACAGTGCCAGTCAGAAGCTGACATTACAGGCACCTCACTGTGCCAATCAGAAGCTGTCATTACACACATCTCACTGTGCCAGTCAGAAGCTGTCACTACAGGCACCACACTGTGCCAGTCAGATGCTGTCATTACAGGCACCTCACGGTGCCAGTCAGAAGCTGTTATTACACGCACCTCACTGTGCCAGTCAGAAGCTGTCATTACAGGCACCTCACTGTGCCAGTCAGAAGCTGTCATTACAGACCCCTCACTGTGCCCGTCAGAAGCAGTCACTACAGGCACCACACTGTGCCAGTCAGAAGCTGTCATTACACGCTCCTCACTGTGCCAGTCAGAAGCTGTCATTATAGACACCTCACTGTGCCAGTCAGAACCTGTTATTACACACACATCACTGTGCCTATCAGAAGCTGTAATTACATGCACCTCACTGTGCCAATCAGAAGCTGTCATTATAGACACCTCGCTGGGCCAGTGAGAAGCTATCATTACAGGCTCCTCCCTGTGCCAGTCAGAAGCTGTCATTACACGCACCTCACTTTGCCAGTAAGAAGCTGTCATTACACGCATCTCACTGTGCCAGTCAGAAGCTGTCACTACAGGCACCACACTGTGCCAGTCAGAAGCTGTCATTACACACATCTCACTGTGCCAGTCAGAAGCTGTTATTACACGCACCTCACTGTGCCATTCAGAAGCTGTCATTACAGGACCTCACTGTGCCAGTCAGAAGCTGTCATTACACGCACTTCACTGTGCCAGTCAGAAGCTGTCATTACACACATCTCACTGTGCCAGTCAGAAGCTGTTATTACACGCACCTCACTGTGCCATTCAGAAGCTGTCATTACAGGCACCTCACTGTGCCAGTCAGAAGCTGTCATTACACGCACTTCACTGTGCCAGACAGAAGCTGTCATTACACACACCTACCTGTGCCAGTCAGAAGCTGTCACTACAGGCACCACACTGTGCCAGTCAGAAGTTGTCATTAAAGGCAACTCACCGTGCCAGTCAGAAGCTGTCATTACACGCACATCACTGTGCCAGTCTGAAGCTGTCATTACACACACCTCACTGTGCTAGTCTGAAGCTGTCATTATAGACACCTCACTGTGTCAGTCAGAAGCTGTCATTACAGAGACCTCACCGTGCCAGTCAGAAGCTGTCATTACAGGCACCTCACTGTTCCAGTCAGAAGCTGTCATAACAGACACCTCTCTGTGCCAGTCAGAAGCTGTCATTACAGACACCTCAGTGTGCCAGTCAGAAGCTGTCGTTACAGATACCTCACTGTGCCAGTCAGAAGCTGTCATTACAGACACCTCACTGTGCCAGTCAGAAGCTGTCATTACACACACCTCACTGTGCCAGTCAGAAGCTGTCATTACAGACACCTCCCTGTGCCAGTCAGAAGCTGTCATTACAGGCCCCTCACTGTGCCAGTCAGAAGCTGTCATTACAGACACCTCACCGTGCCTGTCAGAAGCTGTCATTACAGGCACCTCATTGTGCCAGTAAGAAGCTGTCATTACACGCATCTCACTGTGCCAGTCAGAAGCTGTCACTACAGGCACCACACTCTGCCAGTCAGAAGCTGTCATTACACACATCTCACTGTGCCAGTCAGAAGCTGTTATTACACGCACCTCACTGTGCCATTCAGAAGCTGTCATTACAGGCACCTCACTGTGCCAGTCAGATGCTGTCATTACACGCACTTCACTGTGCCAGTCAGAAGCTGTCATTACACACACCTACCTCTGCCAGTCAGAAGCTGTCACTACAGGCACCACACTGTGCCAGTCAGAAGCTGTCATTAAAGGCAACTCACTGTGCCAGTCAGAAGCTGTCATTACACGCACCTCACTGTGCCAGTCAGAAGCTGTCATTACAGAGACCTCACTGTGCCCGTCAGAAGCAGTCACTACAGGCACCACACTGTGCCAGTCAGAAGCTGTCATTACACGCTCCTCACTGTGCCAGTCAGAAGCTGTCATTATAGACACCTCACTGTGCCAGTCAGAACCTGTTATTACACACACATCACTGTGCCTATCAGAAGCTGTAATTACATGCACCTCACTGTGCCAATCAGAAGCTGTCATTATAGACACCTCGCTGGGCCAGTGAGAAGCTATCATTACAGGCTCCTCCCTGTGCCAGTCAGAAGCTGTCATTACACGCACCTCACTTTGCCAGTAAGAAGCTGTCATTACACGCATCTCACTGTGCCAGTCAGAAGCTGTCACTACAGGCACCACACTGTGCCAGTCAGAAGCTGTCATTACACACATCTCACTGTGCCAGTCAGAAGCTGTTATTACACGCACCTCACTGTGCCATTCAGAAGCTGTCATTACAGGCACCTCACTGTGCCAGTCAGAAGCTGTCATTACACGCACTTCACTGTGCCAGTCAGAAGCTGTCATTACACACATCTCACTGTGCCAGTCAGAAGCTGTTATTACACGCACCTCACTGTGCCATTCAGAAGCTGTCATTACAGGCACCTCACTGTGCCAGTCAGAAGCTGTCATTACACGCACTTCACTGTGCCAGACAGAAGCTGTCATTACACACACCTACCTGTGCCAGTCAGAAGCTGTCACTACAGGCACCACACTGTGCCAGTCAGAAGTTGTCATTAAAGGCAACTCACCGTGCCAGTCAGAAGCTGTCATTACACGCACATCACTGTGCCAGTCTGAAGCTGTCATTACACACACCTCACTGTGCTAGTCTGAAGCTGTCATTATAGACACCTCACTGTGTCAGTCAGAAGCTGTCATTACAGAGACCTCACCGTGCCAGTCAGAAGCTGTCATTACAGGCACCTCACTGTTCCAGTCAGAAGCTGTCATAACAGACACCTCTCTGTGCCAGTCAGAAGCTGTCATTACAGACACCTCAGTGTGCCAGTCAGAAGCTGTCGTTACAGATACCTCACTGTGCCAGTCAGAAGCTGTCATTACAGACACCTCACTGTGCCAGTCAGAAGCTGTCATTACACACACCTCACTGTGCCAGTCAGAAGCTGTCATTACAGACACCTCCCTGTGCCAGTCAGAAGCTGTCATTACAGGCCCCTCACTGTGCCAGTCAGAAGCTGTCATTACAGACACCTCACCGTGCCTGTCAGAAGCTGTCATTACAGGCACCTCATTGTGCCAGTAAGAAGCTGTCATTACACGCATCTCACTGTGCCAGTCAGAAGCTGTCACTACAGGCACCACACTGTGCCAGTCAGAAGCTGTCATTACACACATCTCACTGTGCCAGTCAGAAGCTGTTATTACACGCACCTCACTGTGCCATTCAGAAGCTGTCATTACAGGCACCTCACTGTGCCAGTCAGATGCTGTCATTACACGCACTTCACTGTGCCAGTCAGAAGCTGTCATTACACACACCTACCTCTGCCAGTCAGAAGCTGTCACTACAGGCACCACACTGTGCCAGTCAGAAGCTGTCATTAAAGGCAACTCACTGTGCCAGTCAGAAGCTGTCATTACACGCACCTCACTGTGCCAGTCAGAAGCTGTCATTACACACACCTCACTGTGCTAGTCTGAAGCTGTCATTATAGACACCTCACTGTGTCAGTCAGAAGCTGTCATTACAGAGACCTCACCGTGCCAGTCAGAAGCTGTCATTACAGGCACCTCACTGTTCCAGTCAGAAGCTGTCATAACAGACACCTCTCTGTGCCAGTCAGAAGCTGTCATTACAGACACATCAGTGTGCCAGTCAGAAGCTGTCGTTACAGATACCTCACTGTGCCAGTCAGAAGCTGTCATTACAGACACCTCACTGTGCCAGTCAGAAGCTGTCATTACACACACCTCACTGTGCCAGTCAGAAGCTGTCATTACAGACACCTCCCTGTGCCAGTCAGAAGCTGTCATTACAGGCCCCTCACTGTGCCAGTCAGAAGCTGTCATTACAGACACCTCACCGTGCCTGTCAGAAGCTGTCATTACAGGCACCTCATTGTGCCAGTCGGAAGCTGTCATTACAGACACCTCACTGTGCCAGTCAGAAGCTGTCATTGCGGGCATCTCACTGTGCCAGTCAGAAGCTGTCATTACATGCACCTCTCTGTGCCAGTCAGAAGCTGTCATTACAGGCCCCTCACTGTGCCAGTCAGAAGCTGTCATTACAGACACCTCCCTGTGCCAGTCAGAAGCTGTCATTACAGGCACCTCATTGTGCCAGTCAGAAGCTGTCATTACAGACACCTCACCGTACCAGTCAGAAGCTGTCATTGCAGGCACCTCACTGTTCCAGTCAGAAGCTGTCATAACAGACACCTCTCTGTGCCAGTCAGAAGCTGTCATTACAGACACCTCAGTGTGCCAGTCAGAAGCTGTCGTTACAGATACCTCACTGTGCCAGTCAGAAGCTGTCATTACAGACACCTCACTGTGCCAGTCAGAAGCTGTCATTACACACACCTCACTGTGCCAGTCAGAAGCTGTCATTACAGACACCTCCCTGTGCCAGTCAGAAGCTGTCATTACAGGCCCCTCACTGTGCCAGTCAGAAGCTGTCATTACAGACACCTCACCGTGCCTGTCAGAAGCTGTCATTAAAGGCACCTCATTGTGCCAGTAAGAAGCTGTCATTACACGCATCTCACTGTGCCAGTCAGAAGCTGTCACTACAGGCACCACACTCTGCCAGTCAGAAGCTGTCATTACACACATCTCACTGTGCCAGTCAGAAGCTGTTATTACACGCACCTCACTGTGCCATTCAGAAGCTGTCATTACAGGCACCTCACTGTCCCAGTCAGAAGCTGTCATTACACACACCTACCTCTGCCAGTCAGAAGCTGTCACTACAGGCACCACACTGTGCCAGTCAGAAGCTGTCATTAAAGGCAACTCACTGTGCCAGTCAGAAGCTGTCATTACACGCACCTCACTGTGCCAGTCAGAAGCTGTCATTAAACACACCTCACTGTGCTAGTCTGAAGCTGTCATTATAGACACCTCACTGTGTCAGTCAGAAGCTGTCATTACAGAGACCTCACCGTGCCAGTCAGAAGCTGTCATTACAGACACCTCACTGTGCCAGTCAGAAGCTATCATTACACACACCTCACTGTGCCAGTCAGAAGCTGTCATTACAGACACCTCCCTGTGCGAGTCAGAAGCTGTCATTACAGGCCCCTCACTGTGCCAGTCAGAAGCTGTCATTACAGACACCTCACCGTGCCTGTCAGAAGCTGTCATTACAGGCACCTCATTGTGCCAGTCGGAAGCTGTCATTACAGGCACCTCACCGTGCCAGTCAGAAGCTGTCATTGCGGGCATCTCACTGTGCCAGTCAGAAGCTGTCATTACATGCACCTCTCCGTGCCAGTCAGAAGCTGTCATTACAGACACCTCCCTGTGCCAGTCAGAATCTGTCATTACAGGCACCTCATTGTGCCAGTCAGAAGCTGTCATTGCAGGCACCTCACTGTGCCAGTCAGAAGCTGTCATTACATGCACCTCTCCGGGCCAGTCAGAAGCTGTCATTACAGACACCTCACTGTGCCAGTCAGAAGCTGTCATTACAGACACCTCCCTGTGCCAGTCAGAAGCTGTCATTACAGGCCCCTCACTGTGCCAGTCAGAAGCTGTCATTACATGCACCTCTCCGGGCCAGTCAGAAGCTGTCATTACAGACACCTCACCGTACCAGTCAGAAGCTGTCATTGCAGGCACCTCACTGTGCCTGTCAGAAGCTGTCGTTACAGATACCTCACTGTGCCAGTCAGAAGCTGTCATTACAGACACCTCACTGTGCCAGTCAGAAGCTGTCATTACACACACCTCACTGTGTCAGTCAGAAGCTGTCATTAGAGACACCTCCCTGTGCCAGTCAGAAGCTGTCATTACAGGCCCCTCACTGTGCCAGTCAGAAGCTGTCATTACAGACACCTCCCTGTGCCAGTCAGAAGCTGTCATTACAGGCCCCTCACTGTGCCAGTCAGAAGCTGTCATTACAGACACCTCACCGTACCAGTCAGAAGCTGTCATTGCAGGCACCTCACTGTGCCTGTCAGAAGCTGTCATTACATGCACCTCACTGTGCCAGTCAGAAGCTGTCATTAAAGACACATCACTGTGCCAGTCAGATCCTCTCATTAGAGACACCTCCCTGTGCCAGTCAGAAGCTGGCATTTCACGCACCTCACTGTGCCAGTCAGAAGCTGTCATTACAGACACCTCCCTGTGCCAGTCAGAAGCTGTCATTACAGGCACCTCATTGTGCCAGTCAGAAGCTGTCATTGCAGGCACCTCACTGTGCCAGTCAGAAGCTGACATTACATGCACCTCTCCGTGCCAGTCAGAAGCTGTCATTACAGACACCTCACCGTACCAGTCAGAAGCTGTCATTGCAGGCACCTCACTGTGCCTGTCAGAAGCTGTCATTACATGCACCTCACTGTGCCAGTCAGAAGCTGTCATTATAGACACATCACTGTGCCAGTCAGATCCTCTCATTAGAGACACCTCCCTGTGCCAGTCAGAAGCTGGCATTACACGCACCTCACTGTGCCAGTCAGAAGCTGTCACTACAGGCATCACACTGTGCCAGTCAGAAGCTGTGATTACACGCACCTCACTGTGCCAGTCAGAAGCTGTCATTATAAACACCTCCCTGTGCCAGTCAGAAGCTGTCATTACACGCACCTCACTGTGCCAGTCAGAAGCTGTCATTACACCCACCTACCTGTGCCAGTCAGAAGCTGTCACTACAGGCACCACTCTGTGCCAGTCAGAAGCTGACTTTACACGCACCTCACTGTGCCAGTCAGAAGTTGTCATTACACGCACCTCACTGTGCTTGTCAGAAGCTGTCATTATAGACACCTCACTGTGCTAGTCAGAAGCTGTCATTACAGACACCTCCCTGTGCCAGTCAGAAGCTGTTATTACAGACACCTCACTGTGCCAGTCAGAAGCTGTCATTACAGACACATCACAGTGCCAGTCAGAAGCTGTCATTACACGCACATCACCGTGCCAGTCAGAAGCTGTCATTACATGCACCTCACTGTGCCAGTCAGAAGCTGTCATTATAGACACCTCCCTTTGCCAGTCAGACGCTGCCATTACAGGCACCTCACGGTGCCAGTCAGAAGCTGTTATTACACGCACCTCACTGTGCCAGTCAGAAGCTGTCATTACAGGCACCTCACTGTGCCAGTCAGAAGCTGTCATTACAGACACCTCACTGTGCCAGTCAGAAGCAGTCATTACACGCAACTCACTGTGCCAGTCAGAATCTGTCATTACAGACACCTCCCTGTGCCAGTTAGAAGCTGTCATTACTGGCACCTCACTGTGCCAGTCAGAAGCTGTCATTACAGGCTCCTCCCTGTGCCAGTCAGAAGCTGTCATTACACGCACCTCACTTTGCCAGTAAGAAGCTGTCATTACACGCATCTCACTGTGCCAGTCAGAAGCTGTCACTACAGGCACCACACTGTGCCAGTCAGAAGCTGTCATTACACACATCTCACTGTGCCAGTCAGAAGCTGTTATTACACGCACCTCACTGTGCCATTCAGAAGCTGTCATTACAGGCACCTCATTGTGCCAGTCAGAAGCTGTCATTACAGACACCTCACTGTGCCAGTTAGAAGCTGTCATGACAGGCACCTCACTGTGCCAGTCAGAAGCTGTCATTTCAGCAACCTCATTGTGCCAGTCAGAAATTGTCATTACAGACACCTCATTGTGCCAGTCAGAAGCTGTCATTACAGACACCTCCTTGTGCCAGTCAGAAGCTGTCATTACAGGCACCTCACTGTGCCAGTCAGAAGCTGTCATTACACGCACTTCACTGTGCCAGTCAGAAGCTGTCATTACACACACATACCTGTGCCAGTCAGAAGCTGTCACTACAGGCACCACATTGTGCCAGTCAGAAGCTGTCATTAAACGCAACTCACTGTGCCAGTCAGAAGCTGTCATTACACGCACATCACTGTGCCAGTCAGAAGCTGTCATTACACACACCTCACTGTGCTAGTCTGAAGCTGTCATTATAGACACCTCACTGTGTCAGTCAGAAGCTGTCATTACAGAGACCTCACCTTGCCAGTCAGAAGCTGTCATTACAGGCACCTCACTGTTCCAGTCAGAAGCTGTTATTACACGCACCTCACTGTGCCAGTCAGAAGCTGTCATTACAGACACCTCACTGTGCCAGTCAGAAGCTGTCATTACACACACCTCACTGTGCCAGTCAGAAGCTGTCATTACAGACACCTCCCTGTGCCAGTCAGAAGCTGTCATTACAGGCCCCTCACTGTGCCAGTCAGAAGCTGTCATTACAGACACCTCACCGTGCCTGTCAGAAGCTGTCATTACAGGCACCTCATTGTGCCAGTAAGAAGCTGTCATTACACGCATCTCACTGTGCCAGTCAGAAGCTGTCACTACAGGCACCACACTGTGCCAGTCAGAAGCTGTCATTACACACATCTCACTGTGCCAGTCAGAAGCTGTTATTACACGCACCTCACTGTGCCATTCAGAAGCTGTCATTACAGGCACCTCACTGTGCCAGTCAGATGCTGTCATTACACGCACTTCACTGTGCCAGTCAGAAGCTGTCATTACACACACCTACCTCTGCCAGTCAGAAGCTGTCACTACAGGCACCACACTGTGCCAGTCAGAAGCTGTCATTAAAGGCAACTCACTGTGCCAGTCAGAAGCTGTCATTACACGCACCTCACTGTGCCAGTCAGAAGCTGTCATTACACACACCTCACTGTGCTAGTCTGAAGCTGTCATTATAGACACCTCACTGTGTCAGTCAGAAGCTGTCATTACAGAGACATCACCGTGCCAGTCAGAAGCTGTCATTACAGGCACCTCACTGTTCCAGTCAGAAGCTGTCATAACAGACACCTCTCTGTGCCAGTCAGAAGCTGTCATTACAGACACATCAGTGTGCCAGTCAGAAGCTGTCGTTACAGATACCTCACTGTGCCAGTCAGAAGCTGTCATTACAGACACCTCACTGTGCCAGTCAGAAGCTGTCATTACACACACCTCACTGTGCCAGTCAGAAGCTGTCATTACAGACACCTCCCTGTGCCAGTCAGAAGCTGTCATTACAGGCCCCTCACTGTGCCAGTCAGAAGCTGTCATTACAGACACCTCACCGTGCCTGTCAGAAGCTGTCATTACAGGCACCTCATTGTGCCAGTCGGAAGCTGTCATTACAGACACCTCACTGTGCCAGTCAGAAGCTGTCATTGCGGGCATCTCACTGTGCCAGTCAGAAGCTGTCATTACATGCACCTCTCTGTGCCAGTCAGAAGCTGTCATTACAGGCCCCTCACTGTGCCAGTCAGAAGCTGTCATTACAGACACCTCCCTGTGCCAGTCAGAAGCTGTCATTACAGGCACCTCATTGTGCCAGTCAGAAGCTGTCATTACAGACACCTCACCGTACCAGTCAGAAGCTGTCATTGCAGGCACCTCACTGTTCCAGTCAGAAGCTGTCATAACAGACACCTCTCTGTGCCAGTCAGAAGCTGTCATTACAGACACCTCAGTGTGCCAGTCAGAAGCTGTCGTTACAGATACCTCACTGTGCCAGTCAGAAGCTGTCATTACAGACACCTCACTGTGCCAGTCAGAAGCTGTCATTACACACACCTCACTGTGCCAGTCAGAAGCTGTCATTACAGACACCTCCCTGTGCCAGTCAGAAGCTGTCATTACAGGCCCCTCACTGTGCCAGTCAGAAGCTGTCATTACAGACACCTCACCGTGCCTGTCAGAAGCTGTCATTACAGGCACCTCATTGTGCCAGTAAGAAGCTGTCATTACACGCATCTCACTGTGCCAGTCAGAAGCTGTCACTACAGGCACCACACTCTGCCAGTCAGAAGCTGTCATTACACACATCTCACTGTGCCAGTCAGAAGCTGTTATTACACGCACCTCACTGTGCCATTCAGAAGCTGTCATTACAGGCACCTCACTGTCCCAGTCAGAAGCTGTCATTACACAAACCTACCTCTGCCAGTCAGAAGCTGTCACTACAGGCACCACACTGTGCCAGTCAGAAGCTGTCATTAAAGGCAACTCACTGTGCCAGTCAGAAGCTGTCATTACACGCACCTCACTGTGCCAGTCAGAAGCTGTCATTAAACACACCTCACTGTGCTAGTCTGAAGCTGTCATTATAGACACCTCACTGTGTCAGTCAGAAGCTGTCATTACAGAGACCTCACCGTGCCAGTCAGAAGCTGTCATTACAGACACCTCACTGTGCCAGTCAGAAGCTATCATTACACACACCTCACTGTGCCAGTCAGAAGCTGTCATTACAGACACCTCCCTGTGCGAGTCAGAAGCTGTCATTACAGGCCCCTCACTGTGCCAGTCAGAAGCTGTCATTACAGACACCTCACCGTGCCTGTCAGAAGCTGTCATTACAGGCACCTCATTGTGCCAGTCGGAAGCTGTCATTACAGGCACCTCACCGTGCCAGTCAGAAGCTGTCATTGCGGGCATCTCACTGTGCCAGTCAGAAGCTGTCATTACATGCACCTCTCCGTGCCAGTCAGAAGCTGTCATTACAGACACCTCCCTGTGCCAGTCAGAATCTGTCATTACAGGCACCTCATTGTGCCAGTCAGAAGCTGTCATTGCAGGCACCTCACTGTGCCAGTCAGAAGCTGTCATTACATGCACCTCTCCGGGCCAGTCAGAAGCTGTCATTACAGACACCTCACTGTGCCAGTCAGAAGCTGTCATTACAGACACCTCCCTGTGCCAGTCAGAAGCTGTCATTACAGGCCCCTCACTGTGCCAGTCAGAAGCTGTCATTACATGCACCTCTCCGGGCCAGTCAGAAGCTGTCATTACAGACACCTCACCGTACCAGTCAGAAGCTGTCATTGCAGGCACCTCACTGTGCCTGTCAGAAGCTGTCGTTACAGATACCTCACTGTGCCAGTCAGAAGCTGTCATTACAGACACCTCACTGTGCCAGTCAGAAGCTGTCATTACACACACCTCACTGTGTCAGTCAGAAGCTGTCATTAGAGACACCTCCCTGTGCCAGACAGAAGCTGTCATTACAGGCCCCTCACTGTGCCAGTCAGAAGCTGTCATTACAGACACCTCCCTGTGCCAGTCAGAAGCTGTCATTACAGGCCCCTCACTGTGCCAGTCAGAAGCTGTCATTACAGACACCTCACCGTACCAGTCAGAAGCTGTCATTGCAGGCACCTCACTGTGCCTGTCAGAAGCTGTCATTACATGCACCTCACTGTGCCAGTCAGAAGCTGTCATTAAAGACACATCACTGTGCCAGTCAGATCCTCTCATTAGAGACACCTCCCTGTGCCAGTCAGAAGCTGGCATTTCACGCACCTCACTGTGCCAGTCAGAAGCTGTCATTACAGACACCTCCCTGTGCCAGTCAGAAGCTGTCATTACAGGCACCTCATTGTGCCAGTCAGAAGCTGTCATTGCAGGCACCTCACTGTGCCAGTCAGAAGCTGACATTACATGCACCTCTCCGTGCCAGTCAGAAGCTGTCATTACAGACACCTCACCGTACCAGTCAGAAGCTGTCATTGCAGGCACCTCACTGTGCCTGTCAGAAGCTGTCATTACATGCACCTCACTGTGCCAGTCAGAAGCTGTCATTATAGACACATCACTGTGCCAGTCAGATCCTCTCATTAGAGACACCTCCCTGTGCCAGTCAGAAGCTGGCATTACACGCACCTCACTGTGCCAGTCAGAAGCTGTCACTACAGGCATCACACTGTGCCAGTCAGAAGCTGTGATTACACGCACCTCACTGTGCCAGTCAGAAGCTGTCATTATAAACACCTCCCTGTGCCAGTCAGAAGCTGTCATTACACGCACCTCACTGTGCCAGTCAGAAGCTGTCATTACACCCACCTACCTGTGCCAGTCAGAAGCTGTCACTACAGGCACCACTCTGTGCCAGTCAGAAGCTGACTTTACACGCACCTCACTGTGCCAGTCAGAAGTTGTCATTACACGCACCTCACTGTGCTTGTCAGAAGCTGTCATTATAGACACCTCACTGTGCTAGTCAGAAGCTGTCATTACAGACACCTCCCTGTGCCAGTCAGAAGCTGTTATTACAGACACCTCACTGTGCCAGTCAGAAGCTGTCATTACAGACACATCACAGTGCCAGTCAGAAGCTGTCATTACACGCACATCACCGTGCCAGTCAGAAGCTGTCATTACATGCACCTCACTGTGCCAGTCAGAAGCTGTCATTATAGACACCTCCCTTTGCCAGTCAGACGCTGCCATTACAGGCACCTCACGGTGCCAGTCAGAAGCTGTTATTACACGCACCTCACTGTGCCAGTCAGAAGCTGTCATTACAGGCACCTCACTGTGCCAGTCAGAAGCTGTCATTACAGACACCTCACTGTGCCAGTCAGAAGCAGTCATTACACGCAACTCACTGTGCCAGTCAGAATCTGTCATTACAGACACCTCCCTGTGCCAGTCAGAAGCTGTCATTACTGGCACCTCACTGTGCCAGTCAGAAGCTGTCATTACAGGCTCCTCCCTGTGCCAGTCAGAAGCTGTCATTACACGCACCTCACTTTGCCAGTAAGAAGCTGTCATTACACGCATCTCACTGTGCCAGTCAGAAGCTGTCACTACAGGCACCACACTGTGCCAGTCAGAAGCTGTCATTACACACATCTCACTGTGCCAGTCAGAAGCTGTTATTACACGCACCTCACTGTGCCATTCAGAAGCTGTCATTACAGGCACCTCATTGTGCCAGTCAGAAGCTGTCATTACAGACACCTCACTGTGCCAGTTAGAAGCTGTCATGACAGGCACCTCACTGTGCCAGTCAGAAGCTGTCATTTCAGCAACCTCATTGTGCCAGTCAGAAATTGTCATTACAGACACCTCATTGTGCCAGTCAGAAGCTGTCATTACAGACACCTCCTTGTGCCAGTCAGAAGCTGTCATTACAGGCACCTCACTGTGCCAGTCAGAAGCTGTCATTACACGCACTTCACTGTGCCAGTCAGAAGCTGTCATTACACACACATACCTGTGCCAGTCAGAAGCTGTCACTACAGGCACCACATTGTGCCAGTCAGAAGCTGTCATTAAACGCAACTCACTGTGCCAGTCAGAAGCTGTCATTACACGCACATCACTGTGCCAGTCAGAAGCTGTCATTACACACACCTCACTGTGCTAGTCTGAAGCTGTCATTATAGACACCTCACTGTGTCAGTCAGAAGCTGTCATTACAGAGACCTCACCTTGCCAGTCAGAAGCTGTCATTACAGGCACCTCACTGTTCCAGTCAGAAGCTGTCATAACAGACACCTCTCTGTGCCAGTCAGAAGCTGTCATTACAGACACCTCAGTGTGCCAGTCAGAAGCTGTCGTTACAGATACCTCACTGCGCCAGTCAGAAGCTGTCATTACAGACACCTCACTGTGCCAGTCAGAAGCTGTCATTACACATACCTCACTGTGCCAGTCAGAAGCTGTCATTACAGACACCTCCCTGTGCCAGTCAGAAGCTGTCATTACAGGCCCCTCACTGTGCCAGTCAGAAGCTGTCATTACAGACACCTCACCGTGCCTGTCAGAAGCTGTCATTACAGGCACCTCATTGTGCCAGTAAGAAGCTGTCATTACACGCATCTCACTGTGCCAGTCAGAAGCTGTCACTACAGGCACCACACTGTGCCAGTCAGAAGCTGTCATTACACACATCTCACTGTGCCAGTCAGAAGCTGTTATTACACGCACCTCACTGTGCCATTCAGAAGCTGTCATTACAGGCACCTCACTGTGCCAGTCAGAAGCTGTCATTACAGACACCTCAGTGTGCCAGTCAGAAGCTGTCATTACATATACCTCACTGTGCTAGTCAGAAGCTGTCATTACAGACACCTCCCTGTGCCAGTCAGAAGCTGTTATTACAGACACCTCACTGTGCCAGTCAGAAGCTGTCATTACAGACACCTCACAGTGCCAGTCAGAAGCTGTCATTACACGCACATCACCGTGCCAGTCAGAAGCTGTCATTACATTCACCTCACTGTGCCAGTCAGAAGCTGTCATTACACAAAACACACTGTGCCAGTCAGAAGCTGTCATTATACGCACCTCACTCTGCCAGTCAGAAGCTGTCATTACCCGCTCCTAACTGTGCAAGTCAGAACCTGTCATTATAAACACCTCACTGTGCCAGTTCGAACCTGTCATTACAGACACCTCCCTGTGCCAGTCAGAAGCTGTCATTACATGCACTACAATGTGCCAGCCAGACGCTGTCATTACACAGACCTGACTGTGCCAGTCAGAAGCTGTCACTACAGGCACCACACGGTGCCAGTCTGAAGCTGTCATTACACAGACTTTCACTGTGCCAGTCAGAAGTTGTCACGACAGGCACCACACTGTGCCAGTCAGAAGCTGGCATTACAGACACCTCCTTGTGCCAGTCAGAAGCTGTCATTACAGGCACCTCACTGTGCCAGTCAGAAGCTGTCATTACACGCACTTCACTGTGCCAGTCAGAAGCTGTCATTACACACACATACCTGTGCCAGTCAGAAGCTGTCACTACAGGCACCACATTGTGCCAGTCAGAAGCTGTCATTAAACGCAACTCACTGTGCCAGTCAGAAGCTGTCATTACACGCACATCACTGTGCCAGTCAGAAGCTGTCATTACACACACCTCACTGTGCTAGTCTGAAGCTGTCATTATAGACACCTCACTGTGTCAGTCAGAAGCTGTCATTACAGAGACCTCACCGTGCCAGTCAGAAGCTGTCATTACAGGCACCTCACTGTTCCAGTCAGAAGCTGTCATAACAGACACCTCTCTGTGCCAGTCAGAAGCTGTCATTACAGACACCTCAGTGTGCCAGTCAGAAGCTGTCGTTACAGATACCTCACTGCGCCAGTCAGAAGCTGTCATTACAGACACCTCACTGTGCCAGTCAGAAGCTGTCATTACACATACCTCACTGTGCCAGTCAGAAGCTGTCATTACAGACACCTCCCTGTGCCAGTCAGAAGCTGTCATTACAGGCCCCTCACTGTGCCAGTCAGAAGCTGTCATTACAGACACCTCACCGTGCCTGTCAGAAGCTGTCATTACAGGCACCTCATTGTGCCAGTAAGAAGCTGTCATTATACGCATCTCACTGTGCCAGTCAGAAGCTGTCACTACAGGCACCACACTGTGCCAGTCAGAAGCTGTCATTACACACATCTCACTGTGCCAGTCAGAAGCTGTTATTACACGCACCTCACTGTGCCATTCAGAAGCTGTCATTACAGGCACCTCACTGTGCCAGTCAGAAGCTGTCATTACAGACACCTCAGTGTGCCAGTCAGAAGCTGTCATTACATATACCTCACTGTGCTAGTCAGAAGCTGTCATTACAGACACCTCCCTGTGCCAGTCAGAAGCTGTTATTACAGACACCTCACTGTGCCAGTCAGAAGCTGTCATTACAGACACCTCACAGTGCCAGTCAGAAGCTGTCATTACACGCACATCACCGTGCCAGTCAGAAGCTGTCATTACATGCACCTCACTGTGCCAGTCAGAAGCTGTCATTACACAAAACACACTGTGCCAGTCAGAAGCTGTCATTATACGCACCTCACTCTGCCAGTCAGAAGCTGTCATTACCCGCTCCTAACTGTGCAAGTCAGAACCTGTCATTATAAACACCTCACTGTGCCAGTTCGAACCTGTCATTACAGACACCTCCCTGTGCCAGTCAGAAGCTGTCATTACATGCACTACAATGTGCCAGCCAGACGCTGTCATTACACAGACCTGACTGTGCCAGTCAGAAGCTGTCACTACAGGCACCACACGGTGCCAGTCTGAAGCTGTCATTACACAGACTTTCACTGTGCCAGTCAGAAGTTGTCACGACAGGCACCACACTGTGCCAGTCAGAAGCTGGCATTATACGCACCTCACTGTGCCAGTCAGAATCTGTCATTACACGCTCCTCCCTGTGCCAGTCAGAAGCTGTCATTATAGACAGCTCACTCTGCCAGTCAGAACCTGTCATTACAGACACCTCCCTGTGCCAGTCAGAAGCTGTCATTACAGGCACCTCACTGTGCCAGTCAGAAGCTGTCATTACACACATCTCACCGTGCCAGTCAGAAGCTGTCACTACAGGCACCACACTGTGCCAGTCAGATGCTGTCATTACATGCACCTCACTGTGCCAGTCAGAAGCTGTCATTATAGACACCTCCCTGTGCCAGTCAGAAGCTGTCATTACAGACAACTGCCTATGCCATTCAGAAGCTGTCATTACACGCACGTCACTGTGCCAGTCAGAAGCTGTCATTACACACACCTCACTGTGCCAGTCAGAAGCTGTCATTACAGACACCTCACTGTGCCAGTCAGAAGCAGTCATTACACGCAGCTCACTGTCCCAGTCAGAATCTGTCATTACAGACACCTCCCTGTGCCAGTCAGAAGCTGTCATTATTGGCACCTCCCTGTGCCAGTCAGAAGCTGCCATTACATGCACCTCACAGTGCCAGTCAGAAGCTGTCATTACACACACCTCACTGTGCCAGTCAGAAGCTGTCATTACAGGCACCACACTGTGCCAGTCAGAAGCTGTCATTACACGCAACTCACTGTGCCAGTCAGAAGCTGTCATTACACACACCTCACTGTGCCAGTCAGAAGCTGTCACTAAAGGCACCAGACAGTGCCAGTCAGAAGCTGTCATTACAGGCACCTCACTGTGCCAATCAGAAGCTGTCATTACACACATCTCACTGTGCCAGTCAGAAGCTGTCACTACAGGCACCACACTGTGCCAGTCAGATGCTGTCATTACAGGCACCTCACGGTGCCAGTCAGAAGCTGTTATTACACGCACCTTACTGTGCCAGTCAGAAGCTGTCATTACAGGCACCTCACTGTGCCAGTCAGAAGCTGTCATTACAGACCCCTCACTGTGCCCGTCAGAAGCAGTCACTACAGGCACCACACTGTGCCAGTCAGAAGCTGTCATTACACGCTCCTCACTGTGCCAGTCAGAAGCTGTCATTATAGACACCTCACTGTGCCAGTCAGAACCTGTTATTACACACACATCACTGTGCCTATCAGAAGCTGTAATTACATGCACCTCACTGTGCCAATCAGAAGCTGTCATTATAGACACCTCGCTGGGCCAGTGAGAAGCTATCATTACAGGCTCCTCCCTGTGCCAGTCAGAAGCTGTCATTACACGCACCTCACTTTGCCAGTAAGAAGCTGTCATTACACGCATCTCACTGTGCCAGTCAGAAGCTGTCACTACAGGCACCACACTGTGCCAGTCAGAAGCTGTCATTACACACATCTCACTGTGCCAGTCAGAAGCTGTTATTACACGCACCTCACTGTGCCATTCAGAAGCTGTCATTACAGGCACCTCACTGTGCCAGTCAGAAGCTGTCATTACACGCACTTCACTGTGCCAGTCAGAAGCTGTCATTACACACACATACCTGTGCCAGTCAGAAGCTGTCACTACAGGCACCACACTGTGCCAGTCAGAAGCTGTCATTACAGGCCCCTCACTGTGCCAGTCAGAAGCTGTCATTACAGACACCTCACCGTGCCTGTCAGAAGCTGTCATTACAGGCACCTCATTGTGCCAGTAAGAAGCTGTCATTACACGCATCTCACTGTGCCAGTCAGAAGCTGTCACTACAGGCACCACACTGTGCCAGTCAGAAGCTGTCATTACACACATCTCACTGTGCCAGTCAGAAGCTGTTATTACACGCACCTCACTGTGCCATTCAGAAGCTGTCATTACAGGCACCTCACTGTGCCAGTCAGAAGCTGTCATTACAGACACCTCAGTGTGCCAGTCAGAAGCTGTCATTACATATACCTCACTGTGCTAGTCAGAAGCTGTCATTACAGACACCTCCCTGTGCCAGTCAGAAGCTGTTATTACAGACACCTCACTGTGCCAGTCAGAAGCTGTCATTACAGACACCTCACAGTGCCAGTCAGAAGCTGTCATTACACGCACATCACCGTGCCAGTCAGAAGCTGTCATTACATGCACCTCACTGTGCCAGTCAGAAGCTGTCATTACACAAAACACACTGTGCCAGTCAGAAGCTGTCATTATACGCACCTCACTCTGCCAGTCAGAAGCTGTCATTACCCGCTCCTAACTGTGCAAGTCAGAACCTGTCATTATAAACACCTCACTGTGCCAGTTCGAACCTGTCATTACAGACACCTCCCTGTGCCAGTCAGAAGCTGTCATTACATGCACTACAATGTGCCAGCCAGACGCTGTCATTACACAGACCTGACTGTGCCAGTCAGAAGCTGTCACTACAGGCACCACACGGTGCCAGTCTGAAGCTGTCATTACACAGACTTTCACTGTGCCAGTCAGAAGTTGTCACGACAGGCACCACACTGTGCCAGTCAGAAGCTGGCATTATACGCACCTCACTGTGCCAGTCAGAATCTGTCATTACACGCTCCTCCCTGTGCCAGTCAGAAGCTGTCATTATAGACAGCTCACTCTGCCAGTCAGAACCTGTCATTACAGACACCTCCCTGTGCCAGTCAGAAGCTGTCATTACAGGCACCTCACTGTGCCAGTCAGAAGCTGTCATTACACACATCTCACCGTGCCAGTCAGAAGCTGTCACTACAGGCACCACACTGTGCCAGTCAGATGCTGTCATTACATGCACCTCACTGTGCCAGTCAGAAGCTGTCATTATAGACACCTCCCTGTGCCAGTCAGAAGCTGTCATTACAGACAACTGCCTATGCCATTCAGAAGCTGTCATTACACGCACGTCACTGTGCCAGTCAGAAGCTGTCATTACACACACCTCACTGTGCCAGTCAGAAGATGTCATTACAGACACCTCACTGTGCCAGTCAGAAGCAGTCATTACACGCAGCTCACTGTCCCAGTCAGAATCTGTCATTACAGACACCTCCCTGTGCCAGTCAGAAGCTGTCATTACTGGCACCTCCCTGTGCCAGTCAGAAGCTGCCATTACATGCACCTCACAGTGCCAGTCAGAAGCTGTCATTACACTCACCTCACTGTGCCAGTCAGAAGCTGTCATTACAGGCACCACACTGTGCCAGTCAGAAGCTGTCATTACACGCAACTCACTGTGCCAGTCAGAAGCTGTCATTACACACACCTCACTGTGCCAGTCAGAAGCTGTCACTAAAGGCACCACACAGTGCCAGTCAGAAGCTGTCATTACAGGCACCTCACTGTGCCAATCAGAAGCTGTCATTACACACATCTCACTGTGCCAGTCAGAAGCTGTCACTACAGGCACCACACTGTGCCAGTCAGATGCTGTCATTACAGGCACCTCACGGTGCCAGTCAGAAGCTGTTATTACACGCACCTCACTGTGCCAGTCAGAAGCTGTCATTACAGGCACCTCACTGTGCCAGTCAGAAGCTGTCATTGCAGACCCCTCACTGTGCCCGTCAGAAGCA